>NC_088684.1:116912028-117215058 GCF_028017835.1 Emys orbicularis
TACTCTTGTAAATATTTAGATAATTACAAATTTTAATGATTAATTGATTTATGTCATTCTGTTAATGACACATTGAATATAAGGGGTTCTAATCTCTGTTACACTAGAGTAAATCTAGAGCAGTGATGCACTCCCAGAATTTTAATAAAGGACTCCCTTAAAAATTTTCCATCTCAGTCGATGAAACATATAACACTACATGGATGAAATTCTCTTCTTTCTCCTGCTCCTGAAAAAAAAATCCATCAATGCCATATTCGTTGCCCTCCTCCATTCTCCCCTGCCCCAAAAAATCAATCCATTCCCAATTCTCTTTGCCCAAGGTCCACATATTCAACCTTCAAAAATCTACAAATTACATACTCTTGCCCTTAAATCCTTCATTACTTCCATACATGGGTTAGGTTCAGCTCAGCCCCCTGCTACAGATCCCAGTGACTTTCAACCTTGGCAACCGGTTTATATTGGTTTTCATTTTCAAAGTAATCTCTGCAAGGAAATGGGCAAAAAACTTACTTCTGAGTTTCTCCTTCACAGAGCCCAGGGGCCATCTCTAATAGTAAAGGGGTCATACATGAGTCCCTGCAAGCCCCCTCCAACTCAGTGAAACAGTCATTCAATTCAACCCAATGGAGGGGTGCACACTGGGGCAATCAAGACCAGAATCTGGACTGAAGAGTGGTAATAAAACATCAAATATAGTTTGCTGAATGAATTCTGACACATGACGTGATTATATTTAAATTATTTAATTTTAAACATTTCCGACATCTCTTTATGACCATTAGGTGCCTTTTAAAATGTTTATGTCGTTTTTGTCTTAATTTGTAGGTGAGGGGTTAATTTCATGTTATCTCTTTGCTGTGAATGTAAAAAGAGGAGATGTAAAAAGTCTGGATTTTACAGTTAAGGGTACATTGTACATGGGGACAACTGGAGACAGATCACTATTGGTACATCTTTCACATATTTTCCAGTGATATTTACACTTCTCTTTGCTCCATCTGCCTATATCCAACTCTCCCTATACAAGGTCTAGTCCTGCTCCCGTTGAAGTTAATGGAAGTTTTGCTATAGGTCAGGTGTATAAGTCATAGTGTTCATGGATCATGTTTTTAAAGGGTGTTTCCAAATTTAGATTCATTATGAAAAGAGAATAATTTGGCTCTGCCATTTAATCTCCAAGAAAACTTTCAAGTGACTGACAGCAAGGAACATCCAATGTGGATGATGGTGACACACAAAGTACTCATGTGGCATGAAATGGCATGTGATTTGGCATGCCTTAATTATTGTACTAACCCAAGACAAAATAAAAGCCTCACTTTCTGTCACAAAAATGCTGCACACAACACACTTCACCTCTTGAATTTTCTAGCTAGGTCTTTGCTCTTCCACATCTGATTAATCTAAATCAGCCAATATAAGAGATCTGCATGGGGGGAAAAAATCATCTAATTAGCAACCAAACTGGTGAAAGGTCATTGCTTTGTGCGTGCACACACACACAAAAAGCATTCTGGTCTCAAATATTTTACTAAAGAAAGAAAAGCAATGCAAGGTCGTTTTTGAAAGTGGAAAACTATTTTTAAATGTGACAATGAGCAATTTCTGTTTTGGGCACATTCAGATCCAGTTCTTGATTTTCCCCATAGGGATGCATTTCACCTTTGTCACTGTAAAGAACCACGGTATTCTTCTTTATGAAAAATGATGAAATTTCACCCTGGATCAAATATGAATAGCTACAAAAATAACAGTTGTCAATCTAAACCAAATTAAATTTACTGTAAAGGAAAAGTAATTTTTCCACTTCCTTGATTAGTAATATAATATTATTTGGGGGCCAAATCCTGTTATCCTACTCCCCCTCCCTTATGAGTGTTGAAGGCCCTAAATATAGCAGAACCAGTGTGGTCCTTCCGCACAGGATAGATGATAGAAAGCCCACACTATCATATTCAGACCTTGACTCTCCATCTGACCCAGTGTGGCTGGGCACGCAGAGTAATTTGCGGAATCAGGGTCTCAGGCTGCACTCTACATCCCCTATAGACCACAGAGAAGTGCTCTCTGCCTGGCAGCTCTCTTTGAGGCAGCTTGGAAGGGGATCCATTGTGTTTCGTTGTTTGTTTTTTAATGTCCAACTGTCCAGAGTCAAATATTATTGACTCAAGATTATACTAGAAGAAATTCTATTTACGGAAAGTCTAATTCTTATCAGAACTTTCCTCCAAAAAAGGAATATTAATATTCCCACATCAACTCCCACAGAACTCGGATATCTTATTTATGAGAGTCGGGAGTGAAAAATTGGGTCAACAAGCAGGAAGGAGTGAGACAGTTTATAGAGTACAAAGGGTATCACAGTGTGGGGTAGTAGTGCAAGAGAGTCCCTCTTGGGCAGAAATTTTGGGCAGTTGGAGGAGAAGGAGAAGCTGTGATTCTGAAATCATTACTCTTCTGTTCTCCCTCTAAGAGGTGAAAAGTAGTGTACTTCAGTCCTGATCCTGCAATGAGCTCTGCATGTGCAGAACTGTGAATTCATACAGATTTCATTGCAGAATCAGGGTCAGGGGTAAACAACTCAGATCTGGGGAAACAATTAAAAAAGTGTTGTGAATAGTTTATTCAAAAAATTCCTGACATCTATATGTGAACTAGTTATTCAACGAGACCTATAAGCTAGGTGAATAATGTAATATATATATTTTTCATAAAGTATTCAACATATATCACAAAAGTCATAACATAAATTGTTAGATGAATACTCTTAAGCTATCTTTAATAATCATTGTAAGAAAATGGTCTCGCTTAAAGAGCTATCAACATTTTTAACATGGGATATTGAAAACTGCAGCTTTTACCATCAAAACTTCTGTTTCATAGACCATGCTATTTCCTCTGATGACGCGTGGCCTAAAAATGACTGTATCATGGAAGTTCTGAATGTGCTGTCTCGTGAAAGTGCTGAATTGTGCTGTCTCAGCACAATGACCTGATGGACTTTGGTATGAATTAGTCACTGATATCGTGGGACCATTTGAATGTGCATACTTGAACTGACATTATTCGATAGCACTGATTGATTACCATAGTCAATGACCTGAAGTAGTCTTACATCACATAATATCCCTGATTTTATTATCTACTTGACTTTGCTGTTTAGCTACAAAGGAAGCAAGGCATAAATTGCCTGATAATACACCCCAATTTCTCTCTAGTAACTATACGACCCTCTTGCAAGAAAGCCATGTTTGACATAATGGAACTGAATTTTAATTTTAATTATTTATACCTTTAATACCCATGGTTTCTCAAAGCAATGAGTTTACAAAGCAATGAGTTAAATATTGTACCAGTATGTTTCGTGATTGTATAGAAAGCAGATGAAGGCGAAAGCCCAGGTAATCTTGGAAGCTGTTTCACTTAAGGCCCAAACCTGCAAGATCCTGAGCACCCTCAACTCCCAGTGAAACCAGTGGGCATTTAGGGCACTCAGTATTTTGCAGGAGATGGAAATGATACATTTGAAAGAAGAAATTCAGCCCATACCCCTACCGTGGACTACATCAACCATTCATTCTGTTACTGCAATATATCCCAAATGGGCAACAGCTGCTGATTATTTTTGATCATTGCCTTCAGTACTCTGGCCTGAGAACCAATACAGTGCACATAGTGAACATCTTTAAAGTAGCTCATAGTTGTATCAAAGGAATCAGCAAAAGCTCAAAGTTGCTATTATCTTTTGAAACTTAAACAGTAACTTTTGAAAATGTCTTTCAAAAACACTCAGATTGTAAGAGAGAGAGAACTTTAGAAGCCCCACTATTTTTTCATTCAAAAATCTTACTAAGAGTATTTTAATCTAAATCCAGTCTACACACCATATGAACAGGCCATATTCACTCTTACACAATCCATATTCAAGTCAACCAGTTTTCATCCTAACTCTTCTACTCTGATCCCTGCACTCCATAAGCTCTTTTAAAATCCCTGTCTCATAATATCAGCTGTCCCAAATTCCACACCTACTCTGTCAGCAAAGAATACAAAAAGTTTCCTATATTGCACAATCTGATGTACATTCATGCTCAGCGACAGACCTGAAAGTGGATCTTTCAATAAGCACGGTTATAAATCTAGTTTTCTTCATGCATTTCTAAGACACTTCCCTATGATATTTTGCAATTGCCTCTATAAAGTCTTAAACTCTGTGGGTGTTAATATAATTTGATCCATGATTAAGGCAATTTTTGGCCTGTGAGTTCTTTGTTGTTTTATCCACCCACACCAACAGTTGCATACGGCATCCTCCAGTTTCCACTATTTATTTTGATCTTGTGCTAGTCCGTTCAGGCTTCTGAATGTCATGCTGATGGATTTAGCTTCTTTCTCTAGTGTTCTATATACTGTTTTTCTAAGTCACCGTCTTCTTCTTTTTCCAGGTGTGGTCCATGTTATCACCATGTGGAAGTGGTGTTGGTAGCATCCTTAAAGTGTCTCCTAAATATGTCCATCGTCTTTTTACCATATTCAATTCTTTAGGTTGGCACATTCTTCTTAGAATTTCTGATGTTGCAAGAAACTCTTTCCAATTAACTCTGAAGATCTTTCACAGGTATTTATATTGGAATGAGTTAATCTTCTTATTAATTTCTGTTGTAGATTTCCATTACTCTGGTCAGAGAGGAAAATAGACATGATGTCAGTTCTATGAGTTGCAGAATATTTAAATATCTCTGAAATCATGTTTAGTAAGCAGTGTTAAAAAGTGGCAAACTTTTGAATCTCAGTTGCATTTTATGTAGCAAGCAAATAATAGGATCATCTGTGAACAAAGTGACTCATTTTCTACTCTCATTTATTTCAAACGAGCAGCAAAACAAGTATGGACATGCAGGGAATCAATTCTAAATTCAATTCTCAATTCTACCTAATCATAAGAGGACTGCTCATACCAGAAAACCGGTGGATAATTAGCTTTCCATGAATTCTGGAAAGTGAGTTTACATCTGTGTTTCTCATATTCCTTTGCATACTTTTCCATTTCACATGCTTTACACTTCTTTGACATGGGCTTTCAATATTACCTGATGTTGATTTAGACTGAAGTTCTGCCCCCGTAAAATAGTCACCTTGGAGCTCCGATGGCTGACTCTCCAAAAACTTCAGTGTTGCCTCTGGTCATTCACAGGGAAAAGTTCCTGGCTTTTGATTCATTCAGGTCTCAGGTGTCCCTTCTCATTGTCCATTGACTACTTTCTGACAATGTGGACTCCTGATGCTATTGCAATTGGAGGCAATAACAGTGTTTCCATCAAGGCTATGAAGGACACATTTTCCCGCCCCCCCCCCCCAAGTGGTATTGCAAATGGTACTCTATTTACATGAGCTCCTTGGATCTGCAGGACATTACTTACAAACAGATGGCAAATGCATTGGGGCTACTCAGTTTTCTGGCAATAAAAGTTATCTTTCACCAGAAGGAATCACAACCAGAAGCAGTATCTAGTGACAAGCTGTATTACTTATGCATAACTTTCTTCTCCTTTTTCCATTTGAATCTGAACCATCACATTTCAACAGTTATGCTAAAGCAGGGGTTCTCAAACTGGGGGTCGGGACCCCTCAAGGGGTCGCGAGGTTATTACACGGGGGGTCATGAGCTATCAGCTTCCACCCCAAGCCCCGCTTTGCCTCCAGCATTTATAATGGTGTTAAATATATAAAAAAGTGTTTTTAATTTATAAGGGCGGGGGTCGCACTCACAGGCTTGCTATGTGAAAGGGGTCACCAGTACAAAAGTTTGAGAACCACTGTGCTAAAGCCTGTAACTTTCCTTCCTATCTTCCTGGACCAGATCTGCTTTTGTACCACTATGTTCCTTCACCCATTAGCAGTAGAGGAATGATAATAATTCTAGCCTTAGACTTTTTCCATCTCAAGCCACTGCCTTGTCCATCCACAGCACTGTCTTTTAGCCTGGAATGAGGCATCCCAAACTCCTCTCTCCTATTAAGCTTTCCACTGTACTTCAGAGATTATTTTGAATAGCTGCCAGGCATTTCAGAGTTGATAACTCCTTAGGTCTACATGCAGCACTATCAGCCAGCCAAGGAACGAAAACCCAAGATAAACTACCAGGTTTACTGGGTCCCTCCTATATTATTGTGACTAACTCATTAACTAGGTGAAGTTAGTACTCGGATCTTCACTGCTCTCCAGACCACTTATACACTCTGCAAGGTATCTTGGGACTATATACACCGCTACCTCGATATAACGCGACCCGATATAACACGAATTCGGATATAACACAGTACAGCAGCGCTCTGGGGGGGGCAGGGCTGTGCACTCCGGTGGATCAAAGCAAGTTCAATATAACGCCGTTTCACCTATAACGCGGTAAGATTTTTTGGCTCCCGAGGACAGCGTTATATCGAGGTAGAGGTGTATATCAAATTGCTTCTAATAAAAAGGATGGGAACCTACTTAGCATATGGACGACTGTGCGTTACAGCAGCCCCAATCCTTCAGCAAATTTCTTCATTTATATTTATTAATCATGCAAAACATTTTCCCAGATAATGGCAAGAAAGCAATTAAATACTACCTGTTGTGAATAAATAGGTAAGAGAAGATATTTGATATATTAGGCGAAATGCCTTAAAAATGACCAGTAGATATTTTTAGGTGATAATTATGTAATTTAACTTTTACAATGACATTTGTATGCCTTAATTTGTGTGTGTGTATGTGAATGTTAACGAATAACCTTAGCGATAATTACCATATTTCGCTATTTAAAGAAATATACAATGTGTAATTAAGTGGATCCTCCCAATTTCTCACTTTGTTAAAGTGCAATTCTCACAAAATAACCCATGGTCTAACTAATTTCCAGCAAAGATTCAATAGCAGAGTGCAGTAGTGAAAATTCATATCAGTGAGTCATCATTCAAACCATATTATAGAATATTTACTAATGTACTATGAAGTATTCTCACGAATAATTTAAACAAAGCTTGTTCTAAACTGACCCTAACCTAAGGCACTTGTAGAATGCCAGGACTGTATCATCTAAGAATAAACTTGTAAAAATAAATAACAAATAAATGTTGTATTTGTAAATATTTTTAATGCTTGCTTTACTTATGAATAAAGTTTTGGAATCCTCCATCACCCATGTGAATTAGTGAGGATCTTCTTTATGAATTGAGTTATGTTATTGGTTATTCATAGCACAAATATTGAAAAATTAAGAACTTTTGTAACACTCAATCTTTCTTAACATTCTAAAATGGATTGTACAATTAATAGAAATCCCACTTGAGGAGGGCCAGATTCTGTCACCCCTCACTCACCCAGCAATACCTTCCTTCATGAATAATCCCATTTGGTGAAACTCCATTGACTTCAACAGGACCAGGATTTTTCCCATTATTTCAGTGGGACACTGAAGTAAGGTAATGCTCAGTATAATGAGGGGTATCAGAATCTTGATGTGGTTTGGAAAGCCAAAAGGATCTATTTGTCCCTTTGACAAACGTTGGCTGCTATCCTGGAAATCAGTTGCCTACTTCGTATAACTGCCTGACTGTCCTTCAAAAAAACTTCATGATGAATATAAACCAGAAGAAGTGACTTAACTAAAGCTAGGTTTGGGCTTCTTTAAGAGCTTTCAGAACAAAAAGCGAGAGAAAGTTCTTTGTGGCAAAATCAAAACTGTATGTCAAATTTTTGTTATTAATAAATAATAATAGTAATAATAATAATAATAATAATAATGCAAATCCAGGCTGTGGTGGCTAAGATTTTACTGCTTCATTTATAACTCTTCCTTATATTTTATTTACCAATAAATATATTATTTTTCATGTCTCAATACCAAGAAATCTGGTTAGTAAAAATGCCAGATTCTTTTATTTGATTTTATTTGATTTCATTAGGGACCATCAGCCTAGCTGCTTAAGTGCCCGACTACTGTTTGCAGTTAAACATTCATTAGGGAATCCCCAGTGGGTTCATTTGTTTCACTGAGGTCCAATTACAGTGCCACAAAAGCAGTTTTTGCAGCAATTAGCTGCTTTTTCCTGTTTATGTTCTGTCTCTTTAGGAAGAGGACTATTTTGTGGAGGTCAGATTTTTAATTAGGCACAATTTAGGGCCAATAAGAAAACTGATAATTTACTAAATGGCTGTGGTGGACTTAACTGCTCAGAGCAGAGGTAAATAACACAACAGGGACACCAGGAATATGCTCTCCTGGTGTGCAGAGCTCAGAGCCCTATAAAGTAAGGAATAGATTATGTGTTAAATGGCTGTCATGGGCTACGCTGTGTTGCATATAGCACCAACAAGATAACCTCAAGAGACATATTTTTGTACATGGTTAGAGAGATTCCATTTTGATTTGGTACCTTGAAAGAAGTAGTTGCAAATTGGTGATAAGATTACGCATTCTTAAAGATTGTCAGTTAACTTTCTTCTGATACACGTTAAGCTAATATCAAAGTGTTTCTTGTGAAGTGTTGACACATATTGTATCTTAGTACAATGATAAGACTGCTTCATGTGTCTTCCCGTACTGCTGTGTAGGTTTATGTTTTGCACAATTAAAATAGGAACTGCATTTTCCAAACCATAAATTAAACTGTTGTGTGTAAGTGGCTATGTATCTTGGGAAACCAAGTGGAATTGTAATAGGAATCAAAGAGTCAACGTCTAGAGGAAGTAGGATTTCAATATTATGAATTTCAAATATATCCTTAGAGGTTAAACAGAATTGTTACCTTAGAATGTTCTCATTTGAAGTCTAATTCTGGAGTTTCAGACATGAAATCACAACAAACATTTCTTAAGAGACCCACAGCTGGATGAAATGTTGCTCTCTTACAGGAAATGGATAAGAAAGGCCAGAAGGTCACTGCATTTTTTCTACCAACCTTTGACCCAGAACTCAATTGCAGAGTCATAGCCAGACATAGTAAAGAAATAGGACCAGCTGGCAGCAAAACTTATGAACACTTCAGTTCTGCTGCCAGTTTCCATTTTTGCAAGGGTTTATAGGGACATACTGTAGATAAGAGAAAAAACACTTATACACACTAATAAGAAATCCAATTAAGTTACATGCTTACATAGAGGGCTGTCACTGCACCTGAGCACATGGACAAGGAGCACAGGAACAATGAGGTGTTCATTTTTTTTAAAAAGGTATCTTGATCAGAACACACTAGATGGAGTGTGAAAGCTAAAGGCCTGAATTTACTAACCACTTTAGCTTTGAGAGACACTGCTGCTTGGCAGTCTGCCACTACACAATCAAATCTAGGAGTGTGGGCTAATTTCTGCATTTAACAACATTCCAGTGAAAAATGTAAAATTTCAGGTATATTTAAAAGTTTGGCTGGGAAATATTCATAATGTGAAATCCAGTTGGACACTCTGACTGTTTAGATATCCAAACAGACAATACCAAATATAGATTAAGCAGGTTTGATTGTATATAGAAACAGAGTTAAAAGAAGTTTAGGCAAATGACAGTGTTAGTTTGCAGTGCAGTGCAGTGTAGCCGTGTTGGTCTCAGGATATTAGTGAGACAGGGTGGGTGAGGTAATATCTTTTATTGGACCAACTTTTGTTGGCGAAAGAGACAAGCTCCCCAGCTACACCAGGGGTTGGCAACCTTTGGCACGCGGATCGCCAGGGTAAGCCCCCTGGCGGGCCGGGACGGTTTGTTTACTGGCCGCATCCACAGGTTCGGCCGATCGCGGCTCCCACTGGCCGCGGTTTGCAGTCCCAGGCCAATGGGGGCTGCGGGAAATGGCACGGGCCAAGGGATGTGCTGGCCGCCACTTCCCGCCGCCCCCATTGGCCTGGAGCGGCGAACCGTGGCCAGTGGGAGTCGCGATCGGCCAAACCTGCAGATGCGGCAGGTAAACAAACCGTCCTGGCCCACCAGGGTGCTTACCCTGGCGATCCGTGTGCCAAAGGTTGCCGACCCCTGAGCTACACAGTGCTCTTCTTCAGATCTGTAAAGCTCAAAAGGTTCTCTTTTTCACCAACAGTAGCTGGTGCAATTAAAGATATTATCTCACCCACCTTGCCTCTGAGTTAGCTAGAAAAGTCAACTAGACCAAGAAGAGATCAAGATAGACTAAAGAGTTCAGGTTTTGAGATGCCTGGAAACAAATTGCAGATCTTAGTATCCTAGTGTTGGTGAACTGATTCTCTCTTCTTTGGACAATTGTAGGGGGAAGGTGTGTTGCAGGTTTGTATGAAGTTTAGGGTTCTCTGTTCTAAATTATCTTGTACAATGTAAAATGTATTCTTACAATGTAAGTTCGGTTCAGACTTGCAGCTTATTCACTGGTTGTGACCTTCTGTCAAATGAAGTCATGGTCTGAAGAGACTCTCATTTCAGTTCATTGCTTTTATCCTCTTGGTTTTTAAATCTAAATTATGTTTTCCAAACAATTTCCACCACATTTTTAAGCAAATGAACAACATTGTCAGTGTTGATATAACAGCAAGAGAAGTAACCACAATACAAAGAGCAACACATATATCAACATTAACTGCTAATTGCTTTGGAAACTAAATTTCATTTGGAGTCCAGCATGACTTGCAAAGTATTCAGGATAGTAATTAATAATAATCAGCAACTGAAGTAACTCTACATAATGCGCAGTACCAGGTTCTCAAAAGGGGTAACATAAACACACATTGTTTAGAATGAACTCAACAGTCAAAAACAAAAACAAAAAAAAACAAAAAAAATAAAAAGCCAATTTAAGAATGTTGTTTGTAACTTTGTGAATTTTATACTTTTTTGCTTAACTCTTCACCTTGACTAGATAACCACCCTTTAGCCCAAAGTCTCAGTTTGTGGTCTCTTGTATAACCATAAATACACTTTTCTAAGCATAAATTCACTTAAATAACAAGGAAATGTGCTAAACATCAAGGCGATAGGTATCATATATGCAGCAGCTAAGTCAGACAGCTATATAGAACTGCACCTCTCGGGGGGTTGGGGACATCACAGGGCGAGCAGATTTCTGAATACTTGAGGTAACGAGACAGATATATTTATCTACACAGGAAAATTTCAGAGGGTTTTTTAGGTAGCATTTCCTTCATTTGCACTAATACTGTTAAGTTCCCCACAGATTGTAATACTTTTCCTAATTTGATTTTAGATTATTGTAGAGGTGAAGAATACCATTTTGAGGTGTCCAGGTGAACCGTTTAGTTAGTGTGAACTAAATTCAAACAAAGGGCCTGATCCTGTGAGGTCCCAAGCGTCAATTTTAACAGGAGTTGATGCTGCCAGCATCTCAGTGGAGATGTTCTGACAAGCCTTCTGGTGGCTCATTTGCAGTTCAGCTCCCTGGGTTGGATGAATTCATAGCCATAGGATTAGAGATAGAACAGACCTGTTAGACCATTTACTCCATCAGCCTGTTATAGGGGTATGGGTGAACCAGTTCAGAGAAAATAAAACTAATCTCCAAACTCCATCTGAACTTCTTTTAAGACTGAAGATATTTAATTAATGTGTTTATTATTTTTCATTTTCACACTCCTCTCTCCTCCTCAGTTTCCAGTCAAACACACAAATACAGACACTCAACAAAGAAGATTCATACAATATGTTCACTTTAGCCAGAAACATGAAATACTGGCAATCTCACAGGACAAGCTGCTGTTCTGGTATTTGCACCTCAGTGTTGCATCCCCAAGAGGATAGAATAGTCCAATCAACACATTTTTAAGTGCTTATCTGGACCTCAACCCTTTTTTGCCTCCACCCACCTTTATCTCCTAGTGAACATTATGCAAAGTGGACTGACAAGAAGCTTATGATAGCTGCCCAAATAAAAATCCACAAGCATTTCTACTTCCAACCCTGCTCCTACTGAAGCCAATAGAAACTCCCCGTGATTTCAGCTAGAGTAGGGTCTAGCCCTGGAAAGCGTAATTGAAATAACAACATGGACAAGTGATTATTACTGAGTATTTCTTGCAAGTGTCTTTTGTATGTTCTCATGCTGATTTTGAGAAACCCAACCCAAAAGCAGGCTGGTGATGTGTCCTGCAGTTTTGTTCTAGCCAACATTCTTCCTGGGTCAGAATTGTAGTCCAAGGAATTTTCTCTCTCAGTAGATACCAATACTGCCTGTAGCCTTATAAAAAGTTCTTTAGACAAATGGTTAAGCAAACTTAAAATTATACTTGGCAGGTTATTAGACCAGAATATTGGCTGAGGTCATTTGATATTTAAAAACTAAATGAAAACAGGCAAATTATTCACAGTATGTTTCAAAATTGATTACTTAGCATATGCACACAATTGTTTTTCTAAAAGAGAGTATTTCAATGCATGTCTGTTTAAAAAAACTTAACATCCTCTTAGAGAAATAAGAAAGGAAAAAAATACAAAAACATTGTTTAAAAAAGCAGCCCTTACGTTTCTTATGACTTTACGTGGCAGAAGCAAGGAAATACAGAGATAAGGCTGAAAAATCTGACCATATACCAACCTATTATGTTGAGGTATTGTAGAGGTCTGGTAGTATTTGAGAGAGAGAGAGAGAGAGAGAGAGAGACTTGTAGTGAGTGAGTGAGTGTGTATGTACTACTCTGGCAGATTCATGGCCAAGATTTTCAAATTTGTGTGCCTAAAGTTAGAAACCTAAATTCACAGTTAGACTCCTAAATAGGTAGATTGTTTTTCATTGAGCTGAGCACTTGCAGCTCCCATTGACTGTCAACGTTTTTGTTGGATTCCTGCAAAGCCAAAACATGTATCAGTTTCACACTGAACATTTTTGCTGCAGTTTTTCTAAGGCAAAACAATCAACTTCTTCCCCCTGCCTTCCTCCAATCCTGATATGAATGGAGGCCATCAAGTTGTTAATACTGATATGCACTTTTAAAAAAGTATGGGCAAAATATCTGTGTATGCTCAAGTAGTCAATTTTCAAATAGGATTCATTTGTCTATTCCAATTTTAAAAATTCCTAAATGATCCTAGCCCTCATTCTGAGCTAAGAGCCTGTAAAAACTCATTTTTTAAAATGAACCCATTTTCAGTAACAGGAGGAACTAATACAGGTATGTCTACACTTGGAGCTGGGGATGTGATTCCCGGCTCGAAGAAACATGCTGGTGCTAGCTCTCAACAAGCTAGCATGCTAAAACTAGAGTGCAGCTACGAGTGGCAGGATGGGCTAGTCACCCAGAGTATATGCCTGTTAGAAACCCTAAGCATGAACTCAGGGCGACTAGCCCCTTGTACTGCTGCAGCTACACTCTATTTTTAGCATGGTAGTTTGATCAGAGTTACCACGGGTATGTCTCCTCGAGCTGGGAATCACACTCTGGGCACCAAGTGCAAACATACCCCCCCCACAAAAATTAAGAAAATTAACAGCTAATCTGATTTCCTCCATTTTGAAACAAAGAAAAATATACACGTTTAAAGAACATTTGTGTGCTACATTGCAAGCCAGAGTAATATTTTTGCCCCTGAACCATAAAATTTAAGTACTCAGAACTAAATTATATGCCAAGCTACATGCCATGTAACTATACTGAAGTTATTCAAACTGCATGGGTTATAGGTCAGTGCAGAAATTTGACCTGTTTTTTTTTAATGGAAACTGGCAAAACTTAAGTTACAAGAAGTGCAGCTGCTACTTAATACTGCTTGATGCATCTATTTAATTATGATAATGATTACAATAATCATCTGACCTCTGTTTCATCCTAGTTGTGTGGCTCAAAATGTTTCATTCATTGTTTCAAAATGTTACTGTGAACAACAGATTTCATGATCAACAAATGGAGGCAATTCTATAGCATACACCTCTAACTAAACACCCTCAATGGAAATGGAAGAGAAGTTAGCATACCATGGCTGCATCTCAATAAGCGCTGACAGGATACATTGAGATCCATACCAAATCCTGCCCTGCCCACCTCTACCTGTGAGTCACCATTTACCAGAGAGCTGAGCGAACAGAAAAATAAAATCACAAACTGTGACTTCAAAATAGAACTTTGTCCATCTGTGCACCCCTTTTTATTCATTTTTCCATATCTACTGTTGCAAGTAACATTTTGTTTATGTGAATGTGTCAAGTAGGTCCATAACCACAATTAGCTTAATTATGACATTAAATTTGTTGCCATTGAATGCAGTAATAGTTTGTAAAGGTGATAGCAGATCATTTAACACAAACGATATCATGCAACTTAGGTGAGTAATCACACAGCTTGACTAGCAAATGGCAAATCCTGAATATGTGAAGGAACATGCACAGTGACCTGTGTGCGAGTGATACATTGGATAGATTTTTTCCCCTTGAAATTATCTGACAAAACTTTGGCAAACAGAAAAAAAAAATCAGCCTTTGTGAATAGTTCATGAACAAGACAAAAGGACTAAGTTTGCAAAATGCATTCTTTGTTATGAATTGTTTGTCCTGCTGTAGTCTACAAGGAGCATTTCCGAACATCACCTTCTCTTTCAGGTTATCTTCAGCGAGTACTATTGAAAATGGTCTCAACACTGCCATGGCACTTGACAAGGCAAACTCCTGCGGTGCTTTGTTATTTTAGTACAAGATATTTGTTTTTCCTGGAACAGCCATATGGATTTATCATGATAGCTACTAGCTACATCTTTATTTTATTTATTTAAAACAAATCTCAATGAAATCCCTGTACCCCCTAACCCATATCCTCCCTCAAGTGGCCCAGACTGAGTTCTCAGATTGTTTCTGGGACAGTTGCCAATAAGCACTAAAGCAAATAAACCAGGAAAGGGGAATTTGATTGTATCTATCCTGCAAAATCCTTAGATAATGTTGAGAACACCATGGCTGGTAGACAGGACCCAGTTTTTACTACACTGTTTTCTGCTTTATAGATATTCTAGAAATGGGGGGTGTCGCGCCATTTGAGAATGGAACAGAGGCCTCTGCTGGTTAGTTTTTGGTCTCAGTAGCTTTGCAACAAGGCAGCTGCTATAGTATCAAGTAGAGCTGCGTGAAATATTTGTATTGAACCTAAAACCCACTTGAAATGTATCCTGCATTCAAAAATGGATCCGTTTGGAACCTCAGCCCCCCCACTACAGGACACACCAGCCACAATGTCTGCAGTGGAGCTGTAGCACAAAAGTTTGGTGAATATGATACAAGAGTGTTTACTCAGCAGGGAGGTCTGCAAACTTAGCTTCCAAACCCATTGTCTTCTCTCTCCATTTTCTTCCCACTAGTCCTGAAACTTTCTGAAAACAAGTGAGGGGTGCCAAGGGAGTAACTGGGAGTAGAAAATCATCAATTGTGACTAGTCTCTTGTGAGGATCCTTTTGGAGGTTTGAGCTCACCTCCTGCAGAGTTGTGTTCGCCTTCAGCTACAGTGAACAAAAACGAAAGTTTCCTTTTACAAATCAAACCCTGTAGGGTTTGAACAGCCTTAGTATCAAGTTGCACTTGCTTCTGTGTGTGTGTGTGATAAGTTAAATAATTAGACAAGGGAATACTGTTATAACTAAGTGAAAGATACACATTGATTGCTGTAACGACTTGTTGAGGGTAGCCATCGACGGTCATATGCTTAGCTGGTGTAAATCAGCTTATCTCTAGAGTTCAAGACAACACCAATTTACACCAGATGAGAATAGGGACCCAAGTATATTTTCTGGTGTATGTGGAAGACTTTGAAGCCTGTATTATTCCTTTGCCAGTATAAGATATAAGGACACCTGATGTTTCCCACAAAAATTAATTAAAAAGTAAAGGGACGTACATTTTTCAGTTACTACTGGATTATCAGTGCAAATCTTTGTGTCCTGTAAAGTGCTAAGCATGCTGCCATCTGTTAAACAAAATCCACAATGTCACAGGAGGGCCATGCAAAGGGAGAGCCAGGATATGTAGACTGCTGCCATTTCTCCCCCACCCTCAAAAAGCTAACTTCCTTCTCTACAGTTTGTGCGTCCTAAGGGCTGCCTGCAAACACTGATCTTACAATAGGTTATTTAAATAGGAAAATAATGACACTTAAATGAACATGGAGGGACAACAATCTCATTATTTCATCCTTTCATTTATACTGCAATACTTCCATTCTTGCTCCTCAGATCATCTTATTAATTAGAATGTTCCACTCAGCTGCAAGTGTGCTGAGTGCCTCAATGACCTTGCATTACCAATAAATATCAATGCAGGAAATAACAAGTGCTGAGCCAGAGGACAAAAAGAGCATGGTTAAAAATGGGAGCAAATTCAAAAGTGTGTTACAATTCATTGTACAAAACTAAAACTGTTAAAGTTTAAAAAGGCCTTTCGAATGGTTAGGAGATCATGGATCAGTATCCTTGAGGTTGTTGCATTTATTAGTAAGTAGTTTGTTGGCAAAAACCCTCCATGGGGAGATTTAACAACACACAGGATCAGCTGTCAGATGGAAAGTATTCTTGGAACCAGAGTGGCCAAGGGCTTGAGAGGGTGTGTGTATGTCCATGTGCAGCTTTTGGCTGGAGCCCAAGGAGGCAGCCTGGGGTACAGTGAGTGCATGCAGGTACCTTCTTCTGAAGTGTTTGTTTTTCTTTCTCACTGGTTTCAAACATGCCTAGCATATCAGTGAAAGAAGAAGTAAACACTGCGCTGTCTCAGATTACATCTGTTCCCCAGGCCATCTCCAAAGCAAACATTGGTCACCCAATGAAAAATACAAGTATTACCTATTATTGGACATTCACTGCCCCGGCCTGACCACCAAGTTGAACAGTTAATGAATCTGTTCATTTCTAATAAAAATAAACCAGATAGAGGAAGTGGTCAGCAAAAGCTGAACTTGAAGACAAGAAGAAAAGGGGGTTTAATAAAAAATACTCAGGGCTGACATTTCCTTTTTATTTGAAACATGCTTTTCTTGGGAATGACATGACCGTGTAGATACTATTAGTAAGTCACAAGCTGGCACTGGGTTTTAAGAACCTTACACATATGACTTAATTTGGGAGGCAATAAAAAGAACAAGGGAAATTCCTCTCAACTAAAGTTGTAGCTTCAAACACACTAGAATATTTCAAAAGAATATAAAAGTATAGCAGTCTAAAAGGACCATACCACTAATTCTATTATGCGGTTAGAAGAGAAAATATTTTAAAATTGTATCTTTATTTTTTCTTTCTGAGTTGTTTAGTCAACCACATGGGTGTATGTGAAAGGGTGAGCAGAAAAGGGAGGACTGAGACCTCCAAGAGAGCTGATGGCAAACTGAAATTTGTCTCAAGGAATTTCAAATGAGAAATCTTTGACATTTTGCAGTCAAAAATTTTCAGTTTGACATGGGAAGTTTTGATCCAATCTGAAACAATGCTTGTTGTTGCTTCGTATTGACATTTCAGCTTAAAATGTCACTTTGGGGTATTTTAAACTGAAAAACTGATATAAAATGACATTCTAAGTCAAAATGACACGAACATTTTCATTTTAAAATATCAACTCAAAACAAACATTTATTTCTTGTTAGAAAATTTCTTGTTAGAAAGCCCAAATTGTTTCCTGGAATTGACATTTTCCGGGGGGAAATGTTGATGAAACCCTCTTTTTCAGCAGGAAAACTTTCTGCATGAAAAATTTCAATCAGCACTACTCTCCAGAAAGTAGATTTTTGGGTCTTCCAAGAAAGACGCAATGAGAAATTAGAGCAACATAATGTGTACATTATATTTTTACATCCAGAAAAAAGCAACTGTGTAATTCTGGTCCAAATGGCTTTTATTTAAATTAAGGAAAACCAAATTAAAAAAAAACAAATGTAAAATATCTATGGGAAAGAACAGTGCCTACAATGCACTCTGTAACAGCGGGCATCTTGATCTGAAATTTATCTCCAAAATGGAGGACTTCAGGCAGGCAGACACTTGATAAATGTAAAGGTGCATACTTAAATAGACCACTGTATTTGAGCATACACCTTTTTACACTTAAGTTCCTGAGTGCATAGGGCATGCTTTTCCTTTCCACAGTTATGAAGGAATTCTGAAGTCTTTCTAGTAACTGTTACGTATTGGATGCTATTTCATAGGAGAGTTGAAATGAGCAATTCCCCACCCCCCCAAACTCATATTGATCTTGAAGCTCGTATGTATAACAATGACTGTGTGGATGCTTTGGTCTTCAACGCTAAGCTTGAAATTCCAATGGATCAGGCTATCAATATTTTTGCTTCCAATCCAGGCTAAAGCTACAAGCGAGGTGGTGCTTGTTGTATCAATACAAGTATCAATTCAATATGATGGGTTGTTTTTATTACAGTACATTCAAGTCAACCAAGATTTTCAGAGAGAAAGGTTCAATCTCAATTCTGCTGGGCTGTAATGAAATATATGCCAATGGGTAATAACCATCAGACTGCACAGCAGAACCACTAAACTTCTATGTAGCCAAAGCAAATCTTGAATTTAATATATGGGCCTCAAGGAATTTTTAGTCCTAATACAAGTATTTTCATCAGGACCTGATGGGTATGCTGTATAGACACATGGGTATTGCTCTTCAGTCAACATTATCAATATATAGTAATCCATCACAACTTGGTATCTCTGAACCCTCAAATTTCTCTGTCTAAATAGTACTGATAGGAAGCCCTTGAAAAGTTCAGAAATTTTAATTCAGTTTGGATAAACAGCTGCATGTTTGGATGATTACTATATTTTCAACTCTTAAGACTGAAAAAGTAGGGTCAAATCCATATTACTCAGTCTTATTCTGGCAAACTTCTATTGAATTCAATCGACATTTGCCTTAGTAAGCATGTCAGGATTTGGTCAATGGACTGGAAATCTGAAGAATGGGCATTCAAGATTTCCTGTACTTTCCTGCTTTTGTTCAGCCAAGAAATATGGAAGAGTAACTTCTCTTGTGGTATTTTGCCACTTCTGTTATAGAACCAAAAAGTGCATAGTAGTGAAAAGAATTAACCAAGCTCTTTTCCAACCTTTATGGTCTGAGTTTTAAGCAAAGGATTGTGGGGTGATTTGCCATATTTTATCCAGACTATTTGGACAATTGCTACTATTTCTTTCTACAGTTTCTAATTGATTTATTTTAGAAATTTCCATGGTGCCTCATCACAGTGTAGCCAAATGTTGTTAAATACTGTTGACCAGATTTGGCACAATTGACGCCATCTGAGAATCTGGCTCTGTTTTGTTAAACATTAATAGTGATAGTAGTTATTTTCTTAAAACTCATCCGTCTCATGTTCTCTACCTACATACTGAAGAAACAGTTTGGGAATTCAAGATTTTTAAAAAGTTCACTCTAATTGTTTCATGAAAAAAATTAAACATTTCAGCTGAACTCAAAGCTTCTCTTAGACATCAAACACAGTTATTACAGCCTGATAATGCTTTCTGCTGGAGCTAGCCTAGGTTTTGAAACAACAGGCGGGAAAGGCCAAACTTAATAAAGAAAATGCTGACAACCAAGAAAAGATGCCTTTGCCTAAAAATAATTATTACCCCTCTGCCCCCAACTATGAAAGTATTCAGTCTCAGCTAATTAGGATGCTGGGATTGCCAAAAAGTCCTTGAATGGGGGTTGCTTTGTCTTTACAATTGCCTTTTCTTCTGTCATGAATAGGGACCTGTCAGTCCTGCAAAACAAGGCCTGTCCACAACAGCTTATGTGGGCCTCAAGTGCACAAATAATAATTATTTTCTCAATGGGTGAACGAACTGGACATCCTCATTACAACTCACCATTTGTGCAGCATGCGGTTTACGGTACTCTTTCAGCCTGCTGTGATCTCTCTACTAGGTGTGGCCACCTGGAATCTCTCTTTCCAAGAGGTACTGAGACACTACTGGTGTCTCATGCATGCATTCTAATTTCTCTCTCTCTCTCTCTCTGCCCAGAAATGGATAGTTCCTCACTTATCTGCAATAGGAATCTACTGGTGCTCCATCCATTACTTCACCTGGAGGGCAGGTTTATGTCTGAACCCTGGCTGCCAAAGGTAGAAAGGTTAATCCAATTGAGGGAAACTGTTTTTTTCTTTCTCTATGTCGGTAATTCCAGTAATGTGTTGTAATGAAAAGACCTTGAGAAACACAATACACAAGAGCACTTTGTGCTCACAGTGACAACGGCCATGCAGGCAATTTGAAATAAATAACCAGCCTTATCTCTGGCAGAAAAGGAAAGAAGAGAAAACAGGCTTGACTTGCTCAGGTATGTGACTTTGTTCTGGAAGGTGAGGGGAAAAGAGGCTTCCCAAGTCAATTTTGTTGACTCACAGTAACCTGTAGCACATATTAGAGGAATGTTACTTCAGTTAAAAAAAACCATAATAGCGAGAAGCAGCAAGGTCTAATGGTTAAGGCACGGGACTAAGAGTCAAGGGATCTGGATTCTATTCCCAGCTCTGGGTGACAATAAGGAAATCACTTCACCTCTCTGTGCTTTTGTTTCCCCTCCCACTCAGTCTGTCTTATCTATTTAGACTGTAAACACTCTGAGGCAGGGACTGTCATGTGTTTGTACGGTGCCTAACACAATGGAACCTTGATCTTGGTTGGGTCCCTCTAGGCACTACTCTACTACAATTTTAAAAAAAAAGTCTATATCGAGAATTGAGATTCTTGGTTACAGTTATTTGATCAATATTTTCACACATCCCTGTTTAGGAAAGCAACTCTCTTTCACTAATCTGTACAGGGCCTAGCATAAAGGGGCCCTGACCTGGCTGAACCTGCTAGATGGTATATAATAAAAAGCAAACATTGACCAGAATTATCACAGTTTTCTGGAACATCCTAAGGGCATTTCAGATATCTCTGTATGGCAATTATTGGTTGAGTTTATAATAGTACCCACTGTACAGTAGATTGCAGTATGAATGGAGCATTAAATGCACTTGGGAGGACTGTCTAGTTGTAAGGGCCATAGTACATTTTTGATCAAGAGCAAATTTCAGTATATTTAGCTGGTGTTTAGGTATTGAGTTGGCTGAATAATTTGTTGAGAATTCTGACACTTTTTCATAGAGGTTTTGTAAATAAATGTTTACATTATTCAACCAGTTTTACATATGGATATTACAGTCTGAATATTCTGGCATTTTTTCATCCAATTACATGAATAATTTCTTATTATTTACCCTGTTCTTATTAATAGTTTTTGTACATGTGTTTGCTTGAATCTAGCCAACTAGAAATCTCACAAGAACCAACTTTCAACATTTCTATTTTCATACCTAGCCAGAATCCTGCAGTGCAAGGACATGCAAAAATGAAAAATAGGTGAGGAAAGCCACCAACAATTTGGAACCACACAACAGTTTAATATGAGTTTGGGCAAATATTGGCGTTCTGTTTTTAATATGTTTGAGGGTTTTTTGGGGGTGGGGGTGCGGGTGGGGACTGTTAGTATAAAGATTATTATCTGAACAAATTCATGCAGGACTAGTTACTGTGACCATAATCCAGAAAAACATGTAAACAGAGAAGCAAGTCAGTGAATGTGAAAAGTCTTTAAATGACAAAATATGTAATAAATTTTATTTTGGGGAAGATGTTATGCAGCACACAGTAAAAGTGCTAGCATATGCTCTTCTCTTCGGCATTCAATATATGCACACATGCATACCACAGATCTACCTGCTAGATCATTAGGTCTTCAGCCATGCAAAAAAAAGCCTCTTATTCCAGTGCTTGCAGCAAATTCTCTCTCTTACAACATGTCATACCTAGAATATACAAAAGAGATCAGAAGTACAGACTGGAAAAAATATTTTTGGGTTTCTTTCCCTCCTGCCATCTTTCAACATAAGCTATATTATCATGTGTATAAAAAGGTATCAAGTGATGCTCCTTTTGTTTCTCCTTGTGAGTTTTTCAATGTGATCTAAGGTCTGCATGGTACTCTCATTTGCTTGTATTGGGTCAGATCCTCAGCTGGTATAAGATGGCATAGTTTCTTTGACATTAATGGAGCTATGCTGATTTCCACTAAGTGATGGCTGGATTGAAGTTCTTTTTAATACAGTTATAATCAAGAAAATACACTGTAGTTTAGCCACATCCAAATTTGACTCCCACTTTGTTTTATGTTATCTGTAACTTAGGGCTTGTCTACATGGAGCAGCAATGCACACTACAAGGTGGGAGAGGTGATTTCTAAAGCTCACTAATGTGTTGCACATTAATTGGTCCATGTAGACCTGCTGGTGCTCAATAAAGGTTCCCTAGTGTGCTTTAACTAGGGAGCAATAAAGGTTCCCTGTGTGTGTTTCAAACAGCACTACATTAAAGCACACCAGGGAGCCTTTAGTGCGCACCAGCAGATTCTACATGGACCAATTAATGAGCAACACATTCGTGCACGTAAGAAATCACCCCATAGGGCTCATTATCCTATGTAGACAAGCCCTTATCACCTTCAATAATAAGTTAATGTGCAAAATGCATTAATAATTGGCAAAAAATAACTGTACAATTCTACTTCAGCCAAACAGTTTACATGGAGTTACTGGGGAGAAAAAGAGATTGGCATTTAAGTTGTAAAATAATGGTTGTTTATAATCTTTGGCCTGTAACTGAAAGATAATAGTTTTAATTTGCATTCAAATAAAGTAAATCTCTTGGCGTAAAAGACTTTTTTAATAGTTCCCATAAACCAGAAAGAGATTAAAGTGTAGACCGTGTAAGGAGGACAGGGGGATAAATCAACCAGACAAACAAGATGATCCAAAAAAAACCCCCAAAAACAACCTCCTTTGCAAATATTTACTTAGTTATCTTCACACTTCTGGGTCCTACATAAAAGTATCTTCACTAGCTGCAGGTTCCTGCTGCTAGAGTGTCAGCTTTAAGTCAGCTGGTAAAGCCCTTACCTGTGAATACTGGGCTCACAAGCCTTAGATAGAATGCTGATTTCTTGGTCTTGGAAAGTGCTGCGTGCTGGTTGGGAAATGCTGAACAGTCTCAGCCCCTTAGTCCAAGTCTTCAAAAGTCTCCTAGTCTTGGATACTTTATTTCAGAGTGTCTAACATGAGACAGTGGGGCCTAATGCCAACTGGATGCCCAGCACTTCTGGAAAAATTAAGCCCCCAGTATTTCAAAAGAGCTATCCCAAAATTCAGGCACGCAAAGTCAGAGGACATTTTTGAAAATAGAATTTGAGCTGTTCAGTTTTGTTTAGGGCTACACTGTGGCTTTTAAGCCAAAGGCCTGCATAAAGGATGGCATGGAATCATGCTACAGCAACAGGAGCAGTGGAAAGGTTGTCTCAGGCCGGTGTGATCTCTCCCTAGTACATCGGTGTGTAGTCACAATACTCCTCCTCCTGGTTTGCTGACTCCAGTCTACAAGCCAGTGAGGAGGATGGGAGAGCAGCAATGCCATGATACAGCCCCCTTCACTAATCTTCCCCCCACCCCCGTCCTCTTTTCAGCTACCTTCTCCATAGGGACAGCAGGAGTGAACAGTTTCTGTGCCCTGTAAAAATGCAGGGACTACTTCCACAGGAAGCTCTTTTGCTGTCATAAAAGTTGGAAAGATTTCTTGCCTCCTCCTCTACCCCTTCACTGCCACACAGGGGCTGCTCCCAACCTGCGATTCTGTAGAAACCAGCAGTTTTTTCCCCAAAAGGATTTTAAGGCCTTGACCATTGTCTGTTTCTTGTGCCCATGGATTTCCATTGTCCTTGCACTCAGTTAAGAACACAAAGTTATTGGGTCCATATTTTCTCTCATTCACACCGGCACAGTTATGCAGTAATGGAGAGCAGAACAGGGTCCAGTGACTCCAAGACAGCAGAAAAGACAACAGGGAATCTCTCATATCTTTGAACTACCTGTGAGGGGGCAAAAAACTATGGCAAAGGTGTTAGGTTTCTAAGCTACATGACATGTAGGGCAGTCTTCTCTAGTAGCATTATTTCCAGTAAGGTTTATTTCATTATGTTTTAATTCAATATTTCTGGCATTTCATCCAGCACTGTTTAAAGGACTAAAACAAACAAAAACAAAAACAAGGGTTGTGGGGGGTGGGGGAGGAGGGGATATTCCACATCCGTGAATAAAAGTGACCAATTTTTTTACTCTTAGAATCTCTACACATTTGCTCAGCCCATAACTTGACTAGTGGTTACTAACGCGAGGTTCTGGGCAGAAAATGTGCATCTCAGTGATCTATAATAAGCACATTTTAAAGATAAATAATTCTATATAAAGTCATTTTAAAATAAGAAGTATATAATCAGTTATTGTATAGGCTTAAAATAACAGAATGTCAGAATTCAATTTGGTATTATATTATCTTAAAATGCAAGAATCTTTATATTAGATATTTGATTCCATAAAACCATATTCTATTTATTAATATATAGAACCATAAAATAATTCACAGTAGCGCAATTAATGATTTAGTATCACATATATACTTTCAAAGGAAATTTACACATGACGAATGCAATTTAGCTGAATTACAAAAAGAAGCATGGCATGGATCTACCTTAGTTCGAGTGATATCATCAAACTGGGCTAGATACTTGGTATGAACATCCCATAATGGATCATATCCTCAGCTGGTGTAAATATACTTCAATGAGGATCTGGCACAATGAATTTTACCTGGCATCCCCCTCTTAATTGTATCATGTTTGCCTCAGTACAGTCACCACCTGAAATGACAGTTCAGCCTGAAAAAGTTTCTAGCCATAAAAGATAATTTTTGTCCTCAAATATATACCCACAAGCCTCCCATGAAGTCAAAGGGAGCCGCAGGTACGTATCTGAAGACTGAATGTGACCCAACATTGTGAAGATATCACATACAAATATCAAAAACTGGGAGAAGAGACTTCTGGAAAGTGCATCTTCTCTCATGTCTTTCAAATTGATTAAAACAAGGCAAAAATAAAGGAAAATGGAATCTTCTAGTACTTGGGTTGAGTTGACTGTAACAAAAGGGCATGTTATAGCCCGATTAATAAAATACATTCTGATGTAAAGGTTAGAGAGCTTGATGTTCATGTCTTAAAAACTGATATAATTAGAAACTGGGTCTCTTATAAATTAAAATAGCAATAGCTTGGCAGATTTGTGATATTTTAGTCAATAGTAAACTGATAAGAGGCAGTAAGTTTAAGGAAGGCATATTAATCAAGTATAGTGTTCCCACACCTGCTCAAATGACCAATATTTCTTTATAAGAAAAAAAAGTATTTTTGTCATCAAAAACAGTAACAATATTTTATCTGGTTTTATCATAGAAAGGTGTCAAAGTGGTTTTGAAACTACATTTAAAATTGTCACTATTAAATACAAATAAGATAGCATTCCTGAATGCTGCCTAATTTCTGATAGATCACTTTTCTGGGATCTATATCCTGCATTGGAAAACTAACTTGATGGGGTTTTTCCTGTGTCTGTCTTAGTGTTGGAAGAGCATTCACTTCTGTGATCCTAAACAGAACTTGACAATTCTGCAAATGGAAAACAAATGACAGGGCTGGTCCACACTAACCCCCCCACTTCGAACTAAGATACGCAACTTCAGCTACGTTATTCACGTAGCTGAAGTCGAACTATCTTAGTTCGAACTTACCACGGGTCCACATGCGGCAGGCAGGCTCCCCCCGTGGACTCCGCGTACTCCTCTCGCGGAGCAGGAATACCGGCGTCGACGGCGAGCACTTCCAGGATTGATTTATCGCGTCTAGACAAGACGTGATAAATCGATCCCAGAAGATCGATTGCTTACCGCCGGACCTGGAGGTAAGTAGACGTACCCACAGTCAAAGAACTGAACTTAATTCTGTGGTAGGTCACAGAATCTAGTCGTTCTTCATCTGTTTACACTGACTTCAGTGAGACTGTTCTCATGCTTTAAGTTAAGCATGAGCGTAAGTGCTTTGTTGGATCAAGGCTGTGTGCTCCACTCCCTTACAGAGAACAAAATTAGGCCCTCTTCTGCCCACATCTACTTATGCAGCACAGAAAGTCATGCAAATTGAAGCCAAGATTAGTACCTAAAGAAGGTCACAGCAGAAGATGATGGAGGGAACAAGAGATTTAGGGGATAGAGGAAGAACATGAAATGGGGACTGGAGACAGAGGGCATAGAAAGGTCTACTTGGCCTGATATGGACAGTATGCAATGCTCCAGCAAGAGTGTATGGTGGGGAGGAAGGTGAAAATAAATGATGAAATATGTACCAGAGAGGAACTTGGTAGACCCCATAACTGTCCCTCTCCACACTACCTACTTTTAAAAAATAAAAATGTAGAATTTTTGTAAAGAAAGTCACATTGCTATTTGGGTGTTATCTGGATTCCACTAGAACACACTTTAAACTTGAACTTTTTTAAAACCACATTTTTTTGTTTGAAAGTATGGAGTAATTTACTTTTGCATGAAGTTCTACAACGACCATACCATACTCATTTCCTCATACCTCAGGTAACACTACTGAGAAGTTACCCTACAGTAACATAGGCATTCCATTGAATCTAAAAAATCAATTTTTTAATTTAAAAATCTCCTTTTCATCCCCTCAAATTACACAACTGACTCCTACATTTGGATCCCAATCCTATATTCCTTTTGCACACACAAAAAAAGAGTTCTGGTTCCCTAATTGGCCTTACAACTGAAAATTCATTTGACACAACTGTGATTTTGTAAATGCCTGCAGAGCCAGAAGAGAAGTGTGAGATGAGTAACAAATTAAAAATTAGAACTAGAGGAAGATTTTAAAAAAGCTTCATATATGGTTACCCCTCTAGGTACTATTATTTGAATTTAGGATGCCTATACTTACATTACCCGGCATTGTGGTAAATAGTCTTTGAACAACACCAAGAGACAATCTATTTGGGAGAGGGAGGAGACCTCCTTTGGGGAAAGATGTCCTTTTACTTTAATAGGGCCAGCATCCAGTATAGTCTCTTCAAAAAAGTCATCAGCCCTTTAGGCTACTTTCTTCAAAGACAAGGTTTCCAATACACATACAAAATCCCAAAGTAAATAAATTTGGTGATCCTCTCTCTTAGGGAATAGATACTCTTTCTCCCTAGTGTAGCAGGTATCTTCTGGCTTGCCTCACTATCTGCTGCTAGTAACTGGTTCCAGCTACCCTCCTTTCTCCCCCTTGAGTACATGAGGAAACTGCTCCTCTGAGTCCTAGATTCCAACTTTCTCCATTTGTAAGACAAACTGAGTGATCTGGGAACCAAGGTCCAGATCCCCAAAGGAATTTAGGCACCTACTTCCATTGAAATTTATGGGAATTAGGCACCTAGATCTCTTTGAGGATCTTGTCTCGAGATGCCTAAGGTCTCCCTTTTAGGTCTAAAGTAGCTGTACTGCTCAACATCCCACTCCCTTTATGTCAATGTCTCCTTTTGAGCCTTTAAGGAAATGGATATGCGGATCAAAAATGTGAAATTTCTGGAAACGACTGATCAATTATTTTAACTGTAAGCACAGCTCTGCAAAAAGAGTTTTTGGTCATTTGCAAAACCAGCAAAAATGTATGTCTTCTCTGGAATCAAAGTTTGCACTTCCACTTCAAGTTATTATTACTACGACAAAACAATTATTTACAGACAAAAAATTTCAATTTTTGTCTTAGCAAAACACCTTGTCTGAGTTTTTGCAAGTCCAAACAAGCGTTCTCAGTAACAAACATGGCTCCGGTGAATTTGTCCAATATCTTTACAAAATGGAAATGTAGCAGAAATAGAAATGAATGCAGACGCAGCAATGCTCTGCATTCCACAGCTTTTGGGAATAGATGTGGGTTTGCCATTAGCATTTCATAAGTCAAACGCTTTTTCACTGTGTAAATTTGTGAATACTCACTTAACTGAGACAAAATAGGCCAGATTCTGCCATTCCTACTCATGCTGAGGATGGTCTACTCTATGAGTAGTCCGACTACATTCATAAGACTACAAGCTGAATATGAATTTAAGTTTGAATGTATCTTGCCCATACATGGCCAAGAAAGGTTTCTTAAGTAAAAATGTAGTCCTTTAAATTCTGCCTTAAATGCTGGTGCCTGTTAGGTTTTCTTAAAAATATATGAACAACATGTACAGTCCCCAAACCCAAATTTATCTTTAAAAATGTTGGAGAAATTCAAAATTGACTACTATATACCTTTCTGGACTAAGGACAATAGAATTTTAAGACTCCATCTATCACTGCAATCTAATTGATCTTTTTGTGTGTGTTTGTGCAATGATATAGGACTAAATTCACCACTGGCATCAGTGGGTGCTACTTCAGTGGAACTGTGTCATCGTATGCCAGTGGAATGTTAGGGTCACATTGTTTGAGAGAAAAATGTTTTATAAAATACAATAAAATCTGATGATGAGTCTTCTTAAAAATATTTTGACTAGAAACCTTTGAGAGAACAGAATGGACGAAGTTCCTTAGTGGCCTTTCACAATAGCCACTATACTAATGAACATCTGGATTGCTTGGTGCTGTTTTGTTGTTTACCTTCTAATCTGTAGTGTATTAGACCTTTATGTGTTCATAAATGGCAGCAAAAGGCTGTCTTAAACAGAAATAGAGGATGAAGACAATTTTTTCCATTAACAATACATTTCCCTTTGGAGTCTGGGGTAAATTACTGGTTTATTCCAGGAACGGAAACCTCAAGTCAACTGCCTTTTATTTGTGAAACATTTCTATTATAGCTCCTATCTGGAGATTTTTCTTTAAAAGAAAAATCTCAAAACTATTTTTGTGCACAAGTTACACTAAGAAACTATTTATAGACAAATATAAGCACAGGACTACCATAGATTATACTGAAAAGTGCATTCACATAAGTTATTTAGTTGACTGACAAAATCAGTAGAAAAAGCACACCTAAAACAATACTAATAGCAGTTTTCTTCCAGTTCTATCCCTCTTCAGGGAAAAGTAGTCTGAAAGAGCTACAACCTTGCTATTCCTATTATTATGTCCTACTGGGAAAAGGTAGTGACCAGGAGATACATATTAAACTACTCTCAATAGTCATGTCAGGATCCTGGGCAAAGGCACGCAGGACTGGGGCAGGAGCTTGGGATCCAGAACTGAAATCAGGGGTCAGAGCCATTACCAGGGTCAAGAGTCAAGCTGAAGGTCAAGCCACAGTCAGAGCCAGAAATAGTCAGGAATCAGGCCAAGGGTCAATACCAGGTATCCGGGTCTGTGTTGGAGTTCTAGGGGTCAATTGGGAGTCGGAATTCAGGTCAGTGCCAGAATTCAGGAACTCAGGAGCAGGGCAAGCATAACAACAAGCTAGGAACCCATATTGTTGTCTGGATGCTTCTTGGCATGCTCCATGGGCTTATATAGGGTCAAGGAGCCAATCAAGGATTGCTGAAACCACCGTCAGTCAGATCACTCAAGGCAGAACTTCCTGTGGCATTCAATTACTGCAGATTGTGGGTCACAGGGAACCCCCCTGCCCCATTACAGCTGCTGATAAACAGCAGTGTGGGAATGTTAATTACCTGGAAGCCATGCAACCCTGGGTTCAAGTCCCACTGAGCTTTACATTATGGAGTTGGTTTTATTGTTTTGTTAATCTTATAGCAATCAAAGAGAGAAGGCTGTTTATTTTATATATTTCTTGGTATTTTGATGTTAGCATACATGGAAGGACCATGATATCTTGGCTAAATCCTTCTCATCTTGGAAGTGTTTCCATTGACTTCAATGGGTGTTGAAGCAAGCTCCTTATTTGTGCAAGAATGTAATCCTGTTTTCCTTGTTAATAGCACTGCTT
Organism: Emys orbicularis; assembly: GCF_028017835.1. NCBI lineage: Eukaryota > Metazoa > Chordata > Testudines > Emydidae > Emys > Emys orbicularis. The sequence continues at coordinate 116,941,866 of NC_088684.1, forward strand.
ACATAAGCTTGCATAGCAGGTTTTGACCTTACTGTATACTTGCAATGTCTTTTTTCCCTGCAAATATGTATTGGAGAAATAGGTCTGTAACTATTCCAAACAAAAAAATGCTAAGGGAGTGTTGAAATCTTTTCCCTGGATGGGATTTTTCAAAGGTGTCTAAGTGACTTAGGTGCAAAAGTTCCAGGGTCTTTCACTAGGACTTGAGCTAAATCAAGTACATGTTTTTGAAAAATTCTATCCCTTATGAATTCTTATAATAATATTTCACCCTATACAGCGACTTTCATTTGAAGAGCTCAATGAACTTCACTAATCTATCATCCCTCCACATCCTGGAGGTAGTATGTGACACCCCTGATTTCTGCAAATGTGTCGGTAGCTAATTCAGTTGAGAATTCTAGACACCACAGTTGCCTCTCAAAATGTATCTGTAGCATCATAACCCACACAAAATTATGTGTTATCCTAGGACCCTTCTAACAGTCTATGAACAAAGCAAACTGTAGTCACAGCAAGGCCAGAGCAGCCTATAGGGTTAGGTGAGACCATGAGTGATCCCACAAATAACATTTAATTTAAATATATAAACTTAAATTTAAGATATCACCAGAAAAATATTTATATATTATATTGATATGTAGGATGCATATTTTATAAAGGCAACCAAATAATACCATAATGATAGATCCTCATTTGTTTAGAAATAGGGTTGTACAGGATGGAAGGACAGAATTTGATTCACTCTGATTTTCTGATTTACCTTTGGAAAAAAGAATTCTCCAACCTTCTCTACAGTAAATTCCATTCTGCCTTTTTGTAATGCCACCATTCCTTTTAAGTGCTTTCATTCCCACAGGTAGTTGAAAGAGCTTACAAGTCACAGCTGCAAATACATTATGAGAAATGTTTGCATTATAACTATGATTTTAACTCCCTTCTAATTTTCTCAAAAAATTATTATTTTACCACATAGCTTCTCAAAGATAGCCCCTACTCAGAAGAGAATATTTTGGAAAAATCTGAGGTTAATTGGACAAGATGTTTGAATTAGGATACATTTCAAAAATTGTGGCATTTAATTTTTTAAAATTATTCTAGCTTCTTGTCAATTTTTAATCATAGAAATGTAAAGCTGGAAGGAACCTCAAGAGATCATCTAGTCCATCCTCCTAAGGAAGAAGTATACCTACACCATTCCTGACAGGTGTTTGTCTCACCTGTTCTTAAAAACCTCCAAAGAGAGAGATTCCACAACCTCCCTAGGTAACCTTTTCCAGTGCTTAGTATCCGTTAGTGTAGCCCATAAAACTAGATTTAGCATTTTATTTTACTTAGCAGTAATACAAGGAACCTACAGGCCTGTAAAATATTAGCTTAAGCCATTAGCATGTGGCATAAATTAGCATAAAGGTTTGAGACCTATGACCTTTACCATAGAAAAATGGCCTGACAGTTTCCCTGAGTTTGGGGGAACTTGGAATAGCATGCTTAAGGGGGCATTTTCTACATAATAATACCAGGTAACCAGAGGGACCTTGAACTGATATTAAGTTTGGATATTTTAAGATGGACTGTTGGCAGCTGCTTAACCACAGACTTGCTTTGGGAACAAATTGATGTATATGGTAATAAGTTAAAATCATTAATATACTAACCTGTAGGATAAAAGCCATCCCAACATTATTAGAGTGAGGTTATTAGACAGGGTCAAGGGAGGCTGGGCATTCAAGTGAATATTTATGACAAGCCCTAGGTCCTATAATAGGGCAGACCACCGTGTAAGGTGTGTTTGTGTGTGTGTGGAGATTGGCATTGTTGAGTCCACCTGGATCCAGACCATAGGACTCATTTGGCATGCCAAGGCCAGAGCAGGTTCTTTGTCTTTCATCACCAGATCCCCAAAGAAGTGTTTGGATATATATGCAAGAATGGTACAATAACATTAACTTTGTACTTTTGTTATCTTTTTTTATGTGGTTTGGAGCTTTTGTGTCTTACTAATTGTGTTAATAAAAGTGGTGAAAGCTTTGCTCTGGCCTTAGTGTAAGTGTCCTCTTTGTGCACACGGGGTTCCCAACCAGCTACTGAAACTGATAACCTTGATTCTGTTGTGCCTGATTCTGGGACTAGAACCCTACAATCCGTCTGCTCTTTAAATTAGCCTTAATTGGAAGTCAGTAACCATCAATAACCACTAAAGAACTGGGCTACAATAGTTAGAAAGCTTTTCCTAATATCTAATCTAAATCTCCCTTGCTGCAAAGTAAGCCGATTACATCTTGTCCTACTCTTGGTAGAAATGGAGAACAATTGATTACCATCCCCTTCATAAGAACCTTTCACATATCTGAAGACTGTTATCATGTCACACCTCAGTCTTCTCTTCTTTAAGCTAACCAGGCCAAATTCTTTCAACTTTTACTTAGGTCAGGCTTTCCAAACCTCTTATAATTTTTGTTGCTCTCTTGTGGACTCTCTCCAGTTTGTTCATAACTTTCTTAAATCGTGGTGCCCAAAAGTGCACACAGTACTCCAGCTGAGGCCTCACCAGTGTAAGAATTACAACACACAGGAGTAAGAGCATAAAATTATTTTGGAATGATAAAGCCTTATGCTGCAAAATGATCTCCATAAGTGATACAACTTCTTGGTCAAGTAGGGTTGCCAACACTCTCAGTTTCGCCAAGAGTCTCCTGGAATCGGGCTCAATCCTCCGGCGGCTACTGAAGCCAAACCCGGAGATTTTAGGCCTCTAAATGTCTGGCAGCGCAGCGGGGCTAAGGCAGGCTCCCTGCCTACCCTGGCTCCGCGCTACTCCCGAAAGTGGCCGGCGTGTCCCTGCAGCCCCTGGGGTGGGGCCAGGGGATCTCCACGTGCTGCCCATGCCCCAAGCGCCAACTCCACAGTTCCCATTGGTCGGGAATTGCGGCCAATGGGAGCAGCGGGGGCGGTGCCTGCGGGCATGGGCAGTGCACAGAGCCCCTGCCGCCCCCTCCCCCCAAGGGCTGCAAGGACATGCCGGCCGCTTCCAGGAGAGATGTGGGGCCACGGCAGGCAGAGAGCCTGCCTTAGCCTTGCTGCGCCATTGACTGGTAGCCATCTGAGGTAAGCGCTGCCCGGCCGGACCCCACACTCCTCACCCCCTCCCGCACCCCAACCCCCTGCTCCTGCCCAGAGCCCCCTTCTGCACCCAAACTCCTTCCCAGAGCCCGCAGCCCCTCCCACACCCAATCCCCTGCCCCAGCCCTAAGCCCCCTCCTGGAGCCTGCACCTCGCACCCCCCACACACACCCAACCCTCTGCCCCAGCATTGAGCACCCTCCAGCACCCAAACTCCCTCCCAGAGCTTGCACCCTGCACCCCCTCCTGCACTGCACCCCTTGCCCCAGGCTCAGCCCAGAGCCCCCTCCCACACTCCGAACCTCTTGGCCTCAGCCTAGAGCCTGCACCCCCTCCCGCACCCCAACCCCCTGCCCCAGCCTCGTGAAAGTACGTGAGGGTTGGGGAGAGAAGTGATGGAGCGAGTGGGGATGGAGTGAGCAGGGCGGGACCTCAGGGAAGGGGTGGGGCAGGTCCTCAGGGAAGGGAAGGGGCAAAGGTGTTTGGGTTTGCATGATTAGACAATTGGCAACCCTATGGTCAAGTATAGCAAATGGTACAAGTGCCATGCTAGTTAACAAAAGCTTTAACTAAGGCTACATCTATACTACAGTGGGGATTGATGCTCTGAGATCGATCCACCGGCGGTCGATTTAGCAGGTCTAATGAAGACCCACCAATTTGACAGCAAATCACTCTCCAGTTGACCCCTGTACTCTACCCCTGACGAGAAGAGTAAAGTAAGTCAACAGGAGAGTTTCTCCTGCCAACCCCCGTGGTGTAGACCCTGTGGTAACTCGACCTAAGGTACGTCGACTCCAGCTATGTTATTCACGTAGCTGGAGTTGCATAGTGTAGGTCGACTTACCGTGATAGTGTAGACTAAGAAAAGTGTCTAGTCCTTTCATTTAATGAAGACAGCCTTCAAAGCATAACCTGATCAGTAGGATCCTAAGTGTGGTACAGTAATTCCTCCTAAAAATCACAAGAATTTCTAGGAAAAATCACAACCCCACCAACTGCACTTTCTCCTATTCCCCTCCCCACTGCCAGCCATCAGAATTCTTTCACAGGAATCTAGCAGCAGTCTCTCTCTCTCGCTCTCTCTCTCACACACACCAGGCAACAGCAGAATCTTCACCCCTTGCCATCCCTTTTGGATCCCTGATTTCATTAGCAGTTCCCCACAACAGTAATGAGAATCTGGTGGCATGCACCTGTATCTGAACCACCACTTTCTTTCCATGAACTTCTCATAAATAAGAACACAATCAAATGTTCATTATAAAGTGCAAAAAGGGGTTGCAAATCTGTTGAAGCCAACTGGCAGGTTTTGTTTGCGAGGACATTTGTGAATACTTTTCATTTGCTGTATTTAACTCTGAACTTATTACTTTTTTTTTTTAAGTTTCTTAGTATAAATTCTTCTCTGCTTCTACTATGATATTCTCAAGTAGCTTCCAAGCTCATTCAATGGTTTAAGCTTTTTACTTTGCCCTTCAGCCTGTTCTTTGCCAGTTTCTTTACAGGTTTTCAAATCTGCCCTTTCGAAGTTCACCATCACAGAGCTATCCTTTTGTAAAAATCAGAACCTTTATGCTGAACATCCTCAGCCAAATCTTCAAGCTTCATGTGTGGCTCCATTGACTGCAACAGAGCTAGGTCAATTTATACCAGCAGAGGGGTTGGCCCCATATCTTTGTGCTTCATTGCAGCATTTCCTAGATTTATAGCTAATGAATTGAAATCTTCTCAAGTTTCAATAATGGCCTCAAAGTACCCTCCTTCCTCCTACTCTACTTTTTTTTGGGGGGGGGAGGCAAGGATTGTTGTAAGTCCTCTACTCAAGAGTTTGAGGCATGGAGACAGAGAAACTTGCTCTGCATGGGGTAATGCTGCTGTTCCAGGATACAGCTCAGAGCCTTAATTCTGACTGCAAGGAACAGACCACAATAGGAGTGTATCTCACGGCTCCTGCTTTCCTTTTTGGCAAGAGTTTGCTCCTCCAAGCCAGCAGGTGTTTAATGCTGTTAAGTTTACAGGTAATGAAAGCTGTTGAATTTTAAAACATCTGGGTAACATAAATTATCAGAATCCTTTTTAGTCTAGGGCTATAAAGTGATTTTGAAATCTGCCGAAAAGCATTAGGACAAAAATGTGTTTATTTCTGAACATGTGCCCATGTGACTGTGGGATACCACTAATATCCTCATGCTTGTGACTATAATGCCCATAGCTTCTGAATCAGGAAATACTAGGAAGGCTTTCAGAAGCCAGATATCCCCAGCATTCACCATGCAATGGGTTCCATGTGGATCACATAATCAGTCATTCAGAAAAGGAATTTCTTTTTCACATGGTTGCTGCAACCCGTCATGTCTGTTCCTGCACAGGGTTGATGTGTGCTACTCGGGTTGCTCCAGTGTGCAACATCAGATGCAAGGAGTAACACAGTGGCTAGAAAGAAATCACAAATCTGCCGAGTTCATTGGCTTTCACAAGAATGGACCAGTTATGTGTAATAACTACTGAACCACGTGAGAGGCTGAGAGAAGAATACAAAGTACTAGGAAAGATGTTTCATGCTTCAGTTCAGCTGACATTTTCTAATTTGGGTTTCTTAAGTCAGGTACCTAAATAGAAGTAGCTGGGTACTGATACTGAGCAGCCAGAGATCAATGGAAGATGTTAATATCAATGGGAGCTGCAGGTGTTGGGCCCCTCTGAAAATCAGGACACTAATTTAGGCACCTAACTATAGGTACCCAAGTTGAAAAATTTTGGCCATTACTTTTAAAGGAGTTTTCTGCTGTTTTTTAAATTAACAGAACTTACTGATCACAGATCCGGGACTCTTCTGCATAAGCCACAGTGCAAGCCCTGTTCTCTTTAGCACACTCCAGGGTTGGTATATTGGAGTGTGGGTTCTTTTCTCCTCCAAAGGTACTGTCATGATTTTGTTATTTGTTTTACAGTAGTGCCAAGAGTCCCCATCTGAGATTGGGGCCTCAGTGTGCTAGGCACTGTACATACACAGAGTAAGAAACAGTCCCTACCCTGAAGACTTTAAAATCTAGACAAGACAGACAAAAGGGGTAAGGAAAACAGGCACAGATGAAGTAATTTGCCCAGTCCAGTGCCCTGTCCACTAAAACTAGACCACGCTGCCTCCCTATTTTCCCCTATGACTCTAGTTCTGCTACAACATTCTCCTCCTCCATCAAGATTTGCAACATCAGGATATGATATTTCTGTGAAGAATTTATAATCAGTAAATTTAGCACATGAAACAAAATACTGCAGTGACTTTATCCAGTTCATTAACAGTTATAATCATCAATGGGGGCAGGGGATTTTGAGAAACAAATAAGTTTTCATAAATTCTTTGAGGAGCAGTTATTTTAAGTGTTACCATACTAAAGTGGTTTGTGTAAACTAAAAATCTCAGCCTCACAGTTTCCCCAGATAACCATACCTTAAAAATAAAGAGGCAAATTCTCAGGACTTCCCACAGCACAGGGTGGTTACTCATCTGTACGATTTGGTTCTCTCAGTTTCCTGTGGTGGAATTCTAACTTACGGTGATTGTTTCTTTTTCTATATCTGTTGAATTATTGGAAATTCACTCTGCCACTATCTCCCGTTTGCCAGATCCCACATACTGTATTGGGTATGTTATTTCTGCAGCCCATTAAAACACAGGCTTTGTAATAAAAAGCTCTGACTTTTCCCCCATGTACAGGAGAAGAGATTGTATAAATTGTTTTATAATCAATGGTAGATTATCAATAATCAGTTTTCCAATGGATTGCATTCTTTCGCTCATTCCCCCTCGCCCCCACACACAATTTCATTGTGTGATGAACATTGACATTTTCATGCATTTTCCAAAATTTCGCAAATATTTTAGCAACTGTGATTTTTGGTGGAAATTCACATTATAACATTGAAAATCTTCACAAACAAGGATCATTCTTCCTTTCCCTTCCCTCTCTGTATATGGAATTTCATTACTGAACCCCGAGCCAGCCAAAGCTGAACTGTACAGGATGAGTTGATTTACATGGTTGCACTCTGGAACTATGGCATTTCCAAGTGGTTTTTTACAGGTTCAGCCTTGTCTTCACAATCTCATAAATGATATCCAATTCCAAACAAGATACAGACAAGAAAACTGCTTAACTAACTGGTTCGGAGATGTGTATTTCTTATTACTATTATTATTAATAAATAAATAATAATAATGATAAAATAATAATAATATAGAACAAGGATAAGCACACACATCTTTTGCAATCCCCAATTGCTTTGGAGAACCATATATATTACTTAAGAAGCTTGCGCCACTACAGAGTTAAACTCTCCTGTGCTCATTCTGTCTGGAGTTCCTTTGTGCTCAAAACTGGGCTCCTAAGGTAGCTCTGTATGTATATTTTGCCGGTACTAAGCATGAGGATTGTCTACTCCAGTCAACTTAATCAATCAGGCGGTGTTACCTGTGACTCGGGCTGGTCTTTTCAGTCAAAACTTTTGCTCAGTGGAAAATTGGGTTTTAAACAAAATGAAAATTTACAGAGAAACTGTCTGTTTTCATCCAAAAAACCAAAATCCAAGCACCCAAAAAGTTTACAGCTGAAAATTGAAAAATTTGGGGTTTTTTTTTTTTCAACAAAAAGGCAAAAATTCCCATGAGGAAAAACAAAGAAACAAAAACATATTTTCCAGCCAGCTCTTCCTATCACTCTTTCACACATTAAATAATCTTTTTTTTTCTGATTTCCAAAGAGACTAATTTAAGATGTTGTATTATAATAGTTCCTGCAGCCATGGATTATTACCTGACACTAGGTTAATACTTTAAAAAATATCTGTTAATACTTTTAAATCCCAAAACTGACTCTTCTCAACCCATTTGAAAAGAATCAAACTAAAGAAAAGATAACCTATGGGAATGCCCATGCAGTCCAAACTGCCCTGCTCACAAAAGAGCTTCTCTCTGTTCAGGATCAGAGGGGTCACAAGAAGGGATCTCTTCTAAATTAATCTCAAGGATTTGGCTTCATAGACTATTTCCGGAACTCAGTAAATATTTTCTTCTGTACACACTGATAGGAGTTTTGCCCTGTTGAAAACTCTGTATGTCCAGGGTATACAGCTTTACATGTAAATTGTTCCAGATTTTCACTGATGAAAGAGCAGAAGTTGGCCCTATATTTTTTAAACAATAAGATAATATATAATGGAAAAGGGGGGTGGGAGAGTGGTCCTCTATGACCTTTGTAAATACACAATCACAGTCAAAGACTAAAGAAGAAATAGTCAGGCCAGGGAACATTGACTATAGTGGGAGAAGAAACCAGGAAATACAACCCTCGTGACGCACCACAGGGGCTCAGGCAGCTGCGGATCAACATCAAGCAGATATTAAATGTTTCAATTTTCCTGACAGAAATTCTGACAAAATTGATCTATCCCCACCAAAAAAAATTCAGCTTTGACAAAACCTCATTTTCCAGTGGGAAATGTCAATTGTTTTTTAACCAGCCCTAATTGTGAACCCGTCTTTGTTTATACAGCACCTAGTATGGGGCCCTAATATCTGTTTAGAGTTCCTGGGCATTGCCTTCCATAGAAATAATTAAACATATTAATTGTTTGTATCTTGGGTATTGTAGGTCTGGATCTCTTATCTGTGTTTTCAGACATGGAGGTATGAGTTGTGTGGACCCCTGGAAAGTTGCATAAGCATTCCAAATAATATAATAATTAAAAAAAAAAAACATTGGGAGGCACAATACAGCTGCTGACATCCTTTGCTCCTCAGACCATATTCCTACCCTGCACAGTTAATTATATTGTTCTTTGAAGCCAAATCCAGTGGAAAGTTCAGATATGCATTTATCACAACAATGGAAAGTGAATTTCTATTTCTTTTCCTTTTCTTTTGTGCAAAGTCATTACCAAACATATTGACTTGGAACCCTGGGGATTTGGAAGCAGCCAGATTTGGAACAAGAATAAAAATACCAGGATTTTTCAGTTATAAGAAGAGTGAATTTGGGATACTAGAAAAAAGAGTCAAAAGCAGGTAAGGGATTGAGATTGAGAACTTTATATTTGAGAGTAATTAATTTTGTGTAATTAATTTATTTGGAAGATTTTTTTTAGAGAATCACTTACAATCTAAGAAGTTGGATCTCCTTTTTGCATATGAAGGAAGGTCCAATGAAGCCCAATATAGATCCCACTGCAGTGAATGGTAAAACTCCTATTTACTTCTAGGGTTGGATACCATACTGGGATATAAGTGAGTGGGGGGAGAGGAGGGAGACAAAAACAATCAAAACAGAATTATTACAACTTTTTATTTAATCCAAGCATTTGTGATCCTAACATTTGACTGATCACAGATATTTTGTAAAGCTAATTGTAAGAATACAGTATATTTTTACTCCTGTGGGCATTATGGTAATTGTTAACAGTGGCTTGGTCTCTGTTGCTAATGGTCATAACATAGAGTATATCTTTCTTTTTTTCTGACTGCTACCTTAGTTGTAAAGCAGCAGTAGTTGCTGACCATTCCAACTCACAAGTCAGTCAGCAGTTCGTCTTAAAGGATTGATCAAAGTTCATATTTTCAGTAACATAACGCCTCCAGGGAGATACCCCACTTCTCACTATTCAAAATATACAACAGGAAGCTGGAAATATCAGCCATTACCTTTTAGCTATTCCTTACCCAGTAATCTCCTTGAAAAACCAACAACCTGGACCCAGTTATTTTAATGATAATTCTGTTAACACATGATGCTAGATATCTATATTGTTCCATTTCAAGTACCATCCAAATGTTTCATAATAAACTTTTTTAGCTCATAGGAGATACAAAATTCAATCAAATGCGGGCTTACGTGGAGGGAAGCTATGTTTAAACATTATTCCCTGCCTGCAGAGTATAATACTTTTTAAAAGCTCATTTGACACATAGAAATACATTTCACTACCCATAAACACAGTAGCTGTATGTATAAGAGAACAGGTAAATTAAACTATCTAAATGAAATGCACTGAACAACAGGAGGGGAAGACAACTGAATTTAAATAAGTTACAATTGAGGTTAGTTATATCAAATGTTTTAAAAAAACCACCAAAGCCTCTGAAATATTTATGTTCAGAAATCTTGCTAAAAAAACTTCACAATTGTGAACAAACAACATCACTTGTCCCATAACCTCAGCCGTACAGAACGCAATGCCATCCACAGCCTCAGAAACAACTCTGACATTATAATCAAAGGGGCTGACAAAGGAGGTGCTGTAGTCATAATGAACAGGTTGGATTATGAACAGGAGGCTGCCAGGCAACTCTCCAAGATCACATTCTACAGGCTACTATCCTCTGATCCCACTGAGGAATACCAAAAGAAACTACACCATCTGCTCAAGAAATTCCCGGCTACAGTACGGGAACAAATCTACATGGACACACGCCCAGAACCCCGACCAGGGGTATTCTATCTGGTACCCAAGATCCATAAACCCGGAAACCCTGGACACCCCATCATCTCAGGCATTGGCACTCTTACAGCAGGATTATCTGGCTATTTGGACTCTCTCCTCAGACCCTACGCTACCAGCACTCCCAGCTATCTTCGAGACACCACCGACTTCCTGAGGAAACTACAATGCATTGGTGTTCTTCCTGAAAACACCATCCTGGCCACCATGGATGTAGAAGCACTTTACACCAATATTCCACATGAGGATGGACTACAAGCTGTCAGGAACAGTATCCCTGATGAGGCCACAGCACGCCTGGTGGCTGAGCTTTGTGACTTTGTCCTCACCCACAACCACTTCAGATTTGGGGACAACTTATACCTTCAAGTCAGTGGCACTGCTATGGGTACCCGCATGGCACCACAGTATGCCAACATTTTTATGGCTGACTTAGAACAATGCTTCCTCAGCTCTCGTCACCTAGTGCCCCTCCTCTACTTGCGCTACATTGATGACATCTTCATCATATGGACCCACGGAAAGGAGGCCCTTGAAGAATTTCACCTGGACTTCAACAATTTCCACCCCACCATCAACCTCAGCCTGGACCAGTCCACACAAGAGATCCACTTCCTGGACACTACAGTGCAAATAAGTGATGGTCACATAAACACCACCCTATACCGGAAACCTACTGACCGCTATACGTACCTACATGCCTCCAGCTTCCATCCAAGACACATCACACGATCCATTGTCTACAGCCAAGCCCTAAGATACAACCGAATTTGCTCCAACCCCTCAGACAGAGACAAACACCTACAAGATCTTTATCAAGCATTCGTAAAACTACAATACCCACCTGGGGAAGTGAGGAAACAGATTGACAGAGCAAGATGGGTACCCAGAAATCACCTACTACAGGACAAGCCCAACAAGGACAATAACAGAACACCACTGGCCATCACATACAGCCCCCAGCTAAAACCTCTCCAGCGCATTATCCACGATCTACAACCTATCCTGGAAAATGATCCCTCACTCTCACAGACCTTGGGAGGCAGGCCAGCCCTCGCTTACAGACAACCCCCCAACCTGAAGCAAATACTCACCAGCAACTACACACCACACCACAGAAACACCAACCCAGGAACCAATCCCTGTAGCAAACCTCGTTGCCTACTCTGTCCTCATATCTACTCTGGCGACACCATCAGAGGACCCAACCACATCAGCCACACCATCAAGGGCTCATTCACCTGCACATCTACTAATGTTATATATGCCATCATGTGCCAGCAATGCCCCTCTGCCATGTACATTGGCCAAACCGGACAGTCCCTCCGCAAAAGAATAAATGGACACAAATCGGACATCAGGAATGGTAACATACAAAAGCCAGTAAGTGAACACTTCAATCTCCCTGGTCATTCTATTACAGATTTAAAAGTCACTATTATTGAACAAAAAAACTTCAGAAACAGACTTTAAAGAGAAATAGCAGAACTAAAATTCATTTGCAAATTTAACACCATTAATCTGGGCTTGAATAGGGACTGGGAGTGGCTGGCTCATTACAAAAGCAGCTTTTCCTCTCCTGGAATTGACACCTCCTCATCTATTATTGGGAGTGGACTACATCCACCCTGATTGAATTGGCCCTGTTAACACTGGTTCTCCACTTGCGAAGTAACTCCCTGCTCTCCATGTGTCAGTATATAATGCCTGCATCTGTAACTTTCACTCTATGCATCCGAAGAAGTGAGGTTTTTACCCACGAAAGCTTATGCCCAAATAAATCTGTTAGTCTTTAAGGTGCCACCAGACTCCTTGTTGTTTTCACAATTCTTGACTCTGGCAGTTCCTGCTATAATAATGATCTGGACACATTCTGACCCCTGATAGATCTCATTGCAGGATCAGGGCCCAGCTTGTCCACTCGGCTCTTAGCTGCTATGACTGGACCCAGGTTCTCTGAAGTCTCTCTCTTCTTTAATAAAAAGCTACATCGTATTAGTTTACTTGCTTCAGGCAGCTCTCTAAGTATGTTCATGGCAACGTAAATATCATGACCCAATGCATCAAATTTGTTTTATTTTTGTGCATTTATTTCAATCAGGATTTTTTACCCACTTTTTTTTTTCTGTATTCAGTACACCAAGCACTAACAGTGGGAACCTTAAAATATCCCCCGTGGTACTAGAGTTGTGAAAAATGGAGATACCTGACTTACTGAATTATTTCCAAATACAGTAGTTCTCTATGCATCTCTGGTACAAAGGGGAAAAAAGTGAAACTTGCTCATTAAAAGAAAACCTGTTTGGTTTGTTTGAAGTGTGAAGGTCTTATGTTATGTAGTTAGAAATTATACTTCCTTACATGTTTCTTAATCTGATGCAGTTTTTTCCCCTCTTGCTTTTAATTTGACATGCCAGTCAAAATTAACATTAGGAAAAACAACAAACATAAACCTTGTAATTTATATGCCTTCACACCATACACCATAATAGTTCTTATCTTGGCAAAAGTTAGCAGGTTGTTCTTTGCTCTCAGGAGAAAATAGGATTCATTTGGGGTTTTAATGGAGTTTTAGGGTTATAGTAACTCAAATTAAACTAAATCGTCATTAATTATTCCTGAATCTCATGTGGTATGTATTCTTTTTTGCCCTTTGTTTGTTTATGACTCTGAAACTCACACAAAGTGACAACTAGAAACCTGTATGTTGAATAACTGCTTGATGCACACTATCTACACCCTACTGTAACTAGTTAGGGAGATACTCTCTACGTAAAAAGCAACAGAGAGTCCTGTGGCACCTTTAAGACTAACAGATGTATTGGAGCATAAGCTTTCGTGGGTGAATGCCCACTTGACGAAGTGGGCATTCACCCACGAAAGCTTATGCTCCAATACATCTGTTAGTCTTAAAGGTGCCACAGGACTCTCTGTTGCTTTTTACAGATCCAGACTAACACGGCTACCCTCTGATGCTTGACTCTCTACGTAGATGCTACACAGACATTTCTAACAAGATATATATTGTAGTAGCTACTCATCCACCTTCTGTAGACTTATCTAGAGGGATATGCCTTGCAAGCTATATGTAGATAAGGGGTGGAGGAACATGCGAGTGCACAAACACACGCATACACTCAAAACCTTCCTGTTATATTAGCTTCCAACCAAGAGCACAAGCTTTTATACACAATTCACACACACAAATAAACCGTCAGAGCAACAGCAGTGAGTTGTAGGTAAATAAAATCCACCCATCATGGCAAGCCAGCAGGCAGAAACAAGTGTCAGTGCCCCATCGCATGATGCACTCCAGATGGACTAGCTGTAGGCCGGAATCACCTGCATTGCATGATTACCACAACCAGTGCCATTTGTGAAACAAATCTATTAGTGTAACTTGGCAAAAAGAATAAAAAATGTTCAGCTCACTGGGAGACTCAAGCATAATTACAGTGCCTCCCAAACTATAATGTGTTTCTATGTTGCAGCACCTTGTGATTGGGTCAGGCTGCCTGACATTTGCAAGGTGTTGTTGCTATTATAAAGAATGTTATCCAAAGGAAAGTGAGGCGACACAGCAAAAATTAATTACCACCGACGTCTAACAAAGCAAAATAAATTAAAAAGTGGTTGACTTGCATTCTGTTTACGTCTAACTGGTTTCAAAGGAGAAACCAACCATTGTTAACCCTTTTAGATTCAGCAACAGTCAGCAAATTCATTCCACTTTGCTAAGTCAAAATAAGAGCTGTACTCTGCTCTCACCAACACATTTAGTTTCAATAACTAAGTTGTCCCCAACCTGGACCTAAGAAGGAAGGTGGCAGTAGACCTATAAAAAAAACTAGGCTTATCCTAAAACTATCCAATATTTATTACCATATAACTTTAGTTCTGTCTTTACATCTTTTGTGTCAAGAACCCCATCACCATCTCTCTCTCACAACCTTGGTTTCATTTTTTACTCTTCTCTGTCCCTTCTCCTCACACATTGACAATCTCCCTGGGTCTCTCTCTATAAAATTTCCAAAATCCATCCATTACTTTCCTTTCCCCAAAAAATGACATTTGTCCAATCTTTAATCAGGGAGGCTGATGCCTGTTTCTTTCCAGCCTCTCTGGTTTTCTCCACTGCCCATTCCAGTTCACAGCTTCAGAAGTTATCTGCTTTAACCATCCCTCTGAACATGTTCTACCGCTCTGAGAATCCATTCAATGAACTCTCTCTGACCTCCTTTAACAATTCAAGCTCCTCATATGCTCCCTGCGTACTCTACCATAGACACTGCTCATCTCCTTTTGCTCCTCCATCACATACCTACTTTGTTCAGTTCAAACTTCTCTGAGCACTCCCTTCACATCCTCACTCTTTCATATATATATATATGCTTTCTTCCATGAGGACCCCTGAACCTAGAGCTCCCTTTCTGCTCCTGTTTGCAATCCCTTCTTCAAGGCCCTTCTCAAAATGCCCTTCTTCAAGGAGGCTTATGTACCCCAGTATTCCTCTAAAATAAAAAAGGAAAAAATGTGAGGGGTACTGTTGCTCAGCCTCCAGAGTCCCCTCCTGCACAGAGATTCATAAAGATCCATTCTCCTCCCTTAATAGCTGTGTAAATTCACTAGGGGAGATTGTGTGAACTAACATGTCAGTAATACTGAGATGAATGCTAACTCCACATCAGATGCAAACACCACCAGCTACCAGCTCCCTAAGGTCTTGGAGAAGAACAGCATCTGAAAGAAGGGCGGTAGGCTGAAGCTGAAACCAGGAAACAGTGATATACTGCTTGTGGGGAGAGGAAAGCACTCTGAAAAACATGTGTTTTCTATATCATGACTCTCTACAAGGGTGTCTGCCTTCAGAAGGCTAATATAATCAACAACTTTAGTGTTTACCTGGATTCCTCACTGCACCATGGCTGGAAAAAATTACACCCCCAGCTGTCAGAATAATACTTAGCCACAGTAATCTATGCATCCATGACCTCCAGTGTTGATTACTGTAATGCACTTCATCAAGGAATGAAACTGACAGCCTTTAATCAGCCCCAGTGGGTTCAGAATACTTCCCTGGGAGTACAGGCTGCTGTGAACACATCACCCAGGTGGTCTGCTCTGTTCACTGGCATCTCATCAAATTCAAGACTTCTGAGGTCATCTTGAACGCCTTCCGAAAAACCTCATCCCACCCACCCAAAAATGGAGAATGGTGAAGGTGGGAGAGAGACAGATACACACTGATATTTTTGTGTTCACTTAAAATATGTCTTGAGGTACTCACATACCAAGGTATCTGTGGGTACAGTGTAAGCAGGTAGACAGACAGATTACATAAGTAACAATAAACAACTCACTGAATTGCCAGGAACAAACAGAAAATGAAAACATTAAACCAAGTGAATGCTTGTTACCTAATACTCTGAAAGCCACGATCCTCTGACTTTGGAGGACTGCCTAGGGAAGAGAGCTGCAAAGACAAGGGCCCATCTTATTCTCCTAAAGAGTATAGTTGCAGGAACAATCAGCAAGAGTATCCCAAATGATCTTAACTGTGGCAATAAGGTATAAAATATTGTGAATTTTCTGTGGCACCCAGGACCTTGTATATATGGGGAACTGAAATACCTGCTTCACACAGTTTGCTATGGACTGCATAAAGATCAGCATTTACAGCCCAGGTAACTGGTGTTTTCCTGATTGCATTAAACTGAATTTCTCAGATAATCCTCCAACAAGTCTAGGCACCTAAAATGAAGCAATAGTCTACATTATGTCTATTCTGCACACAAAGGGGAAAAGAGAGGCTTGGATGATAGGAAAAATGTCAAAAGAAAAAATTAAAAACTACTAGTTGTGGTGATTTAAGCCCCAATGGAAAACATACATTTATTGGGAAGAATTCTCAGCAGTAATGCTGGAAATCTAACGTTTTCTAGTTCAATTACAATATCTGATCTTAGATATTGGTAAGAGGCTTGTTTCCCAGAACTTTGATACTGAATCAATATCATGCTAACTTGTGATGCATTAGTAGAAATAGTGAAGAAAGTGTCCTATTGTTATTAATGAATTGTTTCATAGCCTTCCAATATATTCTTTTAGACATATTTAGTCTTTATTTTATTGGAATAAAAACAAGCATGTTATGGGCTTACATGAAGCTGCACTTTGAGTGGTAGCCAAGAGAATTCCAGTAATTCTAGCTGCACACCTGTGCTATTCCTATATTCACATTTGTGGTACTACAGGCAGAGACAGGCAGGCTCATCTTGCATCTTGACTACTTATGAACACCTAGAACAAATGCAACATGAAACATTGAGCCATATATTGAGCTAAATTCATTCCTTGGATGAGTCCACTAAAATTTGGTCCAATTTGTTTAATTTTCCCTTTAAGTAGGTCTTAAACATGAAGTAGGAACTCTCTAATCTGCAAACCTTATAACTCACACAAAAATATCAATGGTTTCTCCCCAATTCTCAGCAAAGTTTTCAGATGCAAATTAAAATGTCTTGCATTACTTAGATGTCATTATTTGCACAATAATGTTTCACCATATTTATTTGTAAATTATGATGTATCATAAAAATGTGCTTGTCAAAATTAAATGAGGAAAGGACATTTTTTGAGATGCAGCACCCTTTTATTTGTCAGTTACTTAGTAATTTGCAAAAATCAGTTTGTAGTTGGTATCCACGTCTTTAGGGCCCATAGTGAGATTCCACTGTAAATACCAGGGGGGGGGGGGAAAGTGGTGAAAAAATATAACTGAGTTTGATTTTATCATTAATTTTGCCTCTGAAGGTGGGCAGGTAATTGACACACCTGACTTTGGTCATACACTGCTCTGGTACCCAAGCTAGCTACATTAAAACTAGTTCAGGTATGTCTACACAGTGTAAATGCAGTCCCACCGAATGGGACTCATGTACTGTGATTAAGTACACACTTACCTGTTTTGTTAAATTGGGGACTAAATGAGCAATATTAATGATGGGCCTGTGTGAAGTTTGCATCCTGATCTCAGTTTCCTCAAAGCCTGGGGATATTTTGTGCCAGTATTTTGGATCAGGTCCATCTCTAGCTAACATAGAATCATAGACATGTTGGGCTGGAAGGGACTTCAAGAGATCATCAAGTCCAGCTCCTTTGGACTCAGTCTTGCTCCAGTTTATCGAAATGAATGGGAACAGTGCCATTTACTTCAATGGGAATAAAATCAAGGTCTTTATTTACATAATTATCACTAGCTACATGGAACCATTATTAAATAAGGCCAAGTAGCTCAGAGTGGTTTATGGGCAGCACACACAGTAGGGTTCCTTACAGCTGGTCCAAAAAGGGGCAGTATACCCTCGTGTTTCTGGACATCACAGATGTCCATATGCAGAGAGAACCCAAGCCAGACACCCACTTACTGCTCAATTTAGTGCTGGCCAGTATTCTGGGGCAGCAGTTCCCTGCTTAGTATACCCAGAAAAGAGGAGGCTGAATTTAATCCTATTTATTTATGGTATCCCTTAACTACCTGTCTGTGTGCTTATTTCTTTGCCTCCCCCCATTTCTTTTTTTGTGTTCAAATGTAATGCTAATGAAAGGTGTTGGGATAAAAATCACAGAGACTGACGTTTTCTTTTTATCCACTGCATAGGTACAACTGCAGTGCAAGTTTCCCCACTCAGCCCAACGTGTCTCAATCCTGACTTGCAGGGACCACACCTTAGGTTAAAAGAGTATCACATTTTCAAGGCATTTGATTTTAATGGGAGTTAGACATCCAGGAGTTTCTGAAAAATCCCACTAAGCACCTATCTGCAGCTTTATGTACCTAAATACCTTTACAAATCTGACCCCTAATTTGCAGGCCTATTCAAATCCTGGGGCTATCTGCTGAGCCAGCAATGTTGCAAATTAGTGCCAATTGTGGTGGAGGGCTTCCGTTTAGTTTTTTGTAATATGGTTGATTCTCAACTCAGGACTCAGGGCGGGGAGGGTCAGAATCCGAGTCCTGCTATGACTTGGGTCCAAGCTCTGTCATTTTGCAGAGTAGACACAGCTCAAGCCACAAATCTGAGTCAGAAGGTCTGCATAGCACAGTATGGACATGTTAGCACAGCTATGAGACCCAGGTCCAGCAATTGTAAACCCAGATTTGCAATGCAGTGTGGACACTCAAGCATGGGTGCGGAAACACTGAGTCCACAAGCCTGGTCCAGAGACTTGGATTTACAATGCAGTGTAGACATAGTGCTAGATGTAAAAAGTACCATATTCCTCCATTAGAATCATAGAATGATAGAATATCAGGGTTGGAAGGGACCTCAGGAGGTCATCTAGTCCAACCCCCTGCTCAAAGCAGGACCAATTCCCAACTAAATCATCCCAGCCAGGGCTTTGTCAAGCCGGGCCTTAAAAACCTCCAAGGAAGGAGACTCCACCACCTCCCTAGGTAACGCATTCCAGTGCTTCACCACCCTCCTAGTGAAATAGTGTTTCCTAATATCCAACCTAGACCTCCCCCACTGCAACTTGAGACCATTGCTCCTTGTTCTGTCATCTGCCACCATTGAGAACAGCCGAGTTCCATCCTCTTTGGAACCCCCCTTCAGGTAGTTGAAGGCTGCTATCAAATCCCCCCTAATTCTTCTCTTCTGGAGACTAAACAATCCCAGTTCCCTCAGCCTCTCCTCATAAGTCATGCGCTCCAGACCCCTAATCATTTTTGTTGCCCACCGCTGGACTCTTTCCAATTTTTCCACATCCTTCTTGTAGTGTGGGGCCCAAAACTGGACACAGTACTCCAGATGAGGCCTCACCAATGTCGAATAAAGGGGAACGATCACGTCTCTCGTTCTGCTGACATTGCCTGTCTCTTACTGGTATTTGGTGTTTGGGTGACTGTCGCAGAGTAAGTACACCCCATCCCCCTGGGGGTGGGGCAAGGGCATGGTAGCCCCACGGTTAAGTCAATAGGGCTCCCCTGGACTGCAGAGAAGTGTGGCCTAATGGCCAAAGTCAATAGGACTCCCCTTGGTGGCAGGGAAGCACAACCCAATGGCCAGAGTCAATAGAAGGGGGTTTGGTGGGCCACCCCCCAAAGGGGGGGCGGCCAGGTAGGGGGATCCAGTCCCTCCCTGTTCTACCAGGTCCCACCCCAGGGCCCTAGTAGTGGCAAAAGGGTTCGCCATGAAGTTGGCGAGGAAACTGCCCGCAACGTACCAACTGCTGCAGGGACACTGGCTAGTCCCTCCCTGGGCTACTTCCTATCTTGATTCCTGCAGTTGAAGTCGGGGTGTCCTCAGAGTCTCCAGGCCTGTTGGGCAGCGCGGTCCCTGATGGCTGCAATCTCCCTGGGGTGTCTGCTGGTACCTGGATGCCTGTTTGGGTCTCAGCATCCCCTGCTCTCGCGGCCTGGGCTTCCGGCTGCTCCTCGGCTGGGGCCAGAGAGGCATGTCCTTCCTCCTCGGTGGCCAGCCCAGACTGAGCTAGGCTGCTCCCTTTTATACTGCAGCAGCAGTTGGAGCATGCCCAGCAGGGTGTGTGGAGGGGTGGCTTCTGCTGCTAAAAGCACTGCTTTAACCCCTTCTGCTCCAGTGCGGGGCAAGTACATCCCAACACAGTAACACCAAGAGCTATGAAGCACTCCACTGCACATGTCTTTGGGGGGGAAAGGTGTCACAGTGTTTGACCAGTTGAATGATTAGAAGTGGGTGCTTTGTAATGAGTAAAGAAAACAGTGGATCCAAATGGAAGATATTAATTTTAAGGATGCAAAAATAATATATTCTTCATTGTCATCAGCTGATGGGGGTGGGGAAAGGGGGAAACAACTAATTAGCCATTTTACTGCTCTCCTAAGAGTATGGGAGGTGACTGCTCCATCCTTTCGTTAGGGCTATTATTGATGGAACTACACAACCTGATAGTTGTTTCATAAATTATATTGCAGTTTGAGGTAAATCTACCACTTTCCATGATGGTTAGGGGACTCAAAGTTTCCTCCCACCCTGCTTAATCCTTGGATTTTACCTACAGTCTGTATGCAACCAATGCACATTAGTCAATTAATAGGCTGTTAAATGACAACAGTTCCGGGCAATTTAATTACTGTTGGTAAAATAAGAAATGAATTATTGGATGTCAGTAACTAATTTCAATTCCTTTCCTTGGAACAGATTAACTCTGAACATGATGGTTTATTTGGAAAAACTGATTGCTTCCTTGTGAATACAAATCGCTGAGTCATTTATTGTAGAAATTTAAACCTCTGTCTTCATATCAGGCAAGGAGTCTTTTAAAAGTATTTTAAAAATACTTCAACTAACATATGCAAAAATACAATATGAACAAATATATATTTTTAAAAAACACAAGGCACCTGAAAACTCAGAATGCTCTTCACACCACCGCAACCTTCCTGTATATTTAATAAACATATTAAAGTGAATGAACTAAGACCATAAATTAAAATACATAGATTTGTAATGAAATACATTTATTTTGTATAGTAGGTAGCATTACAAGCTTATTTGTGTAAGTGATAGCAATGGCACTCTATTAATTGTACAAGTCTAGATTTTATTTTTAAAGCACCAATAAACTATTTATCAGGGATAATTATGGCAAGGAGGGTAATTTTTAATCCCATATTTTCATCAACCTTCTATAATAGAAGGATATGATCAGGACATGGTACCTCCTTATGTGCCGCATCTTCAAAGATACCATCATCATCTAGAATCTGATTCTGCAGTCCTTATTTAGGAAAAACTCCCATTGATTTCAACATTTAACACTAGAATAGAGTGCCCATGTCCCCACCTCTCCAATATCCACTCCATCAAATGTATGGATGAAGCTGACTTTACTATTACTGTATGATTGCAGGACATTCTTCTCAAAAAGCGTATTATACCCACAGCTTTTTAACATGCTTTGTACAGGAGGGTAAGTAATTATGAACTCAAAGAAAGCTGAGGAGCTTTCATTTTTCTACCATCATACATATATGGACCATTGAACAAATTATTAAGAGATTCTAGAATGAATGCCTGGAAGGGAAGAATAATTGTCGGAAACATTGTTTTGGTCCACAGCCCAAGTTTAGACTTTCTTCCCCACGGGACTTCTTCCCCAGTATGACTAAGGGCTCACCCACACAAGTAAGGATTGCACAGTTAGGCCCTAGATAAGCACACATCAATGCAGGGATGTTTGCATAAACAAAACAATGTAAAGTGTTATCATTAGGCACCTCTATTTTTGCCTATATCCCAAGAAAATGTATTTAATTAAACAAAAGGTCTGAGTGCCAAGGAGAACACTGAGGTGATGAAAACCCTAACTAGCCATAGAAGAAAGCACTCAGCCTCATATAAGTAATTATATGTAAAATTTATATATAAAATATTTCTATACTCAAAAATCTAAACTAGAGATGGTCAACATTTCTCAAAAAGGTTTTCATCAAAAATGTTTTCCCCCAAAATGAAATGAAAATGCTGATAGCCATTCCGATAATGGTTTCAATAACATTTCTGATAAAAATTCCAACATTTTTTAAAAGTTATAAAAGCTTAGGGGGGAAATTGACGTTTCTAATGCAAAATGAAACAAATTCACCATTTCAAATTTTTACATGGGATTTTTCTTTTAATTTTCCAATGCCCTCTAACCTAGGAACTGAGAAGTAAACTGTGATGAACTGGAACAAATACTTCTCTTATCTACCTGATTTGTGTATAGTAGTGTATACTCCCAGTTTACCTTCTGGTAGCATTAGGGAAGAAGGAAAAAATCTGATTAGATCATTTTTTAAGTTAAACAGCTGGTTACCATATATGTACTGCTAACGTATAACACAGCAGGTTTCAACGTTTTTTCATTTGCAGACCCCTAAAAAATTTCGAATGGAGGTAAGGAAATCCCCTTTGGAAATCTTAGATATAGTCTGTAGACCCTCAGGGGTCCGCGGACCACAGGTTGAAAACTATATTGCTATAGCAGATTGTAACACCAATAACTTTACTGCAAGTGGAGTACAAGCCACCGATCTGAAAATCCATGTTAAAATTGTCCAGAAATAAATTCAAAATGTGCATCGTACTAAACTACTGACCTCCAAAAGGCAAAGATTTCATAGATTAGCTGTGGAAGATGCTATTTGACATGATGTGGATGATCCCCCAAATTTTAATATTCTGGACCAAAACCTCATCTGTACATTTTCCACTTTCAGTTTTTCACTGTTGATCTCTGGGCCTGCCAACTCAGCTGGACACATCCTGGGTTTGACATAGATACAAGACAGACAAGAAACACCACTTTACCCTGAACTGACCACCGACCTCCCCAAACTAAATTCAGATGTCCTCATCTTAAGGCAATAGAAAGCAACCATAATGATCCGCCCCGGAATCACATCAAATCCCCGAACATACTGCACCTTATTACAATATAGCAGCCCCAGTGAGTCATCATAACCACTGGTAGATTAACCACAGATATTGACACTCAGATACTGGCGTCTCCATTACCTTCCTGTGCTTTTTGTTTGCTGCTTGTACAGATCTCCATGACCTTTGGCAGAAGAATCAGGATGAAAATTTGAGTACTGGTTGAAAAAAATATGAGAATTTGTAAACAAGCTCCATCACAAAGAATTCTTGAAAGCTTATGCCTTTCCTGGGAAGCAGCAACAAAGACACCTCAAAGAGCTAGGAAGTTAGCTGTGCTGAATCTAGACAAATACTTCTCTTACCTACCTGACTTGTCTACCCCTAGAGCAAGAATAATCAATAGCAGACTGTGGGCCAAATCCAGACTGACAGATGCTTTTGAGTGGACCATGAAATTTTTCTATCTGCTTATTATTATCATTATTGTTACTGCAGTGTAAAAAATGTGTCTCTGGAGTCTGGACCTTGACTATACCTTGACCAAGAAATAATTGACTACCTCTACACTAGAGTGTACTTCCAGCTGTGTGCAACAGTGAGACTCCTCCTCCTCGGCAACGAGCCTTCAATTCCAGATCTCACATTTGGAAGAGACTAGCATGGCTCCAGAACACAAGCGTGGTCAAAAAGCCATGCAAAAGCCACTTCTTCAACCCACCCTTCCTATAACACCACCATCAAAAACCAATTAAAAAACCCCCACATACAATAGAAATCTCTACACAAAGTCCAGTCCCTGCAGACTGGGGGGACAACAGGGTGAGAAGTAAGACTATCTTTATGTACACACTTTGCAATTCTGGGTGGTGCTCAGACACCATGACGACAGGCACTATATAAAACTAAATAGAATTAGATACATATAAATTAGATAGAATTTAAGATACATTTTTATTTAGTTATTTTTTCTCCTCCATTTTCTTTTTATTACTTGGACCATATGAAAATGATGCGGATTGCTCATGCAACATATTTGAGTCTAATGATAGGTCCAGAGTATGGCCTGCCCTTTGCAACAGCACAGGGAGTAAGGGGATGTAAAGCACCCCCTCATTTTCATGTGCGGGTGTGCTGAACCAGCACTTCCTGTGGATGGGGGAGCACACTCCACAGAGACACTACATCCCCCGCCTTGGCAAGGGGGTAGGAAGGGGCAGGGGGACACTGAAGACTTTGTTTTATCCCAATGTGCCCAAAGGTACAGATGTGCCGATGTGTCGGGGAGCATACACTGTGCCAAGCATTGCCCTGTTGCAGTTTCTTCCCTCTCCAGAGCAGCAGGGGAGCCGGAAAGGATATTGTGACAGTGTCCGGGGACAGTGTAACACACTGATTTGTACTCAGGGCAGATAGTAAACTCGCAATCGAGCCCATTGGTAGGACATTATAACATTCTGTCCTCCTTTGTGTGGTGCACTGGGGAGAAAATGGTGTCTGGATCCTCAACTGCCTCAGTGCACCTATATAAGACCAGGCGCCCCCTTGAAAACTGTACAGGGTGCTGCGCTAATGTACCAAGTTGTGCTCTGCAACCTGAAAGGAGAGTATTCAGCCAGCTTGGTAGTTAGCCAGGTCCCTGCTCCCCCTGAGAATACACTGCCATCTGAAGTATACTTTTTAAACGCCTAGCACATTTTGTTTTGGCTCTGTAAAATTAATAATTATTTATTAGTATTATTTATTTGTACTGCAGGAGTGCCTAGAGGCCGTAGCCCCATTGTGCCAAGCACTGTGCAAACATGTAACAAAGAGATGGTCTCTACCCCAAGGACCTTACAAGCTAAGTATATGGCAAGAGATAACAGGTAGATATAATAGACAAGAGGAGCACAATGAGACAATTATGGTCAGCATAGTAATCAATGATCACAGCACATCAGCTGCCTAACCAGTTACTTATTATTACATCTGTGACAGTCTGTATCCTTATGTTCACCCTTTTTACAAGACTATGATACATTTTGTGCAAATATGCCCTGTGAGGTATCTTTTGAAAACTCATAATCTGCTGAATATTATTATCCTGGTAAAATATATGTGGCAACATTGTATGTAAAATTATAATATTCCACTGTAAAAGATATGTTCCAAGTCTGGGGAAACAACTTCAAAACAGCTCCCCAGAGACAAAAGGCTAGCCAACACCTCAGCCAGGTGTCAACATAATCAAATGGACTATCACCTGGTTAAGTGGCCATTCTTTAGCAGGAAGAAATGTGTGAGCAAGAAATTTACATCTGGCAATGGAACAGCTGCAAGTTCCCATGCACAGACCTTCTGTCAGCTGGAGATGACTCTCAAAGAAGAGAATTGCTATAAGAAAGGGGAGCAAACTCTTCAGATTGTGTCTCCTCCCTTTCCCTCTCCCCACAACATCCACAATACCTGAAGGACAAGGAAAGGAGCATTGGACTGAAGTAGGGGTCTTGGCTGAAAGGCACCCCACCAGTAAGACTGCAAAATCATGTGGTAAGAGAGGCATTTTGATTTGAATTCACTTAGCTTATTAAGTTAGATATTAGTTGTATTTTATCTTTTATTTTCTTGTAACCACATTCTGCCTTTCATGCCTCATTACTTGTAATCACTTAAAATCTTTCTATAGTTAATCAACTTGTTTTATTGTTTTATCTAAACCAGTGTGTTTGGACTGAAGTGCACGGGAAATTCCATTTGAGATAACAAAGTTTGTGCATATCATTTTCTATTAACGATATAAAGGACTTTCTATGAGCTTGTATTGTCCAGGAGGGTGCTGGGCAGTACAAGATGCACATTTATGGGGACACGTCTGGGACTGGGAATTTTCTGGTCTCACTCTGTAGTATCATTCATGGGTGGCTGGTTGGCTAACTCTAGCACTCATACAGTATAGTTGGGGGTGATTTACATGCTGGAGGCTGTGTGTGACCAGGCCAGGAGTGGTTACTCTCACAGCGAAGCAGTGGACCCCAGTTTGGAGAATTGAGGGGACACAGCTGTTCAACAGTCCAGATTGTACCCTGGGTAATGTCACAAACTATTCATGTATTATTAATAAATAATAATAATGATAGCAGCAAGCCGTCCTGGGAGTGCACAGTGTTCCATTTTGGAGCAGAAGCAAGGAGTGTTTTAGAAGGCATTGCACCCCATGCACTATCCTGATCAGTGCTGGAAGGATGCTTCAAAGACTCTCCACTCACCTGAAATCTCTTCACCTTCTCTCTTCCCCCACAACATGCCTCAGAGCAGGATTTGGTGTTTATCTTGGATATGAACTGCCCATTCTACATCAGGAGGTATGGCTTCATCAGAGGTATTTAAAGGTGCAGTGTATGAGTGCAGAAGGGACTTAAGGCCAGATTTTAAAAAGTATTTAGGTTTCTAAATACTAAATGCAGATAGGCGCCTAGAGAGATTTTCAAAAGCGCCATGGCACCTAACTCCCACTGCACTTTGAAAATCCCACTAGACACCTATATGCATATTTAAGCACCAACATAACTTTTTAAAAGTCCAATATTGAAATAGTTCTAATGAAATAATTACTTATCATTGCTACTGGAGAAAGCAGATTTTTAAAAGTATTAGGCATTTAATAATGCAAATATGTCTTGCCAGACTTAATGAGTGAATGAATCTGGGAATTATTCTCCTTTCATCCTATGAACTCTCATCTTCCACAGCCTCTGGCACATCTACCATTTTCCTTATGAATTAGCTATTAATGTAGCAGACTTTCAGAAATGCTTTCCAAGGAAACTTTCACATTCAATCCCCCACTTGTAACAGAGATTTACAATTTAGTTATCTATTGTGAATAATTAGTCTCCCAGAAATTACTTTGGTAACATTTAAGGTGACATAGGTTCTCTGTTCTGCTCTCATTCCATAATTCATTGTTTTATATTGTAGCTCCCTTTTGACAAACCCTATTAACCAAACCTTCCAGGCCTTACTGAAAATGTCAGGCTACAGAAAACAGATAAGGATTGTCATTCCGCAGTGCCAGCAGATGATTGCTGACTCAAACCTGGCAGTGCTTTACTAGAGCCATAATTCATGGGGTAAGAGAAGCAGCAGAATCAATTGTCGGGACAATGGGAAAGTGAACACAGCAAGATGTTTTACAGTTTGCTGTGGTCTATAGCTTGAAGCTATTTTCACGTTCTCTTCAAGTCTATGGGAATTAAAGTCATTGCACAGGGCAATGAAGGGTTAACTATGAGTAAAGAAAGCTGTGCCCTATGAGGCAACCACATATTTTAAAATGCACTTGGTTACGGTCACTGGCCACAACTATAGATTGCTGCCGATAGCTCTCAGAATCTTTACGTCTGGAAGTTACAGGTAAAAATGTTCTCTCTCCACCCACCTCATCTCTGTTCCTTCCACTAGTACTATGTAATTACAGGGGAGAAGCATTACATTTAGTGGGTATCTAAATAATTCCAATTTTCCAGTCTTTTTAAAAGGCTAAATCATAGCAAGACAGATGTAATATGAAAGTTCATGTCCCTCTAAAAAAAGAAAATAAGGGAATCTATTGGCCCAGAGGCGGAGGCAGCATATAACACTCATGCTGTTTGCTACCTACTATATCTACCAAGAAGAGTGGTCTGTTAAATAGAAATGGTCTTAGGAATGAAGACCCCTAGGTTCCATTCTTATCCATTCCAATAGCTTACACTGTGATTTTGGACAAAAGACTTGTGCCAACATTTTTTAAAATGGCCTCTCATTTTGGGTTCCCAACATGAAACAACTTGGGCCTGATTTTCAAAAGTGCTGACCACTTTATATTATTTAAATTGCAATGGCACCCAAAATGTTTCTAGACAGAGGACAACATGCAGCCAGATTTTCAAGGGCATTTAGGTGCCTAAAGAGGCAGATTTTCAAAAGCACTTAAGTAGCATAGACACTTAGCTCCTATTGATTTCAATGGCATTTACATGCCTAAACGGCTTAGGCACCTACCTGGGGTTTCAAAAAGGCCTATCCTGCATCTTTAGGGGCCTAAATACATTTGAATATATGGGGAAATAGTCCTTGTTTTGAATAGCATCCAATCTAAAGGGACAAAGACAGGTGAGGGGTCTGGCAAACGGTCACAGCATACAAACAAGGTAATGAAGGTGATGACAGCCATATGTCTGTTGTTTAATTTAAAATGAAAAAAAAAGTAAGTTAAAGACCATACCACTACCTTTCCTCGACCATATAAACCCCAGATTTTCCCCACAGTAATCCCTATCTTCAGTTCCAGTGCTCTAATATCCTTCCCTGCAAGTCTGAAACAGTTAGGAAAGATTTGATTAAAGGATACTTAAACCCCACACAAAAACACAAAAACCTGAAACTCAAGTTCTATTGGTCAGAAGGGGATCAAGTGGTTCTTTTTATATGTATCTTTGCATATTTCCTTTCTCCAGTCGCTGTCAGGAGTCTACATTACCCATTATATGGGGAACTTTTGGATAAGTCTTTTTTGAATTTTCCAGGCTTACTATTTTATGTCGAACACAAAGGGTGAGTTCCTTCTCTCAGCTACATTGATGCAAATTTGGATTCACACAATTGAAGTCAATTGAGTTAATATGCCTTTACACTACTGTAACAGAGCAGAATTTGGCCCCAAGCCGCTAGCAAATACACTGTTTCCCACTCAAAATGTGTACAAGTACTTTTTTTAATCAGTTACCATAAGAAGGTGCCTATGTAGTGAATTAGAGCTATATGGATTTGTGTGCATATATTTCCATTAAAATACTGAAATTCCAGAGAAGTTTATTGTCCATCTTTATTCTACAGACGGGTGCGCAAAGTGGCCCATAGCATGAGAGTATCCACTGGGGGGGGTGGGGGTGGGGGTCTGAAGCAAAAAAAACCTGAAACACCTTGTTTCAAATCATCCAAAATATTTCAGGTCAATATTGATACAAAACAGTTTCATATTTTCAATTTGTTCCAAGTTGGTTGATTCAAAACAATTATTTTTAAGCTTTCATTTAGATGCGGCTGTTTTTTACCCTTTTGTTGTTGCTGTTGTTTAAGTTGGCCAAATTTGAAAATGAAATGATGTTTCAACGCTAAAAGTCAAAATGAAATGTTTCAAAACAAAACATTTAAAAATGATCAAAATGAAACATTAACTTTTTCTACAAAAACTAGTATTTCCACCAAAAACTATTCATTGAATATGAACCAAATTCACAAATAGTTTCAGAGTCCTGAAAAATGCATTTTTGGTGAAATTTCTATTTGCCAAATAATTTTCACCCAGCTCTACATAGGAGTGTATTTTCATTAGGATTTATATATTCAGGCCCCAGTTCAGGAAAGCACTTAAGCAGCTGGTTAACTTTAGGAACGTAATATTAACCACATGGTTAAGTGTTTTCCTGAACTGGGGTTTCATCCATTATCAGGAATCCCTACTAATGGTTCAGTGTATGAAACTCATCTTACCAAGTTGGGAATAAACTCTAAATGTAGTTAAGGATTAGTAATATCTTTCTAAAGGTGAGAAGAGGCTCCAAAGGTAAGAAATTAAAATAGCTGCCTTAAAAGTCAAATACTTGATGGCCATGCTTAATCGTGATGCCTGCTACCTATTGCTTGCATGATAGTAAGTGATTATAGGCAGATACTTCTGCTTCTTTCGTTTAATCAGCTACTTAATCAGCTTGCTCAGAATGAACTGGTTTGACTCAGACCGAGTGGCAAAACACATCAAACCAGAGCAGAGTAATAAAAAAAAAAAGTACCAATAAATCATGGAAAAGTGATAGCGCTATTCTTTTTATTTACCCTTTTGTTTCTATCAAAGCAAGTTAACCTCAGTTCCTCCCATTCATCTTTTGTTGTTATTGCTGGGAAATTCACTATTTAGCTCAAGATGTCTCGCATGATGAATTATTAAAAATCTTTAACTGCTGGACAACCTTCTTGAGGTATAAGATTTTTTTCTAAAAAATTATCCCTTGTTTTGCTGTGAGGGGAGACAGCTAATGAAAAATAGTCCAGAATTATTGTGAAACAATTGTCTGTAGTGTAATCAAGTCTGTTTCTGCCCTCCAACTACTCCAGGATATAATGATATATGTATCATTAAGCAGCTACTATGGATGCCTGAGGAAACTGGTAGAAATTTGTACCTATTGTTTTCCTTTCTCCCCCTCCATCTCTTCTGTTACACTCCCTCTCTCCACTTCCCATTGCACTTTTAAATAGGTCTTTGCAGACAGAAGGTTATATATATTTTGGGGCAGATTCTGCCATTGGTTAGACTGGTGCAACTCTTCCACTGAAGTCAGCTATGCTCTTTATGTAAAAGAAGGACTATCACATTCCTGGTCTAACTTGATGCTTAATTATAGAATCTTTAAAGTAAGCGCTTTTAGGATCATGATTTTTAACACAGAAAAGAGAGGGCAAAGGGAGAGTGTGTGACTAATGTTTAACTGGAAAAGCTTTGAAATCAAACAATTGTTTGTTTAATGGTTGCTAAATGCTATGTAGGAGAAGGGCTCTAATTCTGGTTTGCTGGGTTTTTTTCCACATGCATAGATAGTCTTTGGTTATCAAGTTATCGTATATGTGGCTTGAGGCATTCCTTGCACAACTCACTTCTTATTGGAAGCTAAAAGTCTCTTTGTGTTGACTAAATCTTCCTCAGTGGTCTGTTCAGTGCCAAGCATGTTGTCGGCACTTAAATAATAATGATGCTTAACAGCTCCTGCACCTTTATGGACAATTAAACCACAGCATTCAGGCTCTGTCCATATTCTTGCTATAAGGTTGGGGAGGCGGGGGGGAGTCACAACTCATGGCCGAGGAGGGAGTTGAGCAACAAAAACTATGGGTATTTTATGAAAGATGGAGGACAGAAGCAGAGCATTTTCTATTAAATTATTTAAATAATTCAAGTATATTTTAGAGAATTTATTCAAAACTAACGTTACTAGTAAATCTCCATCATGCCTGCAAATAGCAATATATTTTCAGCATATATTATGAAGTAATTACATGCATTTTAATCAGCACTGAAGAGGTCAGTAGTGTAGTGCCAGATACTGGGTATTAAATGGATTAGCTGCTGCATAAAAGTCTACCACCCGAATCAGTGCTGGGACAGCCTAATTTGTACACCTAATTTTGCAAGATAAAAATAATGATATAAGGCCTGATCCACCACACAAAGAAATTGATGGAAAGTCTCCTGCTGACTTCCATGGGCTTTGGATCAAGCCCATAAAGAAGAGATCACATGCAACTTGAACACCTCTACCCCGATATAATGCGACCCGATATAACACGAATTTGGATATAACGCGGTAAAGCAATGCTCCGAGGAGGCGGGGCTGCTCTCGCCAGCGGATCAAAGCAAGTTCGATATAACGCGGTTTCACCTATAACGTGGTAAGATTTTTTGGCTCCCGAGGACAGCGTTATATCGGGGTAGAGGTGTATGTGTAGGCCTGGTCCTCCCTTTCCTCCCCCCCTACAGTTCCTCTTCTGTTTCCCTTTGATCCTAAAGACACACACCACACTCGTGTTAACCAGACATGAACCAGATTTTTGATGACAGAACTGCACTCCAGCCTATATTCTTCTCAGAAAAAAAAAATGTTAAGCTGCTATGAGTTAAATTTCTGCACACTGGGAACAGAAGTATATAGTAGAGCGGTGTGAAATGTTCATAAAATCTGAAACAAGGAAAGATCAAATCCAAAACTAATTAAAAAGTTCAATGAAGCACTGGAATAATTTCAGGGCAGGTGATTTTCACCAGATTTCAGCTTTCTTTTTAGACCAGCCAGGTGGGGTAACCACTATCCCTTTCTCAAATAGGCAGGAAGTGGGCAAAGCCATAGTTTCACCCCTTACTCACTAGCCAGGCACCTTATCAATAGCTGCAGTAATTCACTTGGTTAACTCTGCTCTCATTAAGTCGGTAGGAGTTTTGCTATTGATGTTTAAAAGGAGAGGGCCAGTGCTGAGGACTACTAAAAATCCCACTTTTCTTTCCCCTTCTGCAGCACAAGGTGAGCAGGACAGGACTTTGTTTCACAGCTTGATCCTGGAACAGCTCCTGGAATGAAGTAGCAACACACCACCTCTTACACAGGGCTTGGTCTAGCTTTGCACGTTTATGCTTAGCTTGGATTTGTATGCACTGAAGCAACAATATTATTTAAAATGTACATTTAATTAATATAGAATCATAGACATGTAGGGCTGGAAGGGACCTTGAGAAGCCATCAAGTCCACCGTGACAGGATTAAGTAAACCAAGGCCATCCCTGACAGGGGTTTGTCCAACCTGTTCTTAGAAACCTCCAGTGGTGGGGATTCCACAACCTCTCTTGGAAGCTTATTCCAGAGCTACCCTTATAGTTTGAAAGTTTTTCCTAATAGCTAGCCTAAATCTCCCTTGCTGCAGATTAAACCCATTGCTTCTTGGTCTCAGTGGACATGGAGAACAATTGATCACCGTCCTCTTTATAATAGCCCTTAACATATTTAAAGACTGTTATCAGGTCCCCCTCAGTCTTCTTTTTCCAAGCCTTAACATGCCCAGGTTTTTTAACATTTCTGATTAGATCCGGTTTTCTAAACCTTTTATCATTTTTGTTGCTGTCCTCTGGACTCTCTCCAATTTCTCCACATCTTTCCTAAAGTGGTGCCCAAAACTGGACACAGAACTCCAGCTGAGGCCTCACCAGGGCCAAATAGAGCAGGACAGTTAACACCTGTGTTTTACATATGACACTCCTATTAATATACCCAAAATGATATTAGCCTTTTTCACAGCTACATCACATTTTGATTCATATTCAATTGATGATCCACAATAACCCCCAGATCCTTTTTAGCAGTACTAACACCGAGCCAATTATTCCCCATTTTGTAGTTGAGAATTTGATATTTTTCCCTTCCTCAGTGGAGTACTTTGCACTTGTCTTTATAGACTTTCATCTTGTTGAATTCAGAGCAGTTCTCCAATTTGTCAAGGTCATTTTGAATTCTAATCCTGTCCTCCAAAGTGCTTGCAACCCCTCCCAGTTTTTGGGGCCATCTACAAATTTTATAAGCATATTCTCCAAGTAATTAATGAAAATATTGAATAGTATCAGACCCAGGACTCAACCATGTGGGACTCCACTAAATACACCCTCCCAGTGTGACAGCAAACCAGTGATAACTACTCTTTGAGTACAGTCTTTCAACCTGTTGTGCATCCAACCTTATAGTAATTTCATCCAGATCACATTTTCCTAATATGCTTATGAGAATGCCATCTGGGACTGTTAGAGACAAGGTAGGTGAGGTAATATATTTTATTGTACTAACTTTCTGTTGGTGACAAATGTCAAAAGCCTTACTGAAAATCAATATATATCACATCTACTGCTTTCCCACCATCAGCTCCATTCACTAGGTTAGTAACCCTGTCAAAGAAGGAAGTTACATTGATTTGGCACCATTTGCTCTTGGCAAATCCATGCTGGCTATTCCTTATAACCCTATTATCCTCCTGGTGCTTACAAATTGATGGTTTAATAATTTGTTCCAGTATCTCTTCAGGTATAGAAGTTAGGCTGACTGGTTTATAATTCCCCCAGTCCTCTTTGTTCCCTTTTTAAAAAACAGATACTATATGTGCCCTTCTCCAGTCTTCTGGGACCTCACCCGTCCTCCAGGAGTTCTCAAAGATAGTTGCTAATGGTTCCAAGACTGCTTCAGCTAGTTCCTTACATACCCTGCTAATTGAATACACATAACTTATCTAAATGTTTTAACCTGTTCTTTCCCTTTTTTGGCTTGCATTCCCTTCCCCTTGTGGTTAATTTTAATTGTGTTGAATATCTAGTCACCATTAACCTTTTTAGTAGAGACTGATACAAAATAAGCATTAAACACGTGAACTTTTAAAGAGCCTCTTCTCATCACCTTTTATTTCCCTCGCTAGGTATAATTCATTTTGTGCCTTAGCCCTTCTGATATGTTTCCTACATGCTTGTGCTATTCTTTTGTACTCCTCTTTAGCAATTTGTCCATGTTTCCACTTTTTGTAGGATTCCTTTTTGATTTTCAGGTAATTGAAAAGTTCCTGATGGAGCCTTGTTGGTCTCTTACTCTTCTTCCTATCTTTCCTTTACATCGGGATAGTTTGCAGTTGTGCCTTTAATATTGCCTCCCTGAGAAAATGCTGGCTCTCCTGAACTCCTTTTTCTCTTAGATTTTCTCCCCATGGGGCCTTAATTACTAGTTCTCTGAGTTTGTTAAAGTCTTCTTTTTTGTAGTCCTTTGTCCTTATTCTGCTGCTCTCACTCCTTCCTTTCCATAGAATCATGAAATCTATCATTTCATGAGCACTTCCACGCAAATTGTCTTCTACCTTCAGATCCACTACTAATTTCTCCCTGTTGGTCAGAATCAAGTAAAAAATGGCTGTCTCCCTGTTACTTTCTTCACGTTCTGAAACAAAAAGTTGTCCCCAATACATTCCAAGAACTTACTGGAAACTTTGGGCATGGTACACTTGCAGATGTAGAGCGCTTTGAGTTAAACCAGCCTTCGTAGAGCGCAGTAGGGAAAGCGCTGTAGTCTGTCCACACTGACAGCCAACAGCGCACTGGCGTGGCCACATTAGTAGCTCTTGCAATGGCCACAGAGAGCAATGCATTGTGGTAGCTATCCCAGTATGCAAGTTGCTGCAATGTGCTTTTCAAATGGGGGGTGGTGGAGTGTGACAGGGAGTGTGTTGTGTGTATGTGGGGGGGAGAGAGAGTGGGTTTGTGGGGGGCTGAGAGCATGTCAGCATGCTGTATCACACACAGCATTCCAAAGTAATGGTTGCTTTGTCTCGGAGCAGATAAGCATGCCAACTGTCAAACGGAGCTTTCAAAGGGCACATCCAAAACAATGACAAGAGTGGCCACTTGACTTAAGGGGATTATGTGACATTTCCTGAGGCTGATTAGAGCGCAGTAATGCAACACCTCATTCACACTGACCCGGGGTGCTCCAGCGGGGGTGCATCAAACGTTATTCTACTCGCCGAGGTGGAGTAACAGGAGCACTCTATGTGCCTTGCCAGTGTGGACAGGTAGTGAGCTAGTGCGCCTCGGGCTCCTTTAATGCAGTGTAACTCGCAAGTGTAGCCAAGCCATTTGAGTTCTGCTATATTATTTTTCCAACAGATGTCTGGGTAGTTAAAGTCCCCTGTTACTACCAGGCCTTATGTTTTGGATATTTCTGCTATTTGTTCTAGAAATGCCTCATCTACCACCTCATCCTGATTTGGTGGTCTATAGTATACCCCTACCACATCACCCCTATTTTTGACCCCTTTTATCTTTACCCAGAGACTTTCAATTGGTCTGCCTCCCACTTTCTTCTGGACCTCAGAACAAGTGTATATATTCTTGATGTAAAACACAACACCTTCTCCCTTTTTACCCTGCCTGGTCTTCCTAAGCAAGTTATCCCCGTCCATATCAATATACCAGTCATGAAATTTATCCCATCAACTCTCTATGATGCCAATTAAGACATAATTTAACTTAAGGACTAATACTTCCAGTTCTTCCTGTTTACTTCCCAGACACCTTGCATTTTTGTTTAGATGTCTAAGATGTCGAGCAAATATATATGTACATATAACTGAAAAAACAGAAAAAAATCTGTGAAACACTAGCACATGCACGTTCTATTAACCTCTTCTGATTGTTTCTGAGAATTAGAAAAAAATACAAAATTAGGAAAAATACCCATTGTTAAAATTATTATTAATTGTGCTTGCCTATATCACTTCAATTTGATCCATGAGGTTTGTCTCTTCTGTAAGATCAATGCACAGCCCTGAACCTTATAAGGCAGTTTTTCAAAACCTTAGATGACTTTCTACAGTTTCATACTTTGGTCACAACTTTTACTTTACATCCAGGCTAAAATGATTTTAAAAATATTCTTGATAATAATATAGCAATCATAATAAATTAATAATTAATTAATGCTCATTTTTTTAAAAAAAGAGAGACAATCTTTTGGTTTTGCTGATTGATGGAAAGCTAAAAATTTTCATTCTCAAATTTTTGGTGAAAAAACAAGTCAGCAAAAAGGGATGGTCTCCAACATTGAGAATTTTTCATAAGGGTGCAGATGATTTGAGTTAAGACTGTCACTTGGCTTGTATGCATGAAAGGATGGAACCAGAGAGGGAACTGTCTCTCTTAGGCCAGGTCTACACCCAGCCGCTAGTTCGGCGGCTGGGAATCGAAGTTCTGGGTTCGATTTATCGCGTCTGGTCTGGACGCGATAAATCGATCCTGGAAGCGCTCGCCGTCGACTGCGGTACTCCAGCTCGGCGAGAGGAGTACCACGGAGTCGACGGGGAGCCTGCCTGCCGCGTGTGGACCGCGTCTGAACCGCGGTAAGTTCGAACTAAGGTATGTCGACTTCAGCTACGTTATTCACGTAGCTGAAGTTGCGTACCTTAGTTCGAATTTGGGGGTTAGTGTAGACCAGGCCTTAGTGTGCCTACACTACAGCCACTACAGCTGTACAGCTAGTGCAGTGCAGCTGTGCTGCTATAGTGTAGTAGCGTAGATGCTTCACACATCAATGGAAGGGTTTTTTTTCCATGTATATAGTTAATTCATCTCTCCAACAGGAGAGGTTACTCACTCTGTGCAGTAATTGCAGTTCTTCAAGATGTGTGTCCCTGTGGGTGCTCCACTTCAGGTGGGAATGTGCCTGTCAAACCCTTGATCAGAGATTTTCAGTTAGCAGTGTTGGTTTGGCATGCACATGCATCCTACACCTCTTCGTGCAAGACAAAGAGGCTACATAGAGGTGTATGGGCAAACTGCCTCAGTTCCTTCTCCACCCGAACGTCCCACAGAGAACAGCATGAAGCAGAGGGGAAGGAGGGTGGGTAGTGGACATGCATCATGAAGAACCGTAGTTACTGCACAGAGTAACTTCTTCTTCTTGGAGCAATGTCCCTATGCATGCTCCAGTTCAGGTGACTTCCAAGCAGCATCCCAGAGTGAGGAGGGAGCTTCAGAATTGAGTCTAGAACTAAAGATAGCACTGCAGTACCAAGTGCTGCATCAGGTCTGGCACCATGGATTAAAGCATAATGTTTCAAAAATGTATGTCCTGAGGCCCATGAGGACCTACATATCTCAGACACTGGCACATACTTAAGTAATGCTGTACATGTGGCTTATGATCTGGTCAAATGTGCTATCATCCTTGGGGTCAGGGCGGGATAAATGCCTGCAAGATCATAACACATGCTAATACATACAGATATCCATCTCAATAGTCTCTCAGTACAGATCATGGACCCCTTGGATCAATCTGTGAAGGAGATGTAGAGTCTAGGTGACTTTCAAAATTGCTTGGTCCTATCAAAGTAGATATCAAACATCCAGGGTATGAAAACAGGATTCCTGCAGAGAGCTATGCTGCTTCAAAAAAAAAAAAAGTAAATAAATGGATTGGTTAAGGTGGAACTCCAGGAGAGCCTTAGGTAAGAATGTAGAGTGTGGCCATAAAGACATTTTGTAGTTGAAAAAGATAATGAAGTGTGTGTGTGGGAGGGGGGTATCTGCCATCAAGGCTCCAATTTCCCCAAACCTATAGGCCAATGAGATGGCTACCAAAAAAGGGTGTCTTTACAGAAAAATGGAGTAAACCTTGCCATAGGTTCAAATGGAGGTCTCATAAGGTAATTGAGTATCAAGATGAAGATCCAGGTTGGGATGGGGGTCTCTAATCTGGGGGTAGAGATTCCCAAAACCCTTAATAAACCTCAACTATATCAGATGAGCAAAAACAGAGAATTCTTCGCCTGAGGATGAAAGGCTGATATTGCGGCCAAATGGACCATAAAAATTAAACTAATTGATAACCCTGATTTCTTCAGATCCAACAGGTAATCCAGGATGACTGAAGGCATCACAGATTCTGGCAGAATACAGTAATAATAACAGCAGCAGAAGACTCTCTTCAATTTCTGCAGTAAGAAGTATGCGTTGATCTCTTTCCACTATTAAATAACATCTGTTGTACGTCTGTAGAACAGAAGGACTCTAAACCCACGAACCACCAAGCTTCCCATCCCAACAGTGATGCATCTGTTGTTAAAGTCACCAGTGAAGTTGGGTGACAGAAGGAATGCCTACAGAAACGCTGAACTGATCCTTTCACCAGTTTAGAGAGTTCCTTATTTATAGAAAAAAGAACAGGAGTACTTGTGGCACCTTAGAGACTAACAAATTTATTAGAGCATAAGCTTTCGTGGGCTACAACCCACTTCTTCGGATGCATCCGAAGAAGTGGGTTGTAGCCCACGAAAGCTTATGCTCTAATAAATTTGTTAGTCTCTAAGGTGCCACAAGTACTCCTGTTCTTTTTGTGGATACAGACTAACACGGCTGCTACTCTGAAACCTTATTTATAGAGGAACCATTATCTGTCCAAGTTGTCTGACTGGAAAATAGGTCGTTCTGAGCCATCTCTGGAAGCAATGGAGGCATAGCCTCATGTGATCGGTCACAAATGTGCGAACAGTCATGTGCCCCAGAAGTTGAAGATGGTTCCTTATTGTGTAAATCCTTGACCACTTTGTGTGGAATTTGAAGAGTATCAGCTACCCTCTTTATAAGGTCTTGAAACAGCTGAAAATCATCTGCCATGGCAGGTAGCAGAAGCATAACTGCCTTATCCGGAGACAAGGATGAAAAAGGTGTTTGAAGGGTGGCCCATTTATCTGCCCTGGCTTCCTGCTCCTCAAATGTCTCCGCCTGTGGGTGGGGGGAGGGGAAGTGTGCTAGTTGGGGAAGAGAGGGCTG
This sequence comes from Emys orbicularis, assembly GCF_028017835.1. NCBI lineage: Eukaryota > Metazoa > Chordata > Testudines > Emydidae > Emys > Emys orbicularis. Next base: position 116,980,809 of record NC_088684.1, read on the forward strand.
TACAATCCTAGCCTCCCTATGAGACGGTACTGGTGATCTGGCAAGTTGCTACTGATAAGCCGCCCAAGGGTACCAGTATCACCATGGGGAAGTGGTGAGGAGGGGCATACCAAAGTGGGGTTGGCAGGCAAGGTGGATTCCACCACCCTTAACAATGACTTACCAGTGACTATCAGAGAATGGGTTCCTAAAGGGATATGCTGGAGAAGCCTGAACAGAAATAGAGGAGACTCATTGGTAGTCTCCTTCATTCTCCTTCGTATTGTCCAGTGGAGGAGCACCCGCAGAAAATCTTGGAGAGTCATGTAGTACTGGAGGACAGTGGTCCAGTGATCGGGGTCTCACTACCAAGAGATATTCTGTACCGATGAGGAGTGGGGACTCTAGTTCATCTGCTACAGACATGTCTTTCATACATCTGAATTCTTGTGGTACCAATGCGGTGGCTGAGGACATGGTCTCCGTTCAACGGTAGCATTGATGGTGGACATACTTAGGTAGATACTGATAGTGTCTGGTGCCATTGCTTGCTCGGTGCCGAGGATGCCAAATGCATAGGTACCAATGGCTTGGCTGAGCTCAATGGTGCCAGTCCACAGTGCCTTTGCACTTGAAATATATGTTAACCACTCATGCTAAGCAATCTGTTCCACCTTGTATTTAGCTGTGACACTCTGAATACATTTTCCAGACCTGAAGAAGAGCTCTGTGTAAACTTGAAAGCTTGTCTCTCTCACCAACAGAAGTTGATCAAATAAAAGATATTACCTCACCCACCTTGTCTCACAGAAAAATTAAGACACTTGTTGAAAATTACAATAAAAGTCAGTTTCATAGCTGGGATTCGAACTCAGGAGTTCTTGGCTCCTTTTCCTTTGAACACACACCTAGTCTCTACTGTTTCTAATTTAAGCTGGGTAAACCTCAGAGCAGTATACATAAATGAAAGATGTATCCATCTACATGAAAGAGGTCAGAACTGACATCCCTAATCTGTAAGGCATATCTTTAAAACTCGGACATTGTATATGAATCAAAATTAAAAGCTCTCCTCTCAGACAAATATTTTTTTTCTTTTGAGAAATTGCATCTAGTAATGTTATGCAAGAGTTTCAATCTAACTCACAAAAGAAATCATGAGTTTTAGTATTTTCCACGTAATCAATAAAAATTGTGGGAAGCATAACTTGGGACTGCATATTAATCTTGCATTCAGCCTCGCTTGCTAGTTTTCAACAGGAACTATTCATCTTGCTGAGTTTCTAGGAGTGATTTGTTTCATCTGTACACTCCATGCACAGCTAAATATAAAATCAACTTTTGTTTAACTAAGTGGGTTAACAGCATGAAGCCTATTCTGATAGCATGTAAGCCTGTAAGAAGATTGCAACATGTCAGCATAAGAAAATGTTCCATTAAATTTTTTTCTTTATAGCACAGCCATACTGTTGGACACACTAGTACAGACTGTAAAAGTTAAGTCCCGAAAAGAAATGCCACTCGTCTCTTTTCTATGTTATGTCTACACAGCATTTTGGAGCAAGCCGGAGTGAGCCTCTCAGCCCAGGTCAACAGACTTGGGCCAGTGGGGCTTCCACTAGTGCTCTAAAAGTATCTGTGTAGACAGAGTTTTGAAGTTGCAGATTGGGCCCTAAAGCTCCCCCTCCCCCCTCCCCCGGCTTCATGGGATGAGCTCCAGCCCAAGCTGCAACTTCAAAGCACTGTCTACACAGCTATTCTTACACCACTGGCACAAGCTCCCTACTTCAAGTCTGTCAACCCGGGCTGGGAGGATCGCTCCTGCTTGCTCCAAAATGCTGTGTAGACATACCCTACATGCTTCAGCAAATATCCTGCAGAAGGTCTTCAATTATTTAACACATTTATCTGACATTATGTTAACATTACAGTCACTGATCAGACTAGTTCTCACTCAGCTAAAGAAGTAGTAAATCTACATGGGACTGAGAGGCAGCATGGACTAGTAAATAGTGAACTGAACTGGGAGTAAGGAGACCTGAGATTCTATTCCTGGTTCTTTCCATAACTGTTATCCTTACCAACCTTTGCCTGTCACATCTCTTTAGATAGGCTCTTCAGAACAGGGACTGTCACTCACTATGAGCTTGTACAGTGCCTTTTAGAACAAATGGGCCTTGGGCCCTATTATATTATTGTAAGACAAATATAAGGATGGCTTTTATTATTAAATTAGTCACAAGAGAACCTGGAAAGTTCTAGAGTTTCTCTTCAGTTCTGAGAAGCACCCCAAAGTTCTGATGCTTAGCCAGCCTTTACCCAGACCGAGCTTTGTAGAATAGTAACACCCGCCCAACATTACTCAACAAATTTGCATGTTTGAGTTCACTAGCCTTTCACCTTAGATATTTCCCCCTAACTGGATGTTTATTAAAAGCAGCAGGGACGAAGGCAGCGCTTCATAAGGCACTATTGTTTGGTGGCCTGATTCACTCCACCACCTAGTGCTACTGTGTGCTATTCAACAGTTGTGTTCTATCCCAAAAGTGGCTATGCTTCAGTCACAAGTATGATGTTTGCTCCATATAGTCTGCATAATCAGCTTTTAAATTTACAGTGTGTTTTGGGATCCTTTGGGAGGAAAGAAACTACAGTGTTTACTTGAAAAATATAAACAATATTCCTTTTGCGTACCTTCATAAGAATATGCAATAATATTGTATATATTTTCTACTAACTGCCAGTAACAAGCACATAAGTAATAAAAATACCATCCTTTTTTCTGATGGTCAACCAATTGAATTTAACCCTTATTTATGGACTAGCAAAAAATGAGGTTTGAATATTTCTAATCCTGTGAGTTTTATTCTGAATTAGGAAAGTATAAAACTATTAATTCTTCTAAATGTAATGGTACTATAGTGATGTCAACCACAGAAAACTCTGTAAATGAAGGCACCTAAATAACTGGCCTTATTTTCATAGCTGCTGACTATGCCACTCCCATTGATATCAGTGGGACTTCTCCCAATAGAAAACACTGTGCCCTGTAGCAAGTGCTTGAAGGACCAGACCTTAAATTCATAATATCAAAGGAAAGGGCTTCTCAATCTTCTCAGAAACTGACCATGTCTCCACTGATGTTGATGGAAGTTTAACCATTGACTGAGGTCAGGATAAGGCCCTACGTGAGACAAAAAGATACTACTCCCTTTGAGCTTGATCCTTCAATGTGCTAAAAATCTCCTGCAAGTGCTCTCAATTTGCCATGGCAAATCTCCCATTGACTTCAGTGGGACCAGGATTTCACCCCTTTTATTTGTCAGGATTGAGCCCCAAGTTGCTTAAATCATTTAGACATATAATGATTGACCCCTAATGGCTAGCAGTGTGGGAACAGGATATGAGTTTTGCTACTGAAAAAGCTATTGGACATTGCTTTAGTAGTGAACTTCTACTTTCAGATACAAGGGGCCTTGGTTTAAACAACAGCTAAAGCAGATGCCTCGCAGACTGCAAAGGAACTTGTCAGATTAAATAAATAAGCAATGATTTAATGTGGGACACTCTTGAGCTGCAAGGTGACTCACACAATTCCTTCCTGGAGACGGCTGTTGAGCTGCTAAGGACTTCCAAGGAATTGACACAACAGCATCTGTGCTTTGCTGCAGTATCACAGGACTTTTGGGGGGACTTCCAGATGTGCAGTCCTCATGTAGCCTCAGTAACTTAATTAGAACTGGGATTTATTTAGCACTACTCAAAATGTTTTCAGCGGGGTTGATTATGTGCCATTCCCCAAGGAGCACTGCTATAATTTGAAGCTTCCTCAGAGCCAGAGGGATTTGAACAGGGGACTTAAATAGCATTACAATTGTACTGCCAAGGTATTCCCTTTTGGGCCACAGGTAGCATAGCCTTCTACCCTGCCCACAACATTTCCTCCCTGTCAGCACATCTACAGTTGATAATTTGAAGCATTTTCTAGAGAGCTGGATGGAGTTACATCTCCTAACTGTTGTTATTCAAACACATTATGGATATTTGGGCATTTTGGCAGAGCGTGGTTGGATGCAATTAGGATCAGTTTCTGGTTATTGCCAGGCCAGACCAGAGGCAGAAGGCATTGCTGAGAGTGGGAAGAGGAAAAGCCAAAGGCAATGATTAAAACAGATTATTGTACACTTTCGAGCTAACATGTGGAATCAATAGCTAACATTAGCAGCTGTGCTCAGCTGTAGAAAAGCCTGCAGTCTTACTGTAACCAATAAAAATAAATTATGGACCAAAAGAAGAGAGAAAAATGGCGGTGGGGGGGGGGAACCAGAGCAGTATTAAAAGAAAATACTAGAACTTTGAAAGTAATGACCCCTGCAATAAAATAAATAAATAAGAGATGATAATGGTGATCAGCAATGAAGAGACAATGAGCTTGTGTCCTTTTGATGCATAATGGTGGCCTGAAATAGTGGGATTGTTTATTTTAAATTCTGGTTGGTTTTGTACATTAGAAATTCAGGGCCTAACTAGGCCAGAAGACTCCAAAACCAGTGCAATGACAAGAGCTAAGAGTGAAAGTTGAGCTGTTAAGAATGGAAGGGATTTTTAATCCGATTGTTTAAAGCTGAGCGTTTTTTAGCATGTTTAATATAAAGTGACTAATTAATATTCTGGAATAAGTGAAGCCTTTGTTAAACACTGATGTCCACAATACTTCCACAAAACGTCCAGGTAGGGTTGCCAACCCGCCACAATTCTCCTGGAGTCTCCAGGTATTAAAGTTTAATCTTTAATTAAAGATAATGTCATGTGATGAAACCTCCAGGAATTCATCCAACCTAAGTTTGAGTTCCTCTAAACAAAACAGGGAAGAGCTGACTGGATCCTTCTAAAATAAGCAATATTTTAAAAACTAATAATAAATAAATAAAAACCACCCATCTGTATCTTCTTTATAAGCAATAAATAAATACATAAAATCCTTGTCAAGGAATGTCAGCTTTCATATTGAACCAGAAAGAACATTCAGGAAGGAGTATTACATATCATCTCCACAGGGATCCCCTTGAAGAGATCCTTCCACATCACTCCATTGGAGGTCAGGGTTTGCCCCCAAATATGGAAGATCTCATCAGATGGATCCATGTGAAGCCAGGTGCCTCCACACCAGCTCCAGGCCCAACCAGAATTTTCATGGATTCTGTCTCACAATGCTGAGTGCTAAGAGAAGCTACATATGTGTATCTGGGATTGTATTATATTACATTATTAGATACATGGATTGTGGATCATGTGGTTAAAAACAGTATCCTCAAAATGTCAGGGCACACAGGGCGGAATTAAGGTTGTTCATGCAGACTTAACACAGATATTTCTTGACTTGGATGGGAAATCTTAATGGAATTTTTTAACATGAAATTTCTTCCTTCCCTTCCCCCTGCCCCCCACCCCAAAGGAAAATACACAGTATTGTTGGGTGGGGGGATCAATAGACAGAGCCACAGTCTCCAGGGCTTTGAAGCTCTGCTGCCGGGTGAAAAAATCCTGCAGATAAAGCATGTCAGCCCCACCTTCTGGAGCCCATTTGCTCAGTACCAGAGAATACTGCCATTCTTCCCAGAGGCCACTAGAATACAGCTGCCCTTGACAGAAGCAACTAACACCCAGTTCCCTTTGAGGGATGCACCTTGAGTACTGAGATAAACAAATCTCTATTTAACAATTTGTGTATTAAAAAATTTGACACCTATTCACCTCCTCATTAGCTACCATTAAATTATTGTGCATTAGCTAAATATATGCTAATATTGTCCCCAATTAAGCAATAGTTACTAATATTATTGTTATGGTTATTTGCAACTGAAATCAGGGCCCAGTTGTGCAAAGGGCTGTACAAATACTTAGTAAGAGATGGTCCCTGTGCCAAAAAAGCTTATGGCACAAGTCTCTGATCCTGCAATTCCTTGTACCTGGGTGGACTACTGTGTCCATAGGGAGCCTCACAAAACTCAGTCAGTGATGATCCATGTTGCTGCAACTTCCGTTTACAAGTTGGTGCAGAATTAGGGCCTAAATAGATAAGTCAGAGAAAGAGAAAATTATCCTCCTTGTTTTACAGGTAAAGAACGGAGACACAGAGATTAAGTGACTTTTTTGTGTTTTTTTTTTTTTAAAGAAAAACTTTTTCACTAGGAGGGTGGTGAAGCACTGGAATGGGTTACCTAGGGAAGTGGTGGAATCTCCTTCCTTAGAGGTTTTTAAGGTCAGGCTTGACAAACCCTTGGCTGGGATGATTTAGTTGGGGATTGGTCCTGCTTTGGACTAGATGACCTCCTGAGGTCCCTTCCAACCCTGATATTCTATGATTCTATGACTTGCCCAAGATGACAGAGAGTCTATGGCAAAGCCAGTGATTAAACCAGATCTCCTGAATCCCAGTCTGGTATCCTTTCAAGTAACCATCCTTGGGCTAGATCAAGTTCCCTGGAGAAATCTCATTAAACCATCTGCCAGGATAGATTATATCTCATTGATTGTAGGACATATTGTAATACTATTTTAAATATATACTCCACCTCTTATCCCAAAGGACTTTAGTTGTTAAATACCCTCAGTATAGCACTGCATTAGACCCTGGAGTAGAGAGAAGCAGGTCAAGCACAAATAGGATGCTGAACAGTTTGGTAGATGACATTGGGTGTAATGGCACAAAGGCAACCCCTTAGTTTTCCAAAATGCATTGTGGGCTCTTCAATGTCTCCACACATTCTATTTAGCAAAAACTGGTAAAGGCCTAATCTGATAATTCCACACAATAAGATGCAGGGAACTCAGGTGATCTATCATGAAGATGGAGGGAAGAGCCAACTTTGCCTAGCTTTGAAATGGTGGCTCCCAGGAGAGTAAATTTTTCAGACATGCTGATTACATGACTAAGCAATCTTCCCCAGCAGAGGCTGAAAGCACCATTGTCCTTTTCTCATTATCTTTTAAAATCAGCAATTCTCTTTCTTTAGAAAATATTTCTGGCAAATATTCCCCATCCCAATTCCCTTCTCTTCCTTCTCTCAATTTATGTCCTGACAATCTCATACTAATCTGGCCTCTGCGAAAAGCAATGTACCTAGGCTACAGAGAGGAAGGGATTCATTTCTCCTCATTCATGCCGTACTCTCTGCTTTGCCACACTGTAGAGGGTATATGATAACTGCTCCCACTTAGAGCCTTACCTTTTCAAAGAACTATACAAATAATCTTCAAAGGAGCCCAGTTTGTTATATAAGTAAAATAATAATAACCTCCAAGTTAAAATGGAGGTAAGTGACTTGCTCCAGGTCATACAGCAAGTAAATGTCCAGCCCAGGACATAAACTGACAGTCCAATGACTAGCCCACTACCACCCTATGGTGCCTCCTAGAAAAATAATTCTTTTTACCTGTGTCTCAGTTTTCTCATCTGTAAAATGGGCTTAAGGATATTTTGAACTTTTTAAAATCCATAGATCTCAATGCTATTTACAAAGGTGGAAATGCATGAGGGGCCCCATTTTGCATAAGAAATAATCAGTTGCATAGATTTGAAACGAAGTAAAAAGCTCCCCTATAACGTGAAATTCTGAAGGTACTATTTTCAACCCATGATGATTATATGGGTATTGCTTTATCAATATTTAGATGCGTATTGATCCCCTAAGAATACATCTACTCCTCCAGCAGCCCAGGTCAATAGACTTGGGCTCACACTACTGTGCTAAAAATAGCTGTGTGGAAGCCCATCCTACTCTCTAGGCTTCAGAGCACAAGTTCCAGCCTGAGCCGCAATAGCTACACAGCTATTTTTAGGACTATAGTATGAGCCAGAACTCATCGACCCAGGCTTGGAGGCTCACTGCTGCAGGCTGTGTTGACACATCCTTAATGTTTGCTTATCACAGCATTGGTCAAAGCAAAAACAGCTGTTCACGTCCTCAGTGTTAGTGGGTTGGTAGTTTCTAGATCCTTAGCTGACGATTTGATGATTACGATGTTGTCTAAGAACCCAAAAAACAGGATTTACATTTGAAATACAGAATAAACGTGCCTGCCTGAACACAAAAGCCATGTGATACATATCCAGATTTAGTCGTTCTGAGTCTCCTTTACGTGAAGGAGCTCATAGCGTTGATATATTTTTTTAATCCTTCTTTGTCTTCCTCTCCCTATCCTTCAGGTTATAAACAGCTGCATTCTTCTTTCTTTTGCTAATAATTATGCAGCATCTTTCACTTACAATAGTGATCGGTTTCTTAAGGATATTGTAGATAAATTGTATCTGAACACCTTGTCTGGAGAGTGAGTGAGCAGTCATTTGTCCAGTGTTTTCTGAAGTACTTTCTTAAAAGGCCAAAAGAGATACCATGGCATGAAGCATCTCCACTCACATGAGAGTGCTTAAGTGCTTTCCTGTATCAAGGCCTAAACACTGAAGAACACATTAGGGCTAAGATTTTAGGATTTTGAATTCCTGTTTCTTTCTGTCTCTCTGTCCTTGAGACTCAGAGAAGTGAGTTGTTTTCAATGATTTACAAAGAGATAAAATACTAATATTGTATATTCATATGTCCAACCTGATTTGCTATGAATATGCAACTAAGGACACCAAACAACGTCTAGCAAAAGATGGCCGAGGCATTCATCTAGTCCCTAGTGGAGTTCTAAATAACAAGAGAAACTTAGCCTGTCGTCTTAGGCACAGTATCTGTGCTAGCAACCCCATTAAAGGACTAGGCTAGCCTCACTGAAACTTCTTTTACTCAATCAATGACCTCGTTGCCATGGCAGACTAACACGAGGTGCCATTGATGAGGACTTGATTTCCTTTCACATCTGAAGTGGAAAAGGAGAAGACAGACTAAATGAAATCCCATCCATCTTAATGAAATACAATTATATTCTCCTTATTAATCATTTAAAAATCAATACATCTCTTCTTGGCGAACCTCGCCAGAATTTGTCATGCCGTGCCAGGCCTCAATACATCTTGTCCTGTAGTGATTTTTATAAGTTCAGTCACCTGTGTCCCAGGGTAAATAACTATGTTTCTTTGTGCTGCCATGAGAGGGCAAGGAATGGCAATGTCAGGGGAGATCACGGAGATGGCCTATGAATTTTAATCAGTCAAAGGGAATATTTCCTTCTTCCATATAATTTGAAAATTCACTGTAGCTAAAAAGTAGCACAGTGAAAAATGGATTAGAGACAGCAATATAGATCACTGTACAATATTAAGTACAATATCATCGGGGGTGTTATTTATCCATTTCCAGCAATAGTACTGTACAGTATATATCTTTAAAAAGTGCTCATACAACTAATCTGGCAGGGTGATGAATAGAAATTGTCAACACACTCATGCTTGAAAATTCAAGGCTTGAAAGGGAAGCAGAAGAATTTTTCTACCCCAATTCTTGCTCCCTTTCAAACACATAAAGAGGCCACTCCTCACACCATCCACAAATGCACCTACAAAGAGATGGAAGCCTAAATGTTAGGGGGAACGTAGGTACATATTAGAGGTGGTAGAAAATTTTGAAAGTCCTACATTTTTCAACAGAAACCAGAGACGATCTTTTAACAAAAACATTCACCAAAAAATCATCCCATTTTTGGACCAGCTGTAGCCCTGCATCCAACTGTGTCAAAAGTCAAGTTATTCATGTGGGTGTTGAATGAGTGAGTCATTAATAAGTGCCTACTGTAGGAGGTAAAAATGAACCTAGCACAAGGGGTGAAACCTCAGTCCCACTGAAGTTAATGACAAAATTCCCCTCAACTTCAATAGCTAGGATTGAATCCATGTTGTGTACCAAAGGAAAAGGATGGTAGGATTGAATCTATCATAATGTTAATAAAAATTAGGAGAAAATACCTCATAAGCAAGTTTATTTGCCAAAAAACCCTCATCCTTTTGAGGCTTATGATACTATGAAAAGTTTAACTTGTGAAACTCTTTGAAATATGTGCTGCTGTCATCCCATGCAAAGTCAGACTGGGCATACAGCAATGCAATACATCACTTTTACCACTGATGATGTTTTCTTCCTCCACACCCCTTTTTTTCCTGTTCTAAACCAAGTAAAGTAGGTTTAATTAAAAGCTTAACATTCATCTTCCCAGTTTTGTTATCTTACTGTATTTTGGACAAGAGATCCCACAATCACCTAGGCATGGCATGTACTAAGTTTCTAATATATCCTGTTTTAGCAGAAGAACACAGGAATTGCCATACAGACTAGATCAGACCCAAAGGCCTTCTAGTCCATTTCTTGTCTCTCTCAGTGGCTAGCACCAGACACATCCAAGAGAGGTGCAAGAACCCTGCAGCGGCAGATGTAGCTGTCACGCTGTCTGGAGTGGCTCACGACTGTGAGTGCCTATCTCAGGGCAGACTGCCAGAAAACAGGGAAGACACCCCACGCTGGTGGTGTGTTCTATAGTTAGATTTCATCAAACCAGTGACAAATGTGAACTCCTGGATCACTCTAACAGTCTTACCATGGAGTCACAGACAGTCCCCTTGGACTCTCCAGTCTATCTTGCCACCCAGAGAAACTGGGCTTTGTGAGAAAAGGTTACTTAAACCAAAAATCACAGCACATCAGGTTGTTCCCAGTCCCAAGAGACCAGTCATTACCCCAGATCAGTTGGTACACCAAAGACAATACTGGCAACCAATTCTATAGTAAACAAACTAAAGGCTTATTAGCTAAGAAAAAGGAATGAGAGTTATTCAGAGGTTAAAGAAGATAAAATATATGCATAGTTGAGTCACAGTTTGTAATTCCAAATGGTGACAGTGATGTAATAAACTGCCAATTTCCCAAAAGTCTTTTCAGGGTTCCCAGATTGTCTCTGGGGATTTCTGCTTTGCATCTGGTACACTTCCCTGTAAGAATCCAAACGGTCCAGAGATGCTGGATCCTTCCTTGAATCCATACTTATAGCTTCTTCTCACAGAAAACAAGCTGACGGTGTCACTACCCACGTGGGCTTTTCCTTTGATGACAGAGAGATGCATTTTAAGTCTTTGACCTCTGATCGTCACACGCAGTGACTTGCTTTCTCATTTCATGGCTCGTCTGATGGGTTATTTAATGACCCTGCACCCCCCTACACACACACCCAGCCCTCTGCCCTGACCCCTGAACCCCCCACACACACACCCAGCCCTCTGCCCTGACCCCTGCACCCCCACACACACACCCAGCCCTCTGCCCTGACCCCTGCACCCTCCCACACACACCCAGCCCTCTGCCCTGACCCCTGCACCCCCCACACACACCCAGCCTTCTGCCCTGATCCCTGCACCCCCCCACACCACCCCAGCCCTCTGCCCTGACCCCTGCACCCCCCACAACCCCAGCCCTGACTTCTGCACCCCCCCACACATACCCAGCCATCCCACACCCTGTCTCCTGCACCCCCTCACACACCTCCAGCCCCAACCCTGAGCCCCCTCCCTCATTCCAGCTCCTGACCAGACCCTGCACCCCAACCCCCAGCCTGCTCCTTCACCCCCAACCCTGTGCTCAGTGCACTTCCACACTCAGCTCAGTGCAGAGAGAAAGGAAGAGAATGGGCTCGAACCAGGGAGAAGGTAGGTACCCACTCTATGTGGGCAGGGCCAGGACCCCAGACCGGCAGCAGGCTGAGTGGGGCCGGCAGCTGGAATCCCAGACCGGCAGCAGGCTGAGCCGCTCAGCCCACTGCCGGTCTGGGGTCCCGGCCGCTGGCCCTGCTCAGCCCGCTGCTGGTCTAGGGTTCCGGCTGCCAGCCCCTTACCAGCCGGGGTCCTGGCCGCAGGCCTCACTCAGCCCGCTGCCAAACTAGGTGAACGGAACCCCAGGCCGGCAGTGGGCTTTGCGGGCCGGCGGCGTAAGATCAGCATTTTAATTTAATTTTAAATGAAGCTTCTTAAACATTTTGAAAACCTTGTTTACTTTACATACAACAATAGTTTAGTTATATAATACAGACTTATAGAGAGAGACCTTCTAAAAAACGTTAAAATGTATTACCGGCACGCGAAACGTTAAGTTAAAGTGAATAAGTGAAGACTCAGCACACCACTTCTGAAAGGTTGCTGACCCCTGATCTATAATAATACACAAGTGAATTAGCCTGGGGTTCTGGCATGAGCTGGCACCTGGTCTGCCAGCCTTACAGTAGCATTTGTATTAATTATTGTAACTACCATTAAACACTGTCTTAAAATTATACCTAATGGAAAACAATTTTTAGAGGGGTGCAAGTAACCAACAAAGTAACCATACATTGCTATAGACTGAGGTGAATAGGCAACTTTCAATATAGTAGAACAATAAGCAATGATGTGCCACAGGACACTATCTGGGACTTCTTAGAAGTCCTCGTCCTGGCCAGCAAAGTAAGGAAAAGAGTTAGGAGAATTCCCCTGCCTCTGACAGTTAACCCCTCTCTGTATAATGCTGAAACATTTTCCCAGGCAAAAATGACTTCTCCCTGGAAAACAGGCCATTTTTTGTCTTTTGACTTTGGAATAAACAAGCTGCAGTCAAATAGGGATCTTAAGTAATTTTCACTGATACCTCAAACCCTAAGGTCTTCGCCCTAACTCCTACTTCAAACTATACAGACTGAACATTCTGGTCTACATATACTACATTTCATTTTCAGAAGCATGGTAATAACATTTCCAGCAAATGCACTGAACACACATTTGTCTACCAAGTCATGTTGCCTCCTTCGTACATATGATTTGAGAAAGGGTTGTTGTTTAAAATTGAAAACAAACAAATAGATGTCCCAGTCCTTCATGCCACCTCTTTGTAAGGCTGTAAGCCTCTAGAATGTATGTAGTTTGTCTTGGGCTCAGAGAGAAATATTTGTGGAAGTTTCTTGTTAAAATATTGACAGCATATCACTAGAAAGGGGGAAAAAACTCTGTAGGTAGCCAACTTCCTACTGGGTTAAGCTAAACACTCTGGAGTGCTTCCTAGAAAACTAGGGCCTGATTCAAAGCCAACTGACTTCAATGGGAATTTTCCCCTTGATTTCAGTGGGCTTTGGATCAGGTTAAAATCATGCCTCCATTGAAGTCAATAGCAAAACTCCCGCAGACTTCAATGGAACCAGGATTTCACCCTACCTCTTTAATAGCTAGGATGATTGGTTATTGAAATCATGCGGAATTTAAAAGAGATGCAAAATAAAGTGCATTCTAATGAAAAATATAGTTGAGATTTTTTCTACAAATATATTTTTCTACCACTTAAGAAAGAGATCTTGGAGTCATTGTAGAAACACCCACTCAGTGTACAGTGGCAGTCAAAAAAAAAAAAGTTAACAATGTTAGGATCCATTTGGAAAGGGATAGATAATAAGACAGAAAATATCATAATGCAGCTATATGAATCCATGGTACACCCACACCTTGAATTCTGCATGCAGTTCTGGTCACCCCATCTCAAAAAAGATACATTGAAATTGGAAAAGGTACAGAGAAGGGCAACGAAAATAATTAGGGGGATGGAACTTCCATATGAGGCGAGATTAAAAAGACTGGGACTTTTTCAGGTTGCAAAAGAGATGACTAAGGGGGATATGATAGAGGTCTATAAATTCATGACTGGTGCAGAGAAAATGAATAAAGAAGTGTTATTTACTCCTTCACATACCACAAGAACAAGGGGTCACCCAATGAAATTTTTAGGCAGCAGGTTTAAAACAAACAAAAAGAAGTACTACTCACACAACGCACAGCCAACCCGTGGAACTCATTGCCAGGGGATGTTGTGAAGACCAAAACTATAACTAGATTAAAAAAAGAACTAGATAAGTTCATGGAGGAGAGGTCCATCAATGACTATTAGCTCAGATGGTCAGCGATGCAACCCCATGCTCTGGGTGTCCTCAGCCTCTAACTGTCAGAATCTGGGAGTGGATGTCAGGGGATGGATCACTTGATAATTGCCCTGTTCTGTTCATTCCCTCTGAAGCATCTGGCATTGGCCACTGTCAGAAGACAGGATACTGGTAATACTGCAATTCATGCATGCCCACTGTTGCCAGGTCAAAGTTTTGACCTGAGTCTCCTGATATGTGATATTTTTCTTAAAGCCTGAGATCCTGGAATCAGGTGATTATGGGAGAATCTCAGTTTTCATTTTTATGTAAGTTTCTAGCTCTCATGGTTGCTGATAAAAACTTAAAAATGTGAATCCTAAATGTTCAAAAAACAGACAAATAAAAAACTCCCATTTGTTAAAAAAACTCATGATTTTTCACCTGTTTGTCCCATGCACTTTCCTTTTGGTGCTTCAATGAGAACATGGAAATAGATATATTGCATCAGACTTGTGGTCCATCTAAATTCAGTATTTTGTCTCAGATGGGGCCAGTAGAATCTCAGTGTCAGAAGAGGGTACAAGAAATGTTGCAGTGGGTATTATGAAATAATCTGCCCACAGTGAAGGCTTCTTCTTGACCAACCATTTCTTTGAGTTTTGCTTATGCCCTGAAGCATGAGGGTTTTTAAAATCTTTACTACAGTAGAGCATCTATTTTATGAACTAATTGGGGATGAAGGATTGCTTAAAATCCAAAGTTTATAAAATTGAACTTCTAAAAATTATTGTAGGTATGATCCATAAATCGCAGAATGGCACATTGCATTACTTTCTTCTGGTCTTTCAACCACTGCAAAGAGATTTCCAATGCTTTGAATACATCGCAATGTGAAGGGATTTCGACTTGTCTTCATCAACTTCACATTTGGGCTTGAAAAATTGAGGTTCTATTGTATTATAATACTGGACGCCATAAATGGACCCTTTAGAAATACCTGAGATAGGAGAAACTGGAGTGATTCCACAAAATGCCCAAACCAGTCTGTATCACTCAATTCACTTGTAGGAGCAGAGCTCACATTGCATTAATATTTTGAGGATTTCATTGTTTTTCCATTCCTTTGAGCCTTGCTTAAAGTCCGGTGTTCCAAAAGATGAAGCCAATTTGCCTTTGCAAAAATCCTTAATTTATTCAAACTGTTTTATACCCTCTCTCCTCTTTTTGCCCCTTAATCTCATGTTTTAGCTCATGTGCTACAGCCGCCTTCCTATTACTCCCCCCTTGTTGTCCAATCTCCATATTGGTGGAAAGAGAGTTAACGCATTTGGGGTCAAAATAAAGACATTTTTCAAATGCCAAGAAAAAGAGAGCAGCGCTATTACACTTTGATGTTAACACCATCTCTTTTGTAGTTTTCCTGTTTGTTTGTTTTCATCTTTCCTCACTATCAACAGTGCACCGGATTTTATAGGCAGTTTAACACAGAGCAGATGCTGATTAAAGGAAATGTGGTTTTGAGTGCGACATTTAAAAAATATCACTCACTCTCGTCTAAATGCTATATTCCTAATGAGTTTTATTTTTATTAAGTGTTGTGTGAGACTACAATGAACATATATTTTAATTGGACCAGAAGTTTTTACAGCTAACTTGATGGACTGTAACTAGGTGGTTACAATTGGCCAGAATACTTCTGCTGTCTGCCATGAGGGTTGAAATCCAAGGTGTGAGCAAACAGGACATTCTCAGCTACTCCACCAGAGCTGGCCTCATGTGACCACTGTGATTATTAATTTATGCAAACATTCTTGTCTTTACTGTTCTCCAGGCTCCTCCTCTCCCCCATAATTGGTCTGTTTCTCCACATGTTGCATACTGCCAAAATCCTATTTTGTGAGCTCTATAGAACAGGGACTGTCTCCTCCTTGTTTGTACAGTATCTAGCAGAACAGGATGCTTTATCCCTGATTGTGGTCCTTGGGTACTACTTCAATCAAAATTAACAATAAATAGTTAATAGTATTTATGTTTATCGTAGTAGTGCCTACGCACCCCATTCTACAGGGCACTGTAAAGATTAATAAACAGCCCCTGTCCCAAAGAGTTTAGATAGATAACAGACACAATGACATACAACATAACAAATAATAATAAAATGCTAAAGCATGGGGATTTATATAACGCTGTGCAAGATGTATTTGTTCACTCTAGTTTTGAATTAGATTGGATCTTAGGCCAAGGAAGTACTTATTTCACCTGGGGTGTAGGTGAAAGAGACAAGGGTAGATTTGATCTGAGCTCAGCTGCTTATGTTTTGTTTTTGGAAAATCCCTCAATGATAGGCACAGTGTTTAGTTAGCGACAAGTGTCTTCAGGCTTGTGATGGGGCTCGACTCACCACTGCGGCACCTCCGGCTGTCTGTCTGGGGAATTAGTGCTGTGCCCTCTGCTAGTGGTGTCTTGCCCTGTCACTTCTGTTCCTGAATCCATGTCACTCCCAGGACCATGGCGTTCTCTTCATGACACTGCCCTCTGGCTGTGCCACACTCCGTGTTCCCGCCCTCCTTCCAGGGGGACCTGCAATCTACTGTCAGTGTGGGGCAGACGCCCCATCACAAGGCCAAATCCTGGTGCCATTGAAATCAATAGCAAAACAACTATTGATTTACAATGGACCAGGATTTGCTCCTTCTGCTTTAGATCCTCCCTTCTGAACTTTGGCAAACTGTTTTTTTAAATACACAAGTACCTTACATTGTATTTTATATTATAATTACTGACAAAGAGGGGCTTTTGGGGCTATTTTTTAAAGAAGTCCTAGTCCAACATTGAATTTTGTACGAAGTAAACTGGAGACACAAATGATAACATTCAAATGTTTAATTACCAGATTTCTCAGCAAAAATATTGCTTTTGTCTGAAAATCATGTAACTGGGCATTTGCCTTATATATTCCCTACACCTAAAATTGATTGTTTTACTTTTCAGAACACCCCTGTATGACCAGGAAGTGGTATAATCTCCATACTAAAGAACTGGGGGAACCAAGGCACAGAAATTAAGTCACTTGACCAGTGTCACACAAACAGGTTGTACTGTATCCAGGATTTGAATCTAGCTCTCCCGATGCCTAGACCAATGTTTTAACTGCATGGCCATCTTTCCTGTAAGGATGGTGAGTATTTCTGAGACTACAGGTGAATTCTGTGTCTGAATGCAGCCCTTTATCACACCCTACACATTGTAATAATCTTTGCACAACTATGCCTTGTGAAGTACCATTTGAAAACTCATTGACTGCTGGTCTATAATATCATGGAGGAATGTATGTAGCAACATTATATGTAGAGTTATGAACATGAGCTGAGATTATGACTGAAATGTGTTTGTCAGACAAGTCTGGGGAGAAGGTAAACCTGTGCCTCAAAGACAAAGGACAGACTAATGCTTCTAGCTGGGTGTTATCAAAGCTGATGATTGGCAATCACTGATCAAGTGGCCATTCTTTGGCAACAGAGGGGAACAGGAACAGATCAATCTGCATTTTAATAACCAACGACATGGAAACTCTTTCACCAGGAGGCCCCATGTCTCCATCCTCACAGTAGGAAGGAACTTTGTCTAGGGGTATGCATTGCAAAGGGTGATTGGACTATAAAAGTGAGGGGCAAAACCACCCCAAGTATTCTGTCTTTCTTTCTCTCCCTGTCTCTCTCCCTCTCTCTCACCTAAGAAGATAAAGGAACCAGTCTTTGGACTTTCACAGAGGTTCTGATCTGAGCATTTGGTCAGCCCTGTTGCTGGAAACATGTACTAAGGATTTTACCTTGAACCAAGTTTAGTTTGTTAAGCCTTAGCTACTAGAAAGCATTTTAACTTTATTTCTCCTTTAACCGTTTCTGACTTTAAGACCTTGTATTTGTACTCACTTAAAATCTCTCTCTTGGGGGTTAAATAAACTTGTTTTATTCTTTAATCAAAACTAATCCAATGTTGTATTTAAACTGAACTGTTTGGGTAACGCCAATTAAATTAGCAAACTGTTGGATACTGACCCATTGTAGGGGCAATAGTCCTACAATATCTGGACTGTCCAGGAGAGGACGTGACAGTGCAGAACACACATGTGGGGGGAAATTCAAGACTGGGAGAGTGTTGGTGTCACCCTGCAAGTGATAATGGAGTCTGGTGGAAGCCAAAGTATGACTGGAATGTGGCTGGCAGGCTGAATCTACACACAGATTCTCAGGGTGTGACTTGCGTGATGCTTGGTTGTATGTGGGAGGCCCAGTTTGGAAGCTACAGTAGCAAAGCACTGTGAGGTACCCAAGATTGCAAAGCAGGTGTTGACACAACCCCTCACTGGTCTGGATTGCAACACAGAATGTGATATGTTCACGGGTTCCAATATCATTGCTCACTCTGGGCCACTTCATCCATGGACCAAGGGTATGGACCCACTCAAGAAATGATTTTGGGGAAGTTCTATGGCCTGTGTCATAAGGGAGGTGAGAGTAGATAACAACAATGGTCCTTTCTGGACTTGGAATCTATGAATATGTAACAGCAGCAGGACCTGGCCTTTTCTAATCTTGGTCCTGGGGTGGAAAAGCCATTTTCCCTCACAATGAAACTGAAATTTAGAGGGGAACAAGTCTATCAAGCAGATTCCCACAGAGATGGAAGGATAAGTGGGAGAACCAGCTATCACCTGAAGTTCCAGAACAGGAGAAGGGCGCACCTGCCTCTGACGCAGTTGGGGGAGAAAGAAGGCCACAGCACAAAAAGGCTAAAGGTAAACTGGGAGACCAGACATGCTGCAAGAGAACAGATCCAGTAACTTTGATGAGGTATATATATCTGTTTCACTCCCCTGGAATGAAAGTTCCAGTCCCTCTGCAGTGCTCTTTCTTCCTAAGTGAACCCCCATGCCAGCTTTGCTCACTCTAGCCTTGGGAAGGGGAGCAAAGAACCCTGGCACCTGCAGTTCTTTATCCACAGAGAGATGGCAGTGAAGACTCAAACCAAGCCCTGGGCCTGGACCTTACCACTTTTCCTCAGTACCCTCCTTCACCATCCTCCTATGTCACAGATCTCCAACCTTCAAATCCATCCAACACAGTAACCCTTGTCACTGTCTTTCATCAAACTGCATCCCCTATCCCAGGATATAATGTAGTTCCAGTCCCACCATTGTACATGGGATAGGCAGACTGACCTTCAGAACTGGATGATATTCAGATTCAAGGATGCCACACATTAGCATCCATTGGTACAAATAACAACAAAATTTCATGTTAAGTATTCACTCTTCACTACCAAATGCAACAAATGCAGCATGTGACTTAAATGTGCACAGGAGGCAACCAATGCATATAAAAGCTTAGCATGTCTTGATTTCCATTCTGTAGCATCTTACGGCATGTACTTCATGTACCAAGGTATTTCACAAGCTAAGTGACCCTAAATATAATACAAGAATCAATATACATGGGTATGAACAAATCTGAAAGATATTCAGGAGAAACACTAAACATGTTGGAGGTTTTAAACATGTTTTCAACTTGTCTGCCTTGACGCCATTTCATCATCATCCCACAAAAATATTTATTGTGACTTACTGACGATGGGTGTATTGCTCACATGCCCAAAGAATGAAATTTCCAGTCACATGTTCATTTCGTTTTAAGGAAAGATGTATTTCATACCTTGACATGCTGATCATTTTCAAACTGAGCCAGCTATGGGTTCACCACTCTATAGCTCCTAAAACTGATAGTATATTATCATGTCTTATGCAATCATGCATGGCTTAGACTTGCAGCTGTATGTCAAAAAGAAAACATATGAAGAGTGGTTTTCCTTGGATTATTATCCATGCATTGATGTAAACTCCTCCTTATAATAACATCAAATATATCCTACATATTTGTAAGGGAGGGGTTCATTTGGATAAATAATTTAGGTCATTATAGTAGCTATACCATCAAAGGAATAACAACAGACACAGGGAGTTCTCCTCTTCTGATTCCTCTTTTCAAGCAGATTGCTACTTACTAGTTTCATCCCAGTTCCATATATAGGATCAGATCCTTAGCTTGTGTAAATAACTGTAGTTCTGTTGACGTCAATGGGGCTACACCAGCTTCCACCAGTTGAGGATCTGGCCCATAAGATACAAGGTACAGCTGTATCGGTCAATGACGACAGTGAAAGTATTATAAGTACAGAACAATGATAAAATATTACAAGTTGCTATATGCGCATATCCAAGCTTGTAGAAGAAACTGTATTATGTCCTACTGCATTTTTTCAGAAATATATGTGATTTTGCAATTAAAGGAAGAGAACCTGATTCAGCATTCCATTAATTCAGTTGTATGCCAGTTTACAATGGAGTTACACCAGTTAAAAATGGAGTAATGCACTGATGGAATGAGGCTCTGTATTTTAAAAATATATGCACAAATGGGCAGTTATAGCTGCATGTGCAACCTTAATTTTGTTGTTTCCTGCCTTTTGAATGTTTAAACATACAACTTACAACCCTATATATACTGTTAATATAGTGATTTTCTATGGAATATTAACTTCCTTTCACTTATCTATAGAATGTTTGGATTTTTTTTTACAGTTGTGTTCACGTAATTAGTACTTGTACACAAATTGCATCCTATTTTTAGTCTCTGCTTTTATTCAACATACATATAATTCCCCCACCCACTCTACAGACCTTCCTGTTATTAGTAAACAGAGTGCTTATTCACAACTTTGATGGAGGAGAGGAAAGAGGGGTTCAAAATCCAGAGCCAGATCCAAACACCATTGGCCCCTGTCTTTGTAATGCACCAACCAAAAGCCTGGGTCTAAACAGATTCAAACTTCTGGTTGTTTGAAACCTAAATACAAAATTAATGGACTGAGCATCTCTGTAGTAACAACACCAAACAGTCAATATGTGCCTGGATTTAGATTTTGTTACAAAACTAAAAGTCAGCTAAGGTTTACTCAAAGATGGAACAGTATTGGACAAAGCTAGTCGGGAGCTTTTTGTGTTAACATGTACTGAATTTCAAGTGAGCCCATGCCAACATTTGGATGAGCCATTTTCACTCTCTAGGTTTCAGGAAAAGATCTGAGATTTTAGAGCTAACCTGCTTAGACTGTAAACTCTTTGGGGGCAGAGACCATCTTTTTGTTATGTGCCGATAATGCCTTGCACAGGGGGGTCCGTGACTGGGCACTCTGAGGTATTACTGCAATACAGATAATCTGAAAACCTCAATTGTATAACATGGTTTTGATGTTAAGATTTTGGTTGAGTTTCATTTAAACCCAAAACTCAAAAAGAAAATATAGATTAAATGAACCAAAGTCAAACAAAAAAACAATTTTGGCAAATCCCCCAGGAACTGGAATTTTTCCCCAGATCAATCAATAAATTTCCTGAGATATGTATAAAACAGTAAAACAAAGAAAATGTACCAAAATTATATATACTGTAATTTCAACCAGGAGGCTGAGAAGCACCGCTTTTTTCATTTAAATCTGGCAAAAATCTGGCAATGCACACAAGACATATCAGGATAATGCAGAGCTCCAAGAATACAATCAGCTATCTTCAGCATTGATCTTATTTTGTGTCCTCTTATTTCCTTCTATTGCATTGCATCACCTTGTGTTAATTTCTTCCTCAGTCATGGATTATCACTATCAAGGCGATACAAAAGCTCTAACACCAAGCCAGTTTATTGTTTCCAATATTTTCATTTAAGCACTTCAATCAATATCTGCCAAGACAATTAAAGTGCTCAAACAGTTTGCCAGAGGACTTTTCCTTTGGAGTCATTTTTTTTATTTTGTATTTATTCTACTATTTATTTTTAACAAAAAAAAAGTTAACACAATTTCCCCAAATTTGTACACTATTCTGATTCTTGTTTTATAAAGGAAATGAAATTTGTCATGCTGCCATACATCATTTGCACTGCAGTACAATGTCCCATCTGTGTGTCAAGTACAAAACAAAAGCATTTTGTGAAAAATTGCTAAAGTAGTAATGATTTTTGTCCTCAACTCTTTGTTTTGCCTTTCAATAAAGAAGGCGACATGTGCCACAAATGATATATTATTGTTTAAGTACAACCCTAGTAACAGTGCATAACCAAAACCATGTTTCACAGCAGAGAAACTATAGTTTACTGCCCCTATGGCTCTGATGAGAATATAATGTTCTACAGTTTATAAATGCTTTGAGGTCAATACATGATTTACTTCAGCTTGTTCATCCAATGAGCAGGAGGTCCAAAAATATATCAAGCTATTAGACAGCCCATTGGAAGCGTGGCTGAGGCTGCCAGTGATGGAAAGCATTCCATGGAAGCCTCTCTGTCAACTAGAGATGAGATAATTAGATCCAGGTAATACATTGAAGCCCCATCAGGGAGCAGGACAGCAAACATGTCATCTTTATGGGTCTTTCTTGTCCTTCCCAGCAACACTGGACTGAGTAAAAACCGTGAAGGATTCATCAGTGCCCTGCAACAAATACAGCAGCAGGATAATCAACCTATCATCCCTCCATCATGCTCATTATCTAGAGTCCTGGTATTCTGTGTAAACAACCATACATACAAAAAAAAAAAACAGATTAAAGAGCCGTGTCAGTTAGTTATATCTTTCCTTTTAAGTTTTAGTGTAGTATCAGACAAAGCAGATGGACTCGAATCTTGTAATATCTGCAGCAGCTTTGGAATCTTTATTTCAGTCTTAAAATGGCTCATACTGAAATAGCTTTCCACTAGAAAGAGACCCAAACTAGAACCCTGAATCCAAATAACCCTAAACTGTCAGCATTCAACATCGATATCTGAATTAAATAAGTATGTCCTCCATGGACAGAGTAAGCTCAACTACAATCCTGAGAATTCAATCCTCCCCAAATTTCCACATGCACATTTTGGATGATGCAGGGATTGGAATCTGTACCGGGATCCAGAAGTGGAATTTGTGGCTCACCTTTCTACATCTCTTCCAGGTTTTATATGGAAATGTTAATATTCATAATCCTCTCAGAAAAGAAATAATTAACTTGTAATTCCCTTGTAATGTGTATTATTACAGCATTCACTTTGCACTAACTAGGGCTGGTTGAAAATTTTCCATCAAAACTTTTTTTTTTTTAAATATGGAAAATTGGGTTTGCAAATAAATGAAAAATTTCACACATTTTTGGATTTTTATCAGAAAACGGATAACCCAAAGGCTGGAAAGCTTTTGGCCAAAAATTGAGGTTTTCAGGTTTTCATTTTTGGAAGAAATGTTAAGGTTTTCCACAGGGGGCAGGGGAGTTGTCGTTAAGGTGCACAATAGTTTAAATCATAACTGATTTTCATACAAAAAATCTTCCCAATTTTAGAAAAAATGTTAGCACCTTAATTTCCCTGGGCATGACCTCTGGTGTTGCATTAGCAGCAACACACAAGGGCTTGTGGAATGTGTATCTGACCCAGATCTACCTATATGTATGTAGAAATGAAAGTGTCCACTTTGTTCTGGGCAAAAGAAGCTAACAGAAAATGTATGACAGCCATCTTTGATGTGGGTAACATTGAATAAATTTACACTACTGAAAATACTAAAATGGGAACAACTCAATATCTGTAGTGTAAAATATACATAGAATTAAAGAGGAAAAAGCATCTCTAAGTTAGATAAAAGTGTGAAGGAAAACAATATACAACAACAACTAGGAAAAAACTACAACCATTACTTTTTAAAATGCCAAAACACACATATACATACACAGAGCAACATGGCATTCTGATTACCCACTTTCCAATTTAATCTCCATGAGGATGGAAAAGTTACTTAGGAATGGCAGGAATGGACAAGCAGATTCAGAAGTCTGTTAGATGGGCTTGAAATTAGAAGTCTAAAATGGCAAGATCTACATTGCTACATCATGTGGGTGAAGAGGTGGTTTTTATGATTCACGGCCTAAAATAAATCTGGCAGAGATGAAGATCTCCTTAAAAAGCCCTTTGTATCCTAACTGATAAAGGAGTATAAGGTGCCTCCTTACTCTTCTGTGCCAGCTATCTGTACCATGAACTCAGAGCAGTGGTGAGAGCAGCTTACACAGGCCTACTACCGCTGCATGGATGGTTAGGGAGCGGGTGGAATATTGACTCCCCCTCCATCAACGTGTTAGACAGCACAGTTGAAGTGACATGAAGGGGAAAATAATCTGTAGTAGGTCGAGGTCTCACACAGAGTTTCTCCCCACTGCCACCCCCCGGAGGAAATGGACATAAGGAACCATACTGTGCCTCTGAGTCATAGTACGATCCCGTATCTAAACCTAGGGTAGCACAACTATGTCCTGGCCCATACACAAGGCTCATGGCAGAGCCACAACTGAGCCCTTTGATTGTGAAATCAAAATTCAAATTCTGCAAAAAGTATTCATGGATCAAGTATCTCAAAACAACTCTCAGCAAGCAGTGCTTGCACTGGACTGACCTTTGGATATTGAGCAAGCTATGGAAGTGGCAGAGTTAGAGTTTCCTGAGCATGGAAAACAACGTACACTCTGTGTGCATGCTAAAGGCACACACAAGATAATAATCCCAATAGGCCAAGTCTCAAGAATTAAAATTGGTTTTCAAAATACCTGCAAATGTCTTGGGTTGTACCTCTACCCAGAAGGATACTCAGTTTAGCCAACAATACGAAAAATGTAGTTTTTCTTGCTATATTTATGACTTTGTGGCACAATGCCTAAGATGGCAGATTCAAACTCAATTCAGGACAAAGGAAAGTCATTTATATGGATAAGGCAGATGTACAGACCGGATGCAAGAAATTCCAAGATGGGCCAGGCAATGGCTATAGGAGAAGACAATACTTACCCAGATGAAGCTGAGCACAATTTCATCATTCAGTGACAATTTATGACTTTGTCACAATTGCACTGCCTGAAAGTGAGAGAGAGCTCTCTAAAGCTTCACCAGCAGTATTATATGGAGTATGTGCCAACTTTTTCCACATGTGCAAAACAAGGATGCTATAAAGAAGAAACTGGAAGCCAAATTGAAGAAACTGTAAGACTGTAACAAACAGAAGCAAGACTTCAGGCAATTGCAGACTAAAAAGGAAGTGACTGGGGGGGGGGGGGAGGAAACCCCAGAAGGTAAAGAAATACACGGATTTACAAAAAAGAAGAGTATGAAGATTTTAAAATATGTAGACTCAAAATGCAAAAGTGGAGTTCTGATGGCAAAGAGAGACAAAGGAAAATTAAAAGTGCTTGTTGGATGTGCATTAACAGTACAGCAGAAATGAGAAGACAAGTACATCCTGTCATCCGTTCTGGGTCATTCTGACACACCATAAAGGAAATCAAGCAAGCTCTTCCTGAATGAAAGTTGCACAAAATAACCAGAAACGGAGTCTATTGGTTCATCCACAGAAGCTTTCAAATGCTGTCTAGTAACTAGCATCTGCTGGATCTCTGTCTAGAAGCCAGGGTATTCACAACTATTTTAATATCTATGATGAGTGAGGAAATAGACCTTTGCTGGAATCTGTCCCACATACAGGGTTTAATATCACTACACTGTACAAAGTACTATGGGTTCTTGGACTGTTTAGTGCCCAATTCTCTGAGGTGCTGACAGCACTCAGCTCCTACATACTTCAGGGAGCCAGAGGCACTTAGCATCTCACACAACTGGATACCTGATGACTACAAGCCTAAATATTGTGTCTTATCCATCAGAAAGAAGAGTGACACCTACTAAATCATTAGTACTACCTCCTGCAACACTTGTTGTCTCTTGGGAGGTCTCCCACCCCAGCCCAACAACGTTTTGTTTTTATAAGATCACAGTGGGATGGTACAGCTACACATACATGTACAGGGCTATGTAAATGTGTGCAACTATACATTTTGTTACATTTTTACTAGACTATAGTGAACTGGTCTTTAACACGTAACATTAATTTAGAGCTATTCGCTGCCATCTGAAAAAATTGAAAGCTCAGGCTTTCAAAAAAACAACAACCTACAAACTTCATTCAAACTTATTGCTAAAGATCAGATCAGCTTAGTGCTTCTTCTTAGTTGTACATCATCCTGTATGAAGCTATCTCAACTAAATATGACAAAGTGTATCAGGCACAAGGGGTTCAGGAAGAAAAAAGGAGAAATATCAGTGAGATGATGCAGTGTAAACCAAAAAAATTGTGTTGTTGGCATTCTTTTGCCAAGTGTGATACAAAAAAATCTACTACATATAAAAAAATGAACATATAGAAATTAGAATGTTGCCAATTATAGTATTTGTGAATCTGGCTACAAAGTATGAAGTGGTACAGTTGGATTATCAGTAAACAATGAGGTAGTTTGTCAGCTGGTGTATAGTAATATCATAGAAATGTTATCAGCTTTGGGTACATCTGATCCTGCCATAAATAAAGGACATCATTAAATGATTATAAAAATACTAATTCTTTTATTCAGAATCACACAAGCCCCCTTTTTAAAGAAACGCTGGATTACAATGTACAAAAAAATATGTGATGCTGATTACCCATGTTTACCTGTTATTCTGGAAAAAAAATTAAAAATGATTACAACTGTAAAGGTTGATTCTCTTTATTCATCTCACCCAATAATCTAGTATTAAGCAGGTCTCCTGAATTAAATTATAACTTCTCAAAGTGTAAGAGGAAATGTTATTGTTTACTGTAGATTAATAAATACACATTTTTCTATGTGCGTTGCTGAAAACAGAGCATTGAATACAGGTTATTATGATGGCACAGATAATTCACTCTAAAGATATTTATTTTGTGTGTGTGTGAAACAATGAAGTGTAATGATAAGTGCAGTGTTATACTACCATCTAGCAATGAGGAGGCCAAATCAGCTGAATAAAGATGGTTGACTAAAACAAGAGTTTGCACTCATGTTATAAATATTGCATAGTAAATATTTCATATGTGAGAATATGAAGAAATAGTCCAGAAGGATAAAAATTTACCATGAAAGGAAGCATCAGAAAATTGGAGAACCTAAATGAATTCAAATATCTGTAAGTGCAATAAATAGAATATAAATCAGAAAAGCTAAAAAACAGCTTAATATTTCTACACTGTTTAGGAGAATACAGCCAGGAAATGTACAATATTCACTTATGAAGTGCCTTAAATGGATATTTTTTGTCAAAATGTGTAAGGATTATTACAAGATAGTTGTTATGGTTTTGGACAATTTGTTTAGTGCTCACAATAAAATGCAGAGTAGACATCTGATTAGTTTGCCACAATTCTCTGAGCCCTATCCAAAAACTCTAAGAACATCTTACAGACGACATACACTTTGTGATACAGCTGAAAGGGGATTACAAATAATGAGGCAAGGTGAAAATTATTACAAAGGTAAAACTAATGCATTGGCTTGTGCCACTTACTTGTATGTGCACACTGATCTCCAGTGAAGGGAATGGACTGCTTACTGCAGTGTTCTTTCACCTTCCTCTGTAGAATCTGATACAGGCCACTTGCAAAGAAAGGATACTGGACTAGATGGGGTCCTCAGGTCTGATCCAGGATGGCAATTCCAATGGTCCTATGTACTACACCTGCTTTAGTGTACAATTATAGTTTATAATTCTATCACCCTTTAGTGCTTGGCCTAAAAGGATGCTGCTGCAATTACCTTTTCCTAACAACAATTCTCCATTAGCTTACGCAGTAAGACTTTTATGTTTTTGTAGCTAAAGATTCTGAGCCATAGACTTCTCTCTCTGTGTCATACAACTTCACTGACGTCAACTGCAGTGGGAGTGTATGATGTTCAGCACCTTACAGGATTGGGTCCTGAGAGCCTAATGTGCAGAGTGACCTCAACTCCCACTGACACTATGGTTAAAATATGTCTCTCAAGATTTAGGTCCAAATTCTGCCCTGACCTATATCCACTGCAACTTCACTGAAGTTGGTGGTATTTTCAGGAGTGAAAGTTAAGGTGCAACTTCTGTATTAACTTTACATATGCATGTTCATATACACACAATACAGGGATTACAAAAAAAAAGATTTAAATTAAAGGTATTATGTAGATTGGAAATTTTATTACACACGAACTACATAATGAATTTCTATTGTATAGTGAGTGAGTTAAATCTTTCCAGTAAGGGCTGTAAGATACTTATCCCATGTGCACACACATTCCAATTTTCAGACTCTAGGCACTGTACTGTAGAATAACAAAAATAAGCAATGTTGGTTTTAGTGCACTGCTACAGACTAGGGATCGAATGGCTAGGCAGCAGTGCTGCAGAAAAGGACCTACGGGTTACAGTGGATGAGAAGCTGGATATGAGTCAACAGTGTGCCCTTGTTGCCAAGAAGGCTAACGGCATTTTGGGCTGTATAAGTAGGGGCATTGCCAGCAGATCGAGGGACGTGATCGTTCCCCTCTATTCAACATTGGTAAGGCCTCATCTGGAGTACTGTGTCCAGTTTTGGGCCCCACACTACAAGAAGGATGTGGAAAAATTGGAAAGAGTCCAGCGGAGGGCAACAAAAATGACTAGGGGGCTGGAGCACATGACTAATGAGGAGAGGCTGAGGGAACTGGGATTGTTTAGTCTGCAGAAGAGAAGAATGAGGGGGGATTTGATAGCAGCCTTCAACTACCTGAAAGGGGGTTCCAAAGAGGATGGATCTAGACTGTTCTCAGTAGTAGCAGATGACAGAACAAGGAGTAATGGTCTCAAGTTGCAGTGGGGGAGGTTTAGGTTGGATATTAGGGAACACTATTTCACTAGGAGCGTGGTGAAGCACTGGAATGGGTTACCTAGGGAGGTGGTGGAATCTCCTTCCTTAGAGGTTTTTAAGGTCAGGCTTGACAAAGCCCTGGCTGGGATGATTTAGTTGGGGATTGGTCCTGCTTTGAGCAGGGGGTTGGACTCCTGAGGTCCCTTCCAACCCTGATCTTCTATGATAGTAATCAAATAACAGTAAAATATAAAGTGTCACTTACAGTGGTCACCATTCAAAAGCCAGCATTCATCTGGAGATACCACAAAATAACTGAATAAATGTTGACTGTTAAAATGAAAAATCACTACATTAAGCTCATTAACATTTTTCAAATTCTTGCCTTTAGTTAGATCCCATATAATCGAAATTTTCTGAAACAGGACTGCAGGGCTGGCCTCAAAATGAGAAGCCTGAATTTCATGTATAGCTGGGGGATAAGATTCAGATAAAAGAAGCATGAACTTACAACCAAATTAAGAGAAACATATAATTATACGCGTGCAAAATAATCTGAATATTTTTAAAGCAACACATAGCTCGGAGGCAGTAGTAGTTTGGAGTATACAGCTGCTTATGTTCATGCCCAGCCACTTTGCTGAACAGCAGAAAAGCGGGGGTGGGGGTGGGCAGAGGGGGTATTTTAAATGTATTTTTTAAAATTAAATATTTGATTTTAAAATGACATTAAAGAATGCAGAATATATGAATGTGACTGCATTTCTCATTATAGCCATAGTTATGGGTCTGTTTGCTTTTCCATTACAAATCTTATTTTTAAATGTTTTATAACCAGCCATAAAATTTCACTCCAGGATGGAAATTGGCAACACAAGGGCTCAGCCTGGAAGCAAAATAGGGTTTTGTTGTTGTTTGTTTTTAATTTAAAATGCTCAAAAATAAGTTAGGACATGAATAAGCAAGAGGACAAAAATTAAAAGTTTCTGTTCCATGTGCATTTTGCTGTTGTGTAACTAATAAAGAGTTTATGGGTCTGAATTTCCTCTCACTTCACACCAGTTTTATGCTGGTGAAACTCCAGTGACTTCAGTGAAGTTACTCTTTAATTACATCAGCGTGAAAGGAGAATCACAACCTATGTTTTATAAAATAAAATACTGCATTAACTAAATTGCATACACAACATATGGTACCGCCCTGCTGAAATTAACTTAAAAAAACCCTCTCTCTTGCTGACTCTGGAACAATAGTTAACCAACAAACACCACTCTGAAATGTTGTATTTTCCTGATGATAGTGAGAGACCCATGTATGCTGATGCAAAACTAGCAAAACAAATAAAAATATCAAGCCATATTGACATGCATTGTTGCTATATTGATTTGTTAGAGATATGGTGAAGGCAGGGGAGTCCAACTTTGCAAAAGACAAAAGTAAAAGAAAAAAAATGACCAAGATTCTAAGAATAACTGAAGAGCCTAAACATTCTTAAGTGTCTTGTTAAAATAAAAGAAGCCAGAAAATTCTATTAAGGTTTACTGAGGTCACCATTAACAGATTTAAAGTTTGGCCCTTGCAACCAAATGTTGCCAAGGCATTCCTTCTCCTCAGCAAAAGGAATACCGTGGAATCCGCTAATAATGTTAAATTACATGAAAATGCAAAATTGTAAAGATTTGAATGCTGATCGTATTTTGTCAGATGTAGCTGAGGTAATTGCAGAGATCTCAGAACAGCGCATGATATTATTATATACTTTGTTGTTGCTGTATTGTTTAAGCTCACAGGGGCTATTCACATGCTTGAAGTTAAGCATGTGCATAAGCCTTTGGAGGATTGAGGATTTAGTTATTCCAGACTTACACTTGTGTAACTCCTTTTTTTCAGTGGGGTACTCCAGATTTACAGTGCAACTGACAGTGGATTGGCCCAATTATATTGGTTGAGTATAGGATCTCAGCCTTGGAATTTCAGTCTTAAATGGGCATTGTCGATGCTGAGATATCAAAAAAATCTGACTTACCTAGTGTATAGTGCTTCATGGACATAAATGAACACTTGTTCTTAACACAACCTGCATTCTCTCCTGCACATGCTAAGTGCAGGCAGTAAAATGAAATTTAAGAATTCTGCTCCTTAAAGCTTCAAAGGATAATGCGGCTGTGATGTCGGCAGGTACTGTATGCACAAGTCTGAATGGCGTGGACAGATGCATTGGGGAAGAGCTGTTATCCTTTCATGTATGCACTCATTTGTGGACAGACACCCATACACACAAACTGAATTCATGAACAAATAAAGGCTAACAAGCACTCCCACTGACTCTGAGCCTAGGATCAACCTCTAGCTAGATCAAAGCTAGCTTAGTATGTCTACACTTGCTGAAGTCACACCTCCATTTGCAGTGTAGTCATACCTTACAATATGCTGAAACGCAGTAAAGGCTGTGTTGGTTATTTTATTTTATTGTAAACAGCATGAAAACTCTACCTTGTCTCACTCATTCATGTTGTGGTCATACTTTCTCATCATTTTTATAAGTTATAACAAAGCAATCTCTTACAATGATATTTGCCAACAGGCAGGGATTGGTTTGGATACTGAGGCCTATAACTCTATCCTTAATTTTACTCTTGCCTTTATGAGAGCTAGGGAAAAAACCTCAAGCAACTCCCATTTGACATAGTTTACTGTGAAAAAATACAGAACCAGTGGTATGTATACAGAACCTTGGCTTTCCATCAGACTACCAAGATTTAAGATTCTAAATACACATTATTTTAAAATAGTGAAATTGAGCTGTCAATGCTAAGAACCTCAATCCCAACCATACATGAGAACTGTATATTACTGCTACTGTAACCAACCAGAGAAGTATTGGTAGTTTTTTTTTTTTTAAACAAACCAACATCTTGAAGAAGCGCTATATATCAAACAAAAGCAAGGCCAGTAATGAAGATCTGGAAATCTAACCAGTGAAAAGATGCCAAATTGATAGAACCACAATGCTTTTCTGATGTAGTCACCAGCCAGTGATTCAGGATCACAATAAAGGATTTTACCTGAAAATCTCAGATCATTACACCCACAACCAACCAAATTATTTCACTGAGGGTTTCAGAAAAGGAACATTGTTAGGATTACCTTTTCAAACCAGCCTCAGATCAGCCTTTAAATTTGCATATCAAAATGTATGGACAATTTTGGAGCACTTGGCCAAACTTGGATTTGCACAGAAAGTTGGATAGTTCTGCGTAAGACTGGACAAAAATGTTGTTTAAATGCAAAAAATCAGAGTTGTGGATGTGAAGAAAACTGGGTGCCCAAAGGTGCATATGCAGTAACTTGTCACATCAACTTAGAGGTTCATGTTACAACTTTTGAAAGTGGGTGAAATGATGAAGTAAAATTATTTTCCTGAAGTTCACCCTACTTTTAGAGGTAGTTCTCATTGTCTAGCACAGCTATGTAAATACTACAAAATAACATTCCTGAACATTTTTCCCAATTAAAAAAAAATCACAAACTTCTTGTAATGGCATTTACAACCCTTTTAATGTGTTTCCTACCAACATTTTCATACGAGCGATATTTCACACGTAAGAATGCTCACAAAAATGAAAAAGTCTTGTAAATACCCATGCAAAGGTGCTGACACAAAAGATGCCCAGAGATGACCATCTTAAATCGGTTTGTAAAAGTCTCCATAGCCAATCAGAAAGAAGCAATAATATCCTGTGATCTATCACAAACCATGAACAACAAACAAGGTGATGAAGACACAAGTCAAAACAGTTAGTTTGAAAACAAATTATAGGCTTGTACATGTTTCCATAAAGTGTTCTGAACAATTTCAAATCAAGATCAAATTCAAAGACAAAAAAGGGATACATTTTCTGAATGTATTATTCACCCCATATATGTCATTCTGTTGTCAAATAATACTTTTTTCTCCAATTACTATCAAAAAGTTCAGAAGGAGAACATCATCTGAGTTTTTCTGACAATTCCTTTTTCTATTCCCCAAACTGAAAACATAGGAAGTTGATATATTTATCTCTGGCCAGTTCATTTCATGTTTGATAATTTTCAGAGTTTTACTCTATGTGTGTTACCATATATGTCTCAATATGTATTTAAAAAAAAAAAGAAAGGGAGAAAAAAAATCATTCTGTTTCAAATAATGAGCATGTGCACCTTTTTGCCTCAGGCCTTCATACACAATTTAGCCAGAAAGCCAGGGCAGATCATGATTTAGCTTTTGACATCTCTTGCCTTCAGGCCAGGAGAGACTAATACAGATTTCTGACTCTGAGCACACCATGGAAAAAAAAAAGTGTGAGAGAGAGGCCTTTTATTGACTAAATGATAAAGAGGTTTGTAATGATAAATAACAGTCATTTTATTGTGGAATTCCCCAGAAAAGATGCATTCGGCAGTGTCTGAAGAAGCCTAAAAAGCCGAAGCTGGTTCCCCATGGATCCAAACCTGTTAAGCTCCAATGCTCGTGGGCAGAAATAGAGGTCGCAAATTGCATAGGACCCACACTATTAAAACTGCATAAGCACAATATATAATCACTGCTGCACCAAGGCTAGTTAGCACTAAGAGGATTAACTGAGGGCTGCTTTTGGGTTTCTCTCCTTCCCCCTTCTCCAAGCCTGTGTCTGACACAATCATGGTGTACACCCAGATTGCTCGAGAATTCTCTGCCAGCTTTGATCGATAGTTTAATTGTAAACTTTGGGAGCAATAATGGATAATTCAGCTTGAACCGTCCATTATGAGCCCTGTTGTCAAGGACAGAGCCTTCAAAATTAAACAAGAGTTAGGTAATATTATTACATTTGTACAGCTCACCTACAGTTAAATTCCATTTATAAATACTGTCTTGACAATGTATGGAGTTCAATAAACATAGGCCCAGGTGGGTTGAGTGGGGAAGAAAGGAAGAAAAAGAGTAAAGAAGCTGAAGCGAATTGCCATCTGTTCTGGAAAGGTTTTTATTTTAACTTAAAGTGCTACAACAAATAAAAGAAGGGTGTGAATACAAAATGAAACCACCTAGCAAGAATGGGGTTATATTAAGTAAAGGAAAATTCAGACTAAATGTCCAGAAAATTTCCCTAATGGGATAAGTTCCTCTAGGAAATGCTGGAGTCACATTTAAAATTGGATTGGATTCAGTACTAGAGAAAATATTGTAAGCAATAATCCTACGTAAGAAGAGTAATGTACAATGACCTAGGTCTTTTCCATCTAATTTTTATGGCTATAGAATTTTCTTCTGCTCACTCAATATAATTGCCTTTCTACTCTGAAAGTTGATTCAGTAAAAATGACGTGGGCACTGATCCTGCAAACACGTACATTCGTGCTTAACTTTATGCACCGGAGCAGTGCCATTAACTTCAGTGGCACTACATGAGCAGAACCACAACGGGTTCTAATTGTATCATGTTGATTTTCACAACAAATTGGTTCCATTTATACACCAGCTAAAAAGAGGATTTGGTATGGTTTCTCCTAACAGCCAGCCTTGCAATAAAATCTGAGATCTAAAAGTCAAGCTGGGTTCTTGTCTGTTTACACATCACCACTAGTAACCCCAACCCTATAATTGAATAACTTTAGGCTAGTAGATTCTGCCTAGCTTTTTACATGGATGCATATCATGTGCCAGGAGGACTGTAATAGTTTTCCAACTCCATCAGGGACCATCAGCCTGCATAAACACCTGCATCTTCCCCCTAGGCTTTTAAGGGAGGAGAGATATGGGGAGGACTAGGATTTGGGACCAGGGACATTTTGATCTTGTTGCTTTCTCTGGTTTTGGAGGACTTAGTGGGGTTACTTTTGTATTTTAATGTATAATGTATGGAAAAGGCACCTACAGCCCTAGATATGTGATTTTTTTATGTCTGATTTGTATAAACCTACATAAATAGTATTCTTTTTACGATTTTTTACCACACAGCAAGCACGCTAACCAGGTAAGCAATCATGAGGTCCCTGTGTGATCTGAAAAAGGAGCAAAGAGGGAAGGAAAAAGTGAAGGGGAAATTTCCTGAATGAACCAAAAACATTTTCAGAAATTAAACAGTTTGAAAAAAGATCCAAGATTGTATAGGTCTGACTTGCAGGACCAGAATTTACTGCATTTGGCAGATAAAAACAGATGACATTAACCTTAGCAGCTGCATAGAGTATATATTTTCACTACGGATAAACTGCTGTTGCACAATTTCTGTAACATAAACGTCTCAAAATCCAATTCATTGATGGCAGATATGCAAGTAAGCATGAGACACCATCTCTTTTCTTTTATTATCAAAATATATTTGTGATGACTAGGAAAACGTCACCCCTCTGCTTGGGATGGGAATTCTCTTATCTCCTTACAGTACCTTCAGGCTGTGTTCCTGTAAAGGATTTCTTACTCCATCTGTAATTATTTCTCTGTGGAATGATATGGGGTGGGGTTTTTTTACATATATTGGTGTCATAAAGATACAGGCTGAGGTTTTATGGCCTTTATGCTACATGTTTCTCTTCTGGGGATGAAGCAAGTGAAGATCTAGAGGACAGCTCACTCTGCCCACATTTAAATTCTCCTTACAGCTGGCCAATCCTCAAATAGATAGGATGTGAGACAGATGTGAGAATTCTTGGTTAGAAAATACTGTAGTATGAACCAAATCCTCATAGCCTTAAACCTGTTTGGTAGCACCATAGTCCACAAGTGGTTTTCTTGACTATAGTAGGATTATTTGTGGAGTAAGGCATTATTCAATATGGATAAGACTACCAAAATCTGGCCCTATGGCACATATCTGACCTCAAAGAGAAAATTTGCATACTATACAAATGAAAATAGGTCTGTCTGGATGAACGTGAACCTAAGATTTTAGGTTTTCTCTTACTATGTATAAAATGAAGATAAAGATACAAACTGAATATTTGGTTTTAGGATTTAAAGAGGAAGGATGATCCAGCAGTTAGGGTGTTAGCCTACCACTCAGGGCTCAGTTCCTTGCTACATCACAGACTCCACATGTGCGGGCCAGCCATTTCGTCTGTCTGTGCCTCATATCCCCATTTTACAGATGGGGAAAATAGCAGTGCCTCATC
The DNA here is from genome assembly GCF_028017835.1 of Emys orbicularis. Taxonomy (NCBI): domain Eukaryota; kingdom Metazoa; phylum Chordata; order Testudines; family Emydidae; genus Emys; species Emys orbicularis. The sequence goes on from NC_088684.1 coordinate 117,016,578, forward strand.
TCACAGGGGTGTTGTGAAGACATAGGCATTAAAGATTGTGAGGTGCTCAGATACTATGGTGATGGGCACCATATTAGTACCAAAGATAGACAGAATTTTGCATTTTGAGTTGAAATTATGTAAATAACATATCTAAAAGGTGATGCCTGTGGGGGTTTGATAACACATTTCTTACTTTCTACCAGTTTATAGATTGCTATAAATCTGAATATTCAAATCAAACTATTCTTAGTTAAATCCCCCCAGAACCAATTTATCTCTTTCTTCTCCCATCAAAGTCTACTTATGGAGTTCTGTATAGATGGGGTCTATTAAATAAATGGATTTAAGAAGTAAATAAAGATCCAGAATAGGGTTGTACTCATTTAAAATAAAGGTTGTTTTCTTTGTATTGTTAGTGACAAATATTTTTGCAAAACTTTTAACCTGATCAGATAAACAGGCAGAGGAACATGCAGTGTAGTCATTTCTTCCTAAATAGTGCAAAAAAGTGTGTAAGCATTTTTTCTTAATAAAGGAACCTTTTGGGGGGAGGGGTAAGCTAAAAGGGCCATTACTGACAAGATGTAACTACTTTAAAAGATTTTTATGCAACATATTGTATTAGAAATGCATGTAAAAATTGGTATGGTCCAAAATATTTTACCATGATAACAAATTAAGGTGGAATTGTCTTCATTAAAATAAGGTGGAACATCCGCTTGGCCTAGTTACCATGGTGACTGACATACAGTTCAATCCATTAAATTGTGTCTTGTGGTCATAAGCCATCAACCTGTGCTCAGCAAACTAGGGGAAGTGGTTAACATCCCTTCAGAATCCAGGGAATGATATCCCATTTAATGATTTAATAAATGTTGTAGATTTCCTCCTCCCATTCTTGAGAAGTAGATTAACAGAAATGCATAGTGTCTGAAGTATAAAATGAGCTATATAAATAAGCAAGGCCCTTTCAGTCAAGCGAGTGTCAGTTTTGTCTGTCCATTTGGATTAATTTTACTTTGCATTAAACTGATAGACCTAAATCACCATAAGCTGTCTGAAAGATCCCAATTCACTTGAATGTCTCTTCTTTCCCTGCTTCCTGGGGAAAGCCATCGCTCGAAGGAGTGACCTCCCACCTCCTTTTCCCTGATGTGCCAAATCCCTGAAATTCACTTCTATCACAAAGCTCAATGTAACCGTAATGAAAAGACATGCAGAACCAATCTGCCAAGGATAAGCAGGTCTTAATATACAGTACATATATGCACATTCCACACATGGAGCAGTGCAATTCTCATCAGAAGCTCTGTGTTACTTGCCGGAACCTAACTGCATAGGGATATTACTCTGATCTTTCAGATAATTCATTTATCTCTTGCTTGACATGCTGTAGATGTCTTCACCCCAGTCACAGACGCAGCCGGAAATTTGAGGGTTTTGGAAATTATTTTATGGACACAATTGTGTTGCTCTCTCTCAGTGAGCCTCACATTCATCTGAAATGCACTAACTCAGATTTCCAATTGCAGATTCTCTCCCCGCTCCCCTTTAATTCTCCTTGGCTCTCAATAGTGTTTTTACACAAGACTAATTTCATCTTGGTAAATCTGATAAAAGAATAAAAATACACATTTTTGGTAGAGATATAATGTTCATGTGGGCATCCAGCCATCCATTTCAGAAAGAGAGGGGGGAAAAAAAGATTCCGCAAGCTCTTTAGTTTCGCGTTTGTAGAATAACTTCTTGGCAGATGCTGGCTAATTGATATGCACATTTCCAAGGTCACTTTTTAACAGTGTAATAAATGTTTCTTTCTATTCCATTTTTGAATCCTTGTGTTTCCCTGATGCTCATATCTATGTTACCAGGATGGTGTTTGAAGCTTGGGGACAAGACTCAACCTTTTTTCTAAAGCATTCTCCTTCCTTGAAATGGGGTTTTCCCCCTCACAGAGAGTATGTTATAATGGCACGTATAGTAGTTTCAGAGGCCAGGAGGCTGGAGTGAGGATCCTGGGCTGGAAGGAAGCATGCATGCAGCATTTCCAGAAGGCAAGGTGGCTACAAAAGGTTGTGGCAAGCTGATGAGTGGAGATACTCCAATGAAAACAAAACACAAAAAGATACATGGCTTGCAGATTCACTCTTTGCTAAGTTTCTTGGATTTAAAGTGGCAAATTTTCCAATGGCGCTCATCTTTGACTTAACTCTACTCCCATTGTAGCCAGTGGTAAAACTCCTATTGACTTTAATGAGGGGAAAGTTAGGCCAGTGCTGAGTGCTTTTGAAAATTCCACCCAAAATCTCCTTATGTTCAGGCAAGATACACTCATGCACACAAATAACCAGTTCCATCCACTGTCCAGGGGTTCTCACCCCTCAGACAGTTTTCATAGCTCAGGCAGACCAAGATTTGTTAGAAGAACAATCTAGCAGGAAGTCTACTCAATCTGGCACTCAGCTCCAGATTCCCCATTGATTGTCTTAGAACACGTCCTACTTCCTCTCACTCGCTGGTACTACAGAAAAAGCACAGGGCTCCCCAATGTGATCGTTACAAGAGGAACTTTTTGTTCATTTATTTTTTAAGTGGAGAAATATTCCCTCCCGAGTTTGTTTTCAATGACAACTAGTGGTAGACGGAACTAAGAACACCTGGCCAAACACTCTGCTCAGAGGCAGGCACTCCTAACTGGAGGGAATTTACCATTCTTTTGTTGTTGCTGTTTTTCAGCCATTCAAGGATCAGAATGTCATCTGCTAGGTGACGGAATGCTGGCCTCCATGCCCATACAACCCCCAAACTGCTGTTTTTACAAATACAGTGGGCCATACAAATAATAATAATAATGACATGTAAGTATCAAAGGTGTGTGGCAGCACCTAGAGGCCCCTCACTCCGTTGTCCCAGGCACTGTACAAACATACAAGAAAGAGATAGTCCCTGCCCCGAAGATCTTACAATCCAAGTATAAGGCTGTAGGCAACAGGAGGCTACAACAAACTGATGGGATATAGGGAGCATAAGGGGAAAAAAACATAGTAACAAAAAGCAGTGTACTGGTTTACAAGAAAGCACAGCTTCAGGATTCAAAAATCAGGTGAGGAAAAGGAGAAAAGGAAAGCTGTCCTGATAGGCCTTGATTAAGAAAAAAATCCCTATTTAAATAAGTAATTAAGCACATGCTTAAGGCCTTGTCTACACTGGTGGCAGTATGTAGGGTATGTATAGTAGCTACACGCAGCAGTGAAAGGCTCTGATGGGGGGAAGACAGTGGGGAAAGGCTTCAACGTCAGCTTCGGCAGTCTTTCCCCTCTGCCTTTCCCCCCACTCCGCCCAAGCCTCTTTCTCTGTGGCAGGGAAAGGCTTCAGCAGAAGGGAGTCAGCAGGACACTTACGCTGCTGAAAACAGCAGTGTAGACAGGGGAGGCACTGCTTGGGTGCATAGAGATTCCTGTAGGGCACTTACCCCAAGATTTTGGCATGTCTTTACTTGCCTAAGCACTGCCTCACTGACTACTCACTTTATATGCATACCAGGGAAGACATGCCATGTACGTACTCCGTACGTCACAGTGAGTGCGTGTGCAGTATAGACGTATCCTAAGCGTTGTGCTGAATTAGGGACATACTGAATTTCATGATGTACAATATTCAGCATTTCACCAAAACCTTCAACGGTTCCTGCTGACCCTTTAGAGAAAAAGTCCTATTGAATTTTATAAAAAACAACACACCTCTGTTTTTTTAAACCATTTTCTAGAGTTGAATAGACAATTATATTCCCTTCTCTGGAATTATAGAGGATGGTTCAAAAAACATACACACAGGTTATCTTCTATTAAATGCTTTAGGTTTGTAGACTGATTTCTATAGAAACTCTGGCTTAATCCTTATGAAATTTTGTAGGAGTTCTCCATTAGGTGAGTTTGTAGATCCCAAAGAAAGTAATGTAGTTCATAGGTGACATTCAGGTGTTGTGCTAAATGTCAACTGAAAAAACAACAATCCCCATAGCAATTTCCCCTCCTTGACATTTCCTATCTTTTTCATCAGCCCAAAATAATGAAGTTGCTCTTCAGGAAGCTAAGTAGACTGTTCTAATAACAACAAGGTATCATCCTGTCATTGGAATTTATGGTTCCATTTAGGATACTTAAAACTATATATACACACACATTTTTATTATATATACCTCCAGTAAGGCTAATTTCCTTTGCATTATATTTTTACAAAGATCAGTGGGTGAAAGAAAACAAAATGTCGTTCTAAACTTTGGCAATGGCGAGTTCAAAACCCTTTAACAAGGAGCCACTCACAAAAGAGTAGACAATAATTCCCTAATGCTGACACCCGCTTCCAGTTCCTGCTGCAATGGCAATTCACCTTTCCAATGTTAAACACGTTTCCATCTACGGGCTGCCAAAAACCAGCATTTACTTTAGAACAGAAATGAACTGACTTCAGCGTACAATGGAATTGCTTTTCCATTTCTGCGGGGGTGTTTCTTTACTTGAAAGAAAGCTACTGTATAAAAGACAAGGAAAGCATCTTTGATGTACATGTGGCATTTTTAAATAAAGGCTTTCTCTAAAATATTCTGAATTTTACCGAGAAGTAGCAATTAAAGGATTATCAGTTACTTCAAACATGAATTCTTTGGATGTTGCTCTTGCCTTGCTTTGTTAAGTTAATAATTATATTTTAAGCTGCCTATTTTTTTAAAAATAAACTGTACTTCAGTATTAAGTTAGTGATGTGCAATCACAGAATTGCTTACAAAAGTTCTACTTTCTGTACTAAAAGACAAGTTACAGCAGCTGGCTGAATAACATGGGGGGGGGGGAGATTTCTCCAGACGTTTCCAGCAAGAAAGAAGGCGGGCATCAGCAATCAATCTCTGAATAAGTGTTTTTTTAAAAAGGCAAGGCAAAGTAAATGTGTTTGTTCTTCCACAAAAATTAGCACTGGATTGGGAAAAAAAACATTTCAAGTCATAAAAACATAATGCAAGTGGAGAATATTCTTTATCAGCCAGACAAAATCTAAACCATTGTCTTTATTAACCTGTCTTCTTCAATAAAATAGGTAGAAGTGAATTGTTATATTTATTAGGAGTGAGATCTTCATCCTCACTCCAGTCACTTTCTGCCACACAGAGGGGCAGGAGCTGACTAAAGGGGCTATAAAACAGACAGATCCAGCCAGAGGATGATTCTCCAAGCTCAGACAGAAGATCCCCTACTCAGTCTTGGCACAGGGGGTGTGCTGAGGGCAGGCCTGAGCATGAGGGGATTGTGTCAAGAGCAAGGCTGCAGCATGTAGCACTGGGGAGCTATTGGGCACTGCTGCAGCCCAAAAAGCAACCCCAGGAGGGGGTCCATAATTTAAACAGGTCTCCAGGTCTGTCTAAGTTATGCCAGGGAGCTCTCCAGGCCCTGGAGCAGCCAGAATCAGGAGGCCACAAAGATGTCATAAAACAACCTTAGCATCCCTCATCCTGGCATGCAAACTACATATAAAGAATTCTCTTAGAGCATCTCACCCTATATATTTATTCTATATACTCATTACATATATAGTCATAGTGTTGGATTTACACTGCTAGCTATATCCACCAATTTGTCTGCTTCTCTCACAGACATCTTCACATCTCGCTAACTCATGGAAAACACTCTCCCCAAACTGATCTGCAAGACTGCTACCTTCTCCTTCTTCAATTCCCTTCTCAAGACCAATTTTTTCAGGGTACCTACAAGAAAGGCTAGAATAGCCTCTCTGTCTTCTTTTCTCCTCTTTTTCCTCTGCCCCGCCCTTCCCAAGATACATTTTGGTAATAATCACCCACTTGTTTCTTTTTTATTAAAAAAAAGTGTAATGCTGTACACACATGCAGAAAATTGCAAGAAATAATTAAAAAGACAACTCTACCTCCATTTTCAAGAATGGCTAATCATTTAATGTATTTATGCTCATACTTCTGTGAGGTAGAGAAGTCCTATTAGTCCCATTTTCAGATGGGGAACTGAAGCACAGAGAGGCTAAATGACTTGCCACAAGAAGTCTGTGGAAGAGTAGAGAATTTTTCCCTCCAGCAGCTATTTATTAGCACATTACCGGCCTGACCTCCAGAAAATTGTATTCTCTTGTTTCTGTGCTGACCATAGTTCTACCCTGTACATAAAAAGTGAAAGAAATTAAAAATGTAAAGATCTTACAGTAAAATTATCTTGCTGACATCACACATGCAGTCATTTTTTTTTTTTTTTTGGTGCTATCAGGGTGTTAAGCACAGACCTTGGCATCAATATATATATTGTGTGTGCATTATGGGTGAGATAACGCAATAGCAACAAAAATCAGTAGGTAAGGCTAGTTTCACACCACATAGAAGGCTCCTTTCACCAGGACTTCAAATTTTTCCCGCTGTTTTCCAAAGCCTTGTTCTTTCTAAAATAAATGCTTCAACCAACTTAATACTTTACACTGGCTGTGTGAGATACAAACCACCAATATCAAAGAAAATATCAGTGCTAGACAAATATAGCTCAGCATGCCCTACAGCAGTTCTAGTCATAGCTGGAAGACTAGGATATAAATGAAACCTGTTTCGCGTGATCATTTGTATACATGGGGTAGCGTATTAGTACACTGATGACACAGTTTTCTCTCTCTGGCCTAGTGTACCCTGCATGTCAAGTCTCTGCGCTGGAGGAACACTTGAAGGATATTGCCGGCTGGATGCTTCAGAGCTATTTCATTCTCAACCTCGGGAAGCCAGAAGTATTGCTGTTGGCTAGAGCAACAGTTAAGCAGCTATTTTGCTGTGGCCACTGCTTTCTCATGCTAACCAGTTTTGTCTCATAGTTACCTTACGCTGCTCCATATGTTATATCCACCTATTGTCTATTAGACTGTAAGCTCATTGGGGCAGGAACCATCTTTTTGTTCTGTGCTTGTACAGGGCCCAGCACAATGGGGTCCTGTCCACGACTGGGACTTCTAGGGGTGTTACCGCAATACGAGTAATAAATAACTACACAGACATTGTCTAAATCTAAAAGAATGAGGATATCCTTTATCCTTACACAAAGAACATACCACAATGCACTGCAAGTTTTTTATGCTAGCCTTGTAAGTCTTTGTAGCTACTTTTAATGCTAAGAGTAAATGTATTGATAATGAAAGTGTTATTTTCCTGGAGCCAGCAGAGAAGGAGACAGACAGATGCAGAGAGAGCTGTTGGAAACACAGCTCTCTGCTGTGCTTGCTTTATTGTCCTGGCTGCAAAACTGAAACTAACATGAAAGTGAGGCTTTGCACTGGGGGGGGGTGAGGGGGAGCACAGAGCCCCTTGAACATTTAAAGGGACAGGACATCACATTCTTTAACATACTTTAAAAAACTTTCCAAACACATATCTTATCGTTTACATGGCTAACCTGAAACATGATATAACCTGACCAAAAGTTGCCCATGGACTACCACAGATTCTTAATATACAAGGGATTATTCTGCCCTGGAATAGCAACTCACTAACTAAACAACGTATAAATTCAGTCACATAACTGGTTTTCACACTCTTTTGGGATAACGTGGTGATGGTGATGTGGCAACATCCTGAACAATGGGAACAGTTGGAGGTAAGGAATCTGCTGGGTCTGGTACCAAAGTTTCTTCCACCACGTTGTCAAAATTAGGAGTTGTAACAAAAGGAGGTTTGATGGGAAGAACAGAGAGTCCTACTGAAACGTCACTGGACTCCAGTACTAGTCAAGGCTGCAACTGGTTTATATGTCATTTCCATAAAATACCATCCGATAGTTTTATCACAAACAAAACAGGTCCCATGCATTTTACAAGTTCTCCAGGTACCTATTTCTTTCCAGACCATAACTGCAAGTCCACAAAAAGAACAGGAGTACTTGTGGCACCTTAGAGACTAACAAATTTATTTCAGCATAAGCTTTCGTGGGCTACAGCTCACTTCTTCAGATGCATAGAGTGAAACACACAGACAGAAGATATTTATACATACAGAGAACATGAAAAGGTGGAAGTACGCATACCAATTGTAAGAGGCCAATCAATTGAGATGAGCTATCAGTAGCAGCAGAAGAAAAAACTTTGAAGTGATAATCGAGATGACCCATAGAAGGTGTGAGGAGAACTTAACATGGGGGGGAAAAAATTCAATTAGTGTAATGACCCAACCATTCCCGGTTTCTGTTTAGACCTAAGTTAATTGTGTCTAATTTGCATATTAAATTCGAGTTCAGCAGTCTCTCTTTGGACTCATGCTGTTGATCAATTTGCATAGCTTGGGTTTTGGCTACATGTGAGGCAATATCAGGTCGTAGCAGGTACCAACTGGTATGAAAAGACTGCTTCAAGAAAAGAGTTGCAGGTGACTCCTGGGTAGTAAAATGTAGTCTGTTCCTCTAGACAAGCAAGAAATAGTCCAATTTCTGCTAATGACTCAGAAAAAACGTCTTAGCTTTTAAGGCATGTTAAAGTGTTTGTACAAAGCATACTGCTAGTCTGTTTGTAGCAGAGTGGTAAGATGTGGCACATACCTGCTGAATTCAATTTGAAGCTAGGAACCTCTGAAATTCTTCAGAACAGAATTGAGGTCCATTGTCACTCACCAACTGTAAACATAAACCAAACTGGCTAAACAAGGTACAAAGATGTTTAATGGTCTTAATAGCTGTAATAGAAGTCATTTTGAAAACTTCTGGCGATTCTGAATCAGCATCAACTATGACCAAAACTTCTAAAGGTCCTGCAAAATCCACATGAATACAAGTCCAAGGAGTCTGAGGCCATGATCAACAGTGTAGACAAGCTGGGCCAGGATCTTGCTGAATTTGCTGATATGATACAGCACTTCGCTTTCCCTCTTAATGTCTTTGTCAATCCCTGGCCACCAGACATGACTCCAGACTTTATCCTTCCTCCGTACAATGCCAAGACACAACCATGATTCACAGATAATTCACATTGACGTGACTCGAATTGTGTAAACTGGGGATTCTTTTGATCCAACACTGTGCCTTGTATTACCATCCCCTTCACAAGAAAAAAAACACATCATCCTTAGCTGTTTCTTTGTTAACGTCAGTGCTGTTGATAAGTAACCTATCCATCAAATTGAGATAGAACACTTCACCTGAAATTTCTTTGGGTTGATGAGAAATTGGGCATGGCAGGTGTGACAGCCCATCAGCACTGCTCTGCTGAGTCCCTTTATGGAACTGAATAGTATAGGAATGAGCTGAAAGGAGCAATGCCCATTGTTGTATACGAGCAGAAGCTATTGATGAAATGTCATGTTTCAGTCCAAAAATTGAAAAAAAAAGGAAAAATGTCTACCATACAGGTACTATCCGAATTCCAAAGATAATGCTCAGAGTGTCTGACTTTGTGCATAGTTCTTCTCAAGAGTAGTGAATGTTTGTGATGAAAAGGCAATTGGTTTCACCATTCCATTAGGAAAAATGTGGGAAAGAGCTGAACCCACTCCGTATGGTGAAGCATCACAAGCCAACTGCAATGGTAGCAAAGCACCAAAATGTGTAGGAATTTCTGCTGGTGTCAATAGTTTCTTTTGCTTCCTTAAATGCACATTCACATTTCAGTCTATTTCCATTTTGTCTTTGCTTGTAGTTCACATAAAGGTTCCAATACTGTCACCAGAATAGACAGAAATTTACCATAGTCATTAAGCAGTGAATGTAACTGTGACACATTCTCTGGTGGTGGCGTTTGAAGAACTGCCTTCTATTTTTCTAGCAATTTTCTTAAGCCTGTGGCATCACTTACATGTCCAAAGTATTCAGCTGAATGTTTGAAAAACTCACATTTGTCTTGATGTACTCTCATTCCATCGTTTTCCAAATGTTGCAAGACAGTATCCAAATTTTGAAGATGATTCTATTGAACCTGTCCAATAACAAGGATGTCATCCAAATAGCATTGAACTCCATTCAGTCCCTGCCAAATTGCATCCATGGCTTTCTGGACCAGAGCAGGTGCTGATGTGATACCAAAAGGCAACCTGTAACAAAATAAGCCTTTTTGTGTGTTGATTGTGAGATGCCACATCAATTTCCATTTGTAAATATTCATTGAGCAAATCCAATTTACTGAAACACTGTCCATCACTAAGAATAGCAAACAAATTTTCAACATGAGGCAGTGGATATTGGTCTGCACATAAAACTGGATTCAGTGTCACTTTGAAATCTCTACAAATTCAGACTATGCTATCCTTCTTGATCACTGGTATGATGGCTGTAGCCCACTCACTGTGTGAAACTGATGACAAGACTCCGATGTTCATTAAATGGTCCAAATCAGATTCCACCAGAGGCTTCAGAGCTTAAGGCACAACTCTGGGAGTGCAATATTTTGGCTGCCAGATTTAACAGTGAGCTTCACCAACACATTGCTCATCTGTCCAAGTTCTTTTTCAAGAACTTTGGCATGTCTGTCCAGTATTTCTTGAATATTTTGAGTGCTTTCATGATTGCCTTGATCTCGGTCCAATTCACCTTGAGTTTCTCAAGCCAAGATCTGCCAAATAATGGTGGATACTTCTCTTTGATGACATACAAGGGTAAAACAACTGATAGTCCCAAAAGGGATACTCCAGGTGAAAGTTCAACTAGAAGGACAAACTGTTCTCTGGCGTAAATCTACAAAATCATGGAGGTTTCTTCCTGAGGAACTTGTGACAAAGTCTGGTGATAAGTAGATGCAGAAAACAGCAGCCCCATTTCAAGTTCCATTCTTGTAGAAACTCCTTCAATCAAGGGTGTGACCCAGATGCCATCTCTGACTCTAGCTTCTGATAACACATGTAGTGCTAGGTCTTTGTTAGTGTCACTAGTGCTCTTGTCTTTTTCCACATTATGAATTCCCAACTTCGATCCTTTCTTAGGTTCAGTCTTCATATTTGTATTCCTGGATGTACAGTTACTCTGTGTTGCTGGTCATTGAACTGTGCAACAGGTCACAGCAATGTGTCCTTTCTTCTGGCATTTTCTGCCAATAAACTGACATGCCCACCAATCCTTTTTAGAGTGTGTAGTTTGCATACAACAGCCCCACAGAAATTCCTTATGTCCCCATGGTATTCTGTCTCACCAATTCAGGAGGTAACTTCTTGGTTTACACTAAATTCCAGAGAATCCTTCTCTGTAGTTTCCATTGCAACTGCTACCTTCAACAGCCTTTTTGAATGCAAGCATTGATGCAGTCAATAATGTCTTCTGGACACTGCATAATCCAGAGACTAACTGATCATGCAGGGCATCACTTAATGGTTGTCCAAACTGACAATGTTCTGACAACTTCCTTAAGGCAGCAACAAACTGTGGTACTGACTGTCCACTTCCCTGATGTCGCTGATGAAACCAATACCATTCTATCAGTGATGGAGTAGGAGAAGAATGTTCACGCATTGCTGCAGTAATTGTGGTGTACATGGCAGTTCCAGGCAGAGTTGGAGACCAGAGGTCACGTAGGAGTCTGTATGCCTTTGGACCCATACTGTCAGCAAGGCTGAAACTTCTTGTCCATCTGGAATGATGTTGCAGTTTACAAATTGCTCAAAGCATTAGAGGTATACCATCGATGAGTCCCAGCTGTCATCGACTCAACAGCATTGCTTACAAAAAGTGCCATTTCTCTGTTCTCCTGTTAGACTTCACACCTCCTGGACACTGTCTGTTCCACAGGGATTTTTTTTAACTGTGCACTATCTGCGTTTGATCACCCTCTGCTGGATGTGGGCTTATACCAGGGGTAGGCAAATTTTTTGGGCCGAGGGCCACATCTGGGTGGGGAAATTGTATGCAGGGCCAGGGCAGGGGGTTGGGGTGTGGGAGGGAGTGTGAGGTGTGGGAGCGGGAGCGGTGTGCAGGAAGGGGCTCAGGGCAAGGGGTTGGGGCAAAGGAGGGGTACGGGGTATATGAGGGGGCTCAGGAGGGGTGCAGAGTGCAGGAGGAGGCTCAGGGCAGGGGATAGGGGTGCAGGAGGGGTGCGGGATGCAGCAGGGGGCTCAGGGCAGGGGGTTGGGGTGCACAGGGGTGCAGGGTGAAGCAGGGAGCTTAGGGCAGGGGGTTGGGTGCAGGAGAAGTGTGAGGTGCAGGCAGGGGGCTTAGGGCAGGGAGTTGGGGGGGTGGGGTGCAGGAGGGGTTCGAGCTCCGGCCAGGCGCTGCTTACCTAAAGCGGCTCCGGGGTGGCAGCGGCATGCACCAGGGCCAGGGCAGGCTCCCTGTCTGCCTGCCCTGTCCCCGGACCCACGCCACTCCAAGAAGTGCTGCGGCCCCTGGGCGGGGAGGGGGGAGGGCTCCGCGTGCGCTGCCCTTGCCGCGCCTCCAGGTACCTCCCCCGGAGCTCCCATTGGCTGTGGTTCCCCATTCCCGGCCAATGGGAGCTGTGGGGAGCGGTGCCTGGAGGCAAGGGCAACGCACGCGGAGCCCTCTGCCCCCCCACCCAAGGGCCACTTCTGAGAGCGGCGCAGGGCCCGCGGCGGGCAATCCCACGGGCTGGATCCAGCCCACAGGCTTATACATTGCTTTGACTGCACTTGGGCTCCCTCTGCTGGCTATAGACCCTCAGTGCAGGCTCAGTTGTTTCTCTGCTTGCACATGGTCAGTCAATATGGCTGCCTATTTACATCCACTGCTTCGTTTGTACACATCAGGACAGCAGCCTATTCCTTTGTTCTATCTTTGTCTTCATCTCTAGCTGGCTGGTTCACACTGTCCCAGGAGCAGAACCAGCAGTCTGGCACTCTGTGCCACTAGGTGAACTTTGGTCACCTTTTCGTAGTATTATTTGCTTACTGCTTCTTCTTCTCATCCAGTCAATGGGAGCACTGGACACTTGTGGGATAGAAGGCCCTCACCACCCACGTTATATTTCTGGAGCCAGCAGAGAAGGAAATAGACAGATGGACGTAGATGGAGCTGATGGAAACACAGCTATCTGTTGTGCTTACTTTATTGTTCTGATCACAAAACTGAAGCTAATGCAAAAGCGAGGCTTTGCATTGGGGAGATGGGGAAAACACACATTCCTCTGAACATTTAAAGGGACAGGACATCACAGAAAGCCAGCTAATCGCACTGACTTGCACCAGACATAGTGTGAGCTTGGTGCTGTGCACGTTTCCCTGTACAGTTTTCAACATTTTTGCACACCTCTCAGGTGTACTTTGCAATTCAATCTTGAGCCAAACCACTCCCCATGACATCCCAGTTATAGGTCTGTTTTGAAAAGGCATCTGTACAAAAATGAAGACTATAATGAGACCACAGTATTCTCTCCTTTTAACTCAAGGCATTAGAGTGCAGATCTGAAGAGATAAAAGGCTACCATCCACTATATCATTTTTAAAAATCTGTTCTATGGTAGAGCCTAGAGGCATCAACCAAGATCAGGACCTCATTGTGGTAGGCACTGTACATACATAACGTAAGAGACAGACCCTGCCCCGAAGGGTCAAGGCGGACAAATGGTGGATGAGAGGAAGTATCATCATCCTTTCATTACAAACAGGGAACTCAGGCACTAAGAGACTAAATTACTTGCCCAAAGTCACACAGGAAGTTCGTGGTAAAGTCAGGAACTCAACCCATTTCTTCCAAGTCCCAAGACAGTGCCTTACTCATAGGACCATCTTTCCTGTCCTCTACTACTTACCCCAATCTCAATACTCCATAAAAACATTACGACATGAACCTTTAACACCTCACTTATTACCATGAGGTTCCATTTCCCACACAAGTAGTCCCACTGAGGTGAATAGGATTGTTCATGTCAGCTAGGATTACCAAATTTTTTTTAAAAAAAAATCTTATCCCAAAAGACCCACAGTGCCACGGCATTTAGGAACAGTGTCCCCTTCTACTGACAGATCACTTGGCCAGAGACGGCAGAGACTGTGGTTTCAGTTTTCCCAGGAAGCGATCCATAAGCATCTAACACACCTACATTAGTTTTGCTTCACTGGCTCTGTTTCCAAATGTAATCCAAATGAGTGTGTTCGAAAGGATGACACAGGAACGTAAAAAAAGGCTTGTGAAATGCAATGTTGGAAGCAGAGCTGGTCAGAACATTTTTGACGCTCTTTCATAGAAGCCAAAACATTTTTGTGGAGATGAAAGGTTCATGGAAACAGGTATATCAGGAAGGTTTTTGGGGCCTAGGCTAAAATCAGAGGAATTTTAGAGCTGGGTGGTTAGGTTAATTGGCCTGAAATGTGGGAACCCAGGTTGAAGTCCCTCCTCTGCCTGATTTGGAATGAAAAAATTCTGCTCTGATTTACACACACACACACACACACACACACACACACACATCCACACACACTTTTTGCTAAAACGTTCAAAAGGTTTTGTTTTTATTCCAAGGAAACAATTTTCAAAATCTCAAAAATTGCCTCAAAATGGAATCACCATCCTCCAGTCAGCTCTAGTTGTAAAGTCATCCTGATTTCCTATTGCCTGGGTCTTCTCGGATTGTAACCATCAAGGAATCCTTCATTTATGTTTTGGGAAAATTGAAAAGTATCATGCCTTTCTCTCCGCGTTAATTTTGAAAGGCAGATTTCTACACCCCTTTCTTAGGAGTTCAATTGCTTATCAACAGTTTGCCAGATCTGCTGCCATCTTCAAATGAAAATATAAAAATTATTAGCAACAATCACGTGACAAAAAATAATCCTTATGTAAAGAATTACAGATCAGAGACAGACCAAAAAAAAAGAAAAAAGTTGTGCTTTTTCCCCAGCACCAGTCATGTAATTTATTGACCCTCACCACACACACTAATTTGGCAGCAATAAACTCAGAAGAGATACTGTATGCACCTAACACAATATATACTTGTGGTAAAATTTTATCATTTTGAACTACTAAAATCATAATTGTCTGCAATTGTTCAGATGCTTACATTTTTATTCACTAAAGTTAATGAGCAAATCTATGCAATGTACAGCAGTAAAAGAATACCTCTGTTACAGCGCCGTATTATTGCCTAGGCCGACAAGGCCTAGGCCTAGGGCGGCAAATTTGCAGGGGCGGAAGCTCCCCTCCGCGCCCTGCCCCCCTGCTCCAGCTCACCTCCGCCTCCTCTGCAAGCGCGCCGCCGCGTCCTGTTTCTCTCCCCTCCCAGCGCTTGCGCCGCGAAACAGCTGTTTAGCGGGGCAGGGAGGGAGGGGGGAGGAGGGGGAACGCCGCGCACTGGGGGAAGAGGCGGGGCTGGGGGCGGGGATTTGGGGAAGGGATCCAATAGGGGAAGGGAGGGGGCGGAGTTGGGGCGGGGACTTTGGGGAGGGGGTTGGAATGGGGGCGGGAAAAGGGCGGAGTCGGGGCGGGGCCAGGGCGGCAATTATTTCCCGGCCTACGGGCGGCAAAATTATTAATCCGCCACTGTTCTGTTAGCACTGAAGATGAGACAGTCAGAAGATGACACATTGAAATAATTGGTATTTTAAACTACAAATTAGCAGGACCAGACTGGAATTTAGGAATGAAAGGTAACATTTTGCAAAAAGCACTGAAGTCACTTAGGACCCTAAGTCCCACTGAAAGCCACTGAAATATAAAACTCAGTTAGGAAGTTTCGATGCCCTTGAAAATGTTGCCTGAAGTGGTTGAGCTACTAATCAAAAGATAGTCCTGTGGCACCTTTAAGACTAACAGAAGTATTGGGAGCATAAGCTTTCGTGGGTAAGAACCTCACTTCTTCAGATGCAAGTAATGGAAATTTCCAGAGGCAGGTATAAATCAGTATGGAGATAACGAGGTTAGTTCAATCAGGGAGGGTGAGGTGCTCTGCTAGCAGTTGAGGTGTGAACACCAAGGGAGGAGAAACTGCTTCTGTAGTTGGATAGCCATTCACAGTCTTTGTTTAATCCTGATCTGATGGTGTCAAATTTGCAAATTAACTGGAGCTCAGCAGTTTCTCTTTGGAGTCTGGTCCTGAAGTTTTTTTGCTGTAAGATGGCTACCTTTACATCTGCTATTGTGTGGCCAGGGAGGTTGAAGTGTTCTCCTACAGGTTTTTGTATATTGCCATTCCTGATATCTGACTTGTGTCCATTTATCCTCTTGCGTAGTGAGTCAGAGTAGCAGCCGTGTTAGTCTGTATCCGCAAAAAGAACAGGAGTACTTGTGGCACCTTAGAGACTAACAAATTTATTAGAGCATAAGCTTTCATGGGCTACAGCCCACTTCTTCGGATGCATATAGAGTGAAACATATATTGAGGAGATATATATACACACATACAGAGAGCATGAACAGGTGGGAGTTGTCTTACCAACTCTGAGAGGCCAATTAAGAGAAAAAAACTTTTGAAGTGATAATCAAGATAGCTCAGTACAGACAGTTTGATAAGAAGTGTGAGAATACTTACAAGGGAAGATAGATTCAATGTTTGTAATGCCTCAGCCATTCCCAGTCCTTATTCAATCCTGAGTTGATTGTGTCTAGTTTGCATATCAATTCCAGCTCAGCAGTCTCTCGTTGGAGTCTGTTTTTGAAGTTTTTCTGTTGTAAGATAGCCACCCGCAGGTCTGTCATTGAATGGCCAGACAGGTTAAAGTGTTCTCCCACTGGTTTTTGAGTATTATGATTCCTGATGTCAGATTTGTGTCCATTAATTCTTTTGCATAGAGACTGTCCGGTTTGGCCAATGTACATGGCAGAGGGGCATTGCTGGCACATGATGGCATATATCACATTGGTAGATGTGCAGGTGAACGAGCCCCTGATGGTATGGCTGATGTGATTAGGCCCTATGATGATGTCACTTGAATAGATATGTGGACAGAGTTGGCATCGGGCTTTGTTACAAGGATAGGTTCCTGGGACAGTGTTTTTGTTCAGTGATGTGTGGTTGCTGGTGAGTATTTGCTTTAGGTTGGGGGGTTGTCTGTAAGCGAGGACAGGTCTGTCTCCCAAGATCTGTGAGAGTAAAGGATCAATCACACATCACTGAACAAAAACACTGACCCAGGAACCTATCCTTGTAACAAAGCCCGATGCCAACTCCCACCTGTTCATGCTCTCTGTATGTGTGTATATATATCTCCTCAATATATGTTTCACTCTATATGCATCTGAAGAAGTGGGCTGTAGCCCACAAAAGCTTATGCTCTAATAAATTTGTTAGTCTTTAAGGTGCCACAAGTACTCCTGTTCTTTTTTCATAGAAGGTTATAAGTCAATCAGCAGAACGTATTTTAGATGGTTACAAGCCATGATTATAAACAATATATGACTTGTTGGACTCTAATAAACGGTTATTCAATTGTTATAAATTGTCAATCAATTATTAACTCTTTATAAACTATTTTATAGATATATCATTAATATAAAATGTGACTGAAAAGATGCTAGTAGTGATCCTGGAAAGCATAGACTAGTGAACCTTACTTCAGTATCAGGTGAAACAAAAATCAAAGGAGGAGCTATAAAAACCCAACGTTTCTGCAAAGGGGAATTGTGGCTCTCAAATGCATTAGAATTACTTGAGGGAGTCACAATAAGTGTGAATAAAATACAAGTAGTCCCAGAATATATAATATATTTGAACTTCCAAAAAGCTTTGCTCAAGTACTTCACAAGAGGTTCAGGAATCTTAGTACTCATAGATTAGAGGTAATGCTCCTTCATGATTTAGAAACTAGTTATGAATAAGAATAAATGGCCAATTTTTAAACTGAAAAAAGATGAGCAGTTGCATGCCCCAAGTGTTTTTAATATATTCGTGTTTTTAATATATTTATTATGTGGAAAAGGAGGGGAGCATTAGGGTGTAAAAATCTGTGAACAACCCTAAATTATGTAGGTTAGTCAAGACTAGAGAAGATGACGAGGAACTTCAGAAGGACTTAAAACTGGGCAATGTGATGGCAGAGGAAATTCAACATAGACAAATGCAAGATATGCACATTGGAAGGAAAATTCGAACTACTCATACACATGAACAAGTTTAAATTGGCTCTCTCCACTCAGGAAAAAGACAGAGCACTGCAACCACTTAGGGGGGAAAAAAAGCAGTGGACAGCACAGTGAAAATATCCTACTAATGAGCAGCTGTGGTCAAAAAGGCAAACGTGATGCTAGGTTCTATTAAGAGAGAGATAATTAATAATACTGAAAATGTCATAATACAATTAGACATATTGATGGTACTCCTTCTCCTTGAATATCAAGTTCCTTTTTAGTCACTTCATCTGAAGGAGAATGCAGCAGAAACAGAAAGATCCAGAGTAGAAGAACAGAAATTATTAGAGGCATGCAGAAATTTCCATAGTAGGAGTGACTGAAAAGGTTAGGAATATTTAGAGATTAAATGAACAAGCGGTGACAAAATAGACATATGTAAAATAAAAAATGGTATAGAGAGAGCTATTAGCAGTATAGGCCCAAGCTATATCTTCTCCTTCAGCTTCATTGACAATAGTATCTGCTCCAAGGCCATTCGCCTTTTAGGGATCCCACTCTCTCCTATCAGCAAGTGATTGTTTCCAGGGGCGGCAGGTTTGTATAAATTTTTGGTGGTGCCCAGAACAAGTCCAAGTCCCCCCTCACACACACACTTGCCTAAGGCTCTGGGAGGGAGTTTGGGTGTGTGTGTGTGGGGGGGGGTTGAAGTGCAGGCTCTGGGAGGCAGTTTGGGTGTGGGAAGGGTGCAGGCTCTGGGAGGAAGTATGGGTGCAGGGTGCGGGCTCTGGACTGGGGCAAGGGATTGGGGTGCATGACGGAGGTGTGGGGGAAGGGCTCTGGAAGGGAGTTTGGGTGTGGGCTGAGGGCTCTGGACTGGGGCAGAGGGTTGGGGTGCAGGAGAGGGGTGAGGGGTGCAGTGCTTACCTCGGGCAGCAAGCCGCCTTAGCCCCACTGCACTGCCGGTGATGGCGGCGGTGGCCCCTGGACCCGTTTACATCGCCTGGGGGTGGCAGGCAGGGCCGGGAGATGCTCCGGGGGAGGGGGGCAGGCAGGGCCTGGGGCAAGATCCAGCCCCGAACATTGGTAGAGCCAGGCCCCTGGGCCCTGAATATTCCTGGAGCATGGGCACCACAACGGGCCCATATAATTCACCACCCCTTTTTGTGCCTTGTCTATGGAGGGCCCTAGGGTGTGAAGCATGTGACTTCCTAAAAATCCATCTCAATTCATCTCACTCCACTTCAACAAATAACAAAAACAACTCTAGATGTTTTCAATTCAAATGTGTGGGTTTTTTATGACTACGGGTAGCCCAATATCATTGTTTTTGTAATGGATTCCCTTGTTTGTTTTTATCTTGGTAATTTTCAGACCGTGATTTTAAAAACATATGTTTATAGTTTAATTTGTATTATGTTGTGCAATGCCCTCAGCACCCAGGCATGTATGGAATAACTTTATAAATAAAGTTATTTTATTATGATTATTAGAACCACATCCTCAAATCCTCCCTCTGTTTTCATTCAGACAAACCTCCATCAAGTTTTGCCCGAGTAAACATGCTGTAAGGATTTCAAGATCTGACCCATAAAAATTATTATACAGAAAAAATGCTGGTCCTGATTTTCAGATCAAGCCTCCATTTTTGTGGGCACAATTTTGAGCCTTCAATTAATTGCCAAGAAAAGACATGTGAGTTGTGGGCACACAATTGAAAGAGCAATTCACGGCAGCCACAATTCATTGCAGGTGCAAAATTATGGTGGCCTCATGGGGGGGGGGGGCGAAATCAGGTCCACACAGTAGATTCTCAAATAATTATCTTGTAACCCTAATATGTAAGTTACTCACCTCTATTTACATGGAATAAATAAGCATAATTTCAAAAGCTGTCATTTCAAAGTACTCTGCAGGGTTTAGTAAAGTGATTTTATTTAAAGCCATTTGCATGGGTCACTGAATTAAATCGGTTTGCTGGCTTGACCTAGGGAAAACACCCTTCTTTGCTTCTTTCCGTTACTCAATAAATTATTTCAGGCTGTTCACAAAACACAAATTACATGCCTTATTATTATATTCTGTGGCAACCTTAAAACCACAAGTGTTTACATGTGCTGCACACATACACTTTGGGGTTTTAATAGCTGGTTGACAAGAGATTAAAGGCAGAAATATGGCATTTTATTAAAGCAAACATATCAGTATGCCTACCATGATAAAATGATCTAGTTTTCTTCAGACACAAAAGTTTCTGTTGAGTGATACCTTTGAAATTCCTTGAGGGCACCCTATTATTCACTTTCCTCAGCAGAGAGCAGCTGCAAATGGTCTCCAATTTTCAAAGAGTATTGCCTGGTCATTCTTTACTGTCAAAATGAAGAAGAGCATAAAAGTTAAGTCAATAAAGTAATATGAAATGCTTAATATAAAAATTCAAGAATGAATGATTAACCATTAAAAACTTACAGTAGCTATTTCAGCCAGGAAAAAAAAATTAACATTTCCCCTGGAACCTATTAACACTCCTTGTAAACAATATTCTTTCTTGAAATATATGACCTTTCCTAATGTTTTCCATACACATGACATTTTTCTTATATCCACTTTACCTTCACTGATATGCAGTTGAATTCCTCAGAAGACGGTGTTCAGAGCCCCTTCTTCTGATCCACTGAAAAATGGGTTATTTTATTGCATTCTTCCTCATAAATACCCCTTATCTTCTGCTTTAGATTTTGAAACCTCTTCCAGTGTGAAAGTCACACAACCTGTTGTAGCTGCTGACACACCACCACCACTACAGCACTTGTCAAGTGGTAAACACTGAATGATTTCATTCCTTTGACCCAGATGTAGCTATATTTGTGTACACTAGGAGGAATAACGTGCTTTCCTTCTGCAATCAACGGGGCAGTAATTTTAAATCAAATGATTATCTGGGCTCCTTCATTTAATAAAATGCAGTTTTGACTGCATACTCTTAATTTAGCATATATATCCAGAGGATCTGCAAGATCGGAAGTGCCGTCCAATCTTATAGATAAGAACCATTCTCTGAGGTCAGGATTCACTTTTTCTTCAGTGTTAAATAAATAAAGGATGCTCCACAAAAGTCTAATGGAATATGATTCTGAGGGTATGGCACAAATGACACTTTTAAGACTGCCAGATGTTTTGGGCTTGGTTTGAGAAGCTGCTATAAGGTACACTTAGCCATGTTCATGGGGTCGATATCTGGATGCTCTCAAGCTTCCATGCTGTATCTATAGGCTTAAATGAGACCTCTAGTATTATCAGTGATTTGCAGCTTGCTTGGAGCAACTACATTAAAAAGAGCCAAGATCTGGAATAAGTCAAGCAATCAAATACAGAAATAAAAGGTGCAGAACAACAGGTGAGCACACGTGACAGTGAAAGTCATGGCATGAGCCCTGAAGGGAGACAGACAGCAAAGGAAGACAAGTATGATAGCAAGGAATTGCTTGCCACTGAGCTGGATGCCTCTGCCTTGTTGGCAGACCAAAAATTAGGCTCAATTTCTATATAACAAATGTATTTCTATAACTAAGCCGATGAAAGGAAAGTTAGTGGAGCCTGATGGTTGCAATTTACAAAAGAGATATGGGGGGGGGACACACTAAGTACTACATTTAAAATTACATTTGAACTAAGTAGCATGAAATGCACATGCTCACAAGGTGAATCCCTTATTCTAACTCAGTGCAAATTTATTTTAATAATTATAAATCTAAGTTTATAACTCTGATTTAAATTAGAAACAATACATTGCTAAAGCCCATAGTAACATATGAGAGTAAAAGCCAAAGTTTACCTTTTAACAGAACAAAACAAACAAGCTAAACTCTATTGTCACTGGGTTCACTCACCGCTAGGGGTGCCTCCTCCTGACCACTCTGGGGATTAGTTTCTTCCAGGTTCAAAGCCCCCTTCTGTTGCTCACTGCTCGCTTGAGAGCATCCAGATATCGACCCCATGAACATGGCTAAGTGTACCTTATAGCAGCTTCTCAAACCAAGCCCAAAACATCTGGCAGTCTTAAAAGTGTCATTTGTGCCATACTGCTGCTCTCTCTCTCTCTCTCTGCTATTCTGGGTGCTCCTTCTTCATGACTTGGCCCTCTGGCTAGGTCACCATCCATGTTTTCCCCTTTTGGGGTATCTAAGTCTTTCTTCACTAGCAATCTCTGGCAATCTTCCCATTCACTTTGGTGCCACTTCTCCAGTGGCTGGCAGGGGAAACTGGGCCTGCCCTCTACTCCAGGTTCCAGCTCAGGGACCCTCTAATCAGCAGCCAAGTCTGCACCCTCCTGAACCTTGCTACCTTTTCCCTGAGCCCTTTCCTTACCTTCTGGCTCTCCCCCACTCTCTGGGTTTGCCAGCCTCCCACCTCCCTCCTCCCAGAGAGTGACTGTAGCCTACTTCCCTGCAGCCCTTTTCTGCTATCAGCTGCCTGGCTTTATAAAAGCCCTACCTGTTCCCACACAGGTGAGCTTCTCCTAATTAGGCTGTGTGTGTGTGTGTGTGTGTGTGTAGAAATATTAAGGGGATAGGGTGGGGATGGGCACGTTCCTGTGGTGCAGACAAGCAAGAGAGACTCTGTCCCTCTCACTTGCTATTGCGGGTGTCCCCCCCCCATCCTCGCCCCTCCTCCTCCCCACCCCAGCTTGGAGGGGTAGGGCTTGGTGAGGCAGGTTCTGTCCCCTGAGGCAGAGCAGAAATGCAACAACTAGGCAGGGAGGCTGCTAATGTTCCCATTGTCAGTTAATTGTTCCCATTCTTAGTCAATTCCCCCAGGAGCCTAAAACATGTGTCAAAATTTTAAGGTTCCTTTACATTGCCAGAGCGGTGTAAAGGAGCCTTATACTAAATGACAGTAAGGGAATCCTCAGCTAGGAAGAGCTATGTGCTTTCTCACTTTTTTCCTGTGCCAGAGTGGCACAATGGGGTCAGATTACAGCTCAGGATTGATTTTATTTACCCATTTTAAAAAAATGCAGGAAAATGATTAGCAAAACTGTCTCACTTTCATGTGTGAAAGTCTGAGCACGACATTCTACTTTACTTTTATTTTGGTGTTCTGTAATGTAATTTAAATGAAAATCCAGGATTATAACTGGAATGAGGGTATTGGTTACCAAGTATTTGTAACTTAACTGTCATCTGTTTAGGAAATGCCAAACAGTTATTGTGATTTTTTTTCTGTATCATAGTTTAAATAAATTACCAAAATTGAAGTGAAACATGTGTGATTATATTGCATTATTTTGGGAAATAAAAAAATGCATAATTTTGCAGAATTTTTAATTTTTTGGTGCAGAATTCCCAGGAGTAAATAGGTTAATTGGCCTATCTGGCCTCCATTAACCCCTTCCAGGCAAGGGTGGGGTGAACACCCCATCACATTTATATACAGTAACTCCTCACTTAAAGTCGTCCCGGTTAACGTTGTTTCATTGTTACGTGGCTGATCAATTAGGGAATATGCTCATTTAAAGTTGTGCAATGCTCCCTTCTAACGTCATTTGGCAGCCGCCTGCTTTGTCCACTGCTTTCAGGAAGAGCAACCCGGAGCTAGCTGGTGGGTGGTTGGAACCAGGGTGGACCGACAGCCCCCCTACCAGCTCCCCCTAAGTTCCCTGTGCAGCAGCTGCCCAGCAGGCTAGCAATTGCAGCTGTCCCTCCCCACACTCTTTCATGTGCTGCTCCTGCCCTCTGCCTTGGAGCTGCTCCCAGAGACTCCTGCTTCCTGGGGGGGGGGGGGGGGGGGGAGAAGAGGGAGGCTAATGTCAGGGTGTCCCCTGCTCCTGCACCCTGCTTACCCCATCTTCCATAGAGCAGGAGGGACACACGACAGAAGGAGCTTCCAGGCAGCAGCAGCTGCAGCTGTCATCCAGTCTCAGCTTGCTGATCTAATTAACAAGGCAGTGTACTTCTGACCCCACTCTTCATACTTAAAGGGGAAATGCGCATCTCTCTCTCTCTCTCACACACACACACACACACACACAGGGTGTGTGTCTCTGTCTGCCCTCCCTCCTTTCCTGCTGCCTTGTACAGTAGAGTGTGAGAGTTAACCCTTGAAGGCTCAGCCAATTGCTAGTTTATCATTTAGCAGTAGGGGAAATATCCCACCCTCTGACTCCTCCACCTCAACCAAGCTTCACAATCATCATCACTGTGTACCAGTATTAAATTGTTTGTTTAAAACTTATACTGTGTGTGTGTGTGTGTGTGTGTGTGTGTGTGTATATATATATATATATATACACACACACACACACACACACACACACACACACAATTTCCAATTTCCAATTTCCCCATAAGAATTAATGTAAATGAGGGGGTTAGGTTCCAGGGAAATTTTTTTCACCAGACAAAAGTCTGCATATATATAGACTTTTGTCTGGTGAAAAAAATTTCCCTGGAACCTAACCCCCTCATTTACATTAATTCTTATGAGGAAATTGGATTCACTTAACATCGTTTCGCTTAAAGTCGCATTTTTCAGGAACATAACTACAATGTTAAGTGAGGAGTTACTGTATTATAAAAGTCCAGGAAAATGGCCTGACATTTTTTTTACAAAAATATTTTAAACAAACTAATCTTGATCTAGCAGTAGGAAGAGTAAGGGCTGCAGGACTGGTCACAAAGGTCCCAATCCTGCAAAGGCTTACACATCTTCTTAACTTAATGCACTTTGAGAAGTCCCATTGAAGTCAGCGGAACTTCTCAGTGTGTAAAATTAAATATATGCATAAATATTTGCAGAACTGAGGCCAAAGAGAAGAGATTTATTTACTATGGGTCATTCCAGTCCCTACAATTACTCGCTCAAGGACGGCAAGAAGGATTTGACATCACATGTAGAAGAATGCAGAGCAACGGAGAAGATAATCATCACCTCTGATTTACAAAACTTGGTAGTGCTTTAAAGAGGGAGATTTTCAAAAACGCAATGGGAAGTTAGGTGCCTGTGTATGTTTTGCTCTTTACACAACAAACATAATACAAAGGAAGCACACAAACACAATGGGGTCCAAATAATTCTGTTTACTAATTATATACAACATGCAAGACCAAACCACATATATACACTGCTGCTGCAACAGTGTTTTGACAGCTTCTCAAACAGAGAAGACAGTGAAGGCCACTAGAGAGCTCCCAAACTATTAAAAGAGATCCTACCCCATTCTTATACACTAAAAACTCCTCCCACTCTAGTAGGGACAGATTTTTTTTTAAGTTACAAATGCATAACTACCATTAAAGATACAACATGCTACAAACTAAGGCTTTGTTTACACTACCAAGTTCTGTTGCCAAAAAATGACTTTTGGTGACAAAGCAGTGAGTGCATACACACTGCGATGCGACTTTTGTCAGGAAAAATGCCCGCTTTCGGCGACAAAATACTTCCACCCCTACGAGAGACTTCCCCCCCCCCTTCCCTTTATTATCAACAAAGAGCCAGTGTAGACACCACACCTGCTTTAATCGCTTTATTTGACCTCCAGGAAGTGTCCCACAATGCCCATCCTGACCGCTCTGGTCAGCAGTTTGAACTCCACTGTCCTGAATCCAGGTAAACAATAATCCAGCCCTTCCCCTTGCAAGTCCCGTGAATTTTAAATTCCATTTCCTGCTTGCTGGCTCTGCATGGGGAGGTCTCATCACGTCTTCCCAGGTGACCATGGCTGGCTATCACACCAAACACTCTCCCGCCTGGACCACCGCGTAGCTGTAGGATCTGATCAGTATATGGTGAGCGGAGTCTGTGCAGTCCCAGTTGCGCTTGACCCATAGGAACTGGGATACCTATGGGCACATTTCTTGCGGCTTGTGTGAAAAGGGCTATGATCGGGACATGATGCAGTGCAGATCAAAGATAAAGGAGCTGTGGCAGGGGTACCATAAGGCAAGGGAGGCAAACCGTCGCTCTGGTGCTGCACCCAAGTCCTGCTGTTTCTATAAGGAGCTGGACGGTATCCTTGATGGTGACCCCACCGCCACCGCCAAGAGCCCCATGGATACTTTGAAGGGAACGGAGGCAGCAGAAAGAGGACCTAACCCGGAGGATGAAGTTATTGATGAAGAGGTGGAGCTAGACGAGGATGTGGAGCTCCCGGCAGGGTCGCCCGGGGGGCAGGCAGCCAGAAACTTTTCTCCACTCCTGAGGTGCCTAGCCAGTCTCAGCAGTTGCTCTCTGGTGAGCAAGAAGCAGGATATGAGATGCCTGGTAAGTTGCTGTGGCTTGTGTAGTGCATAGGTGGGTTCAGGGCACAGAAATGTGGGAGGCTGGCTGTATTTCTGTGAGCTGGACATTTCCCTGTCTAGCTAATCGGTACAGCGGAACAGGGTGTTGATGCACACCGAGATCTCATGGGAATTCCTGCCTGTGCAAAAGTGTGGGATAATTTTAGAATTATTTCCCTGTAAAACTGCACCGCAACCCCTGCAAAGACTGTATGTTCTTCTGTCCAGGTTCTTCTGTATGTTCTTCCCGCCGTCAATACTCACCATGTTTTGGGTGCTTGAAGAGATGTGTGCCTGGCAAGGGTCAGTGAGAAAGTGATTGGTATGTTGCAATAGGTGCATATAAGTGAAATGTTTCAATGCTGTGCTTGAATTTAACAATCCCACTTCTGTGCATTGTCCCCTGTGCTTCACCAGATACGGCCTTCAGGAACACCCCACCAACCCCTGCTGACTGTCTCCGCCAGATAAAAAAGAGGCCAAGACAAGCAAAGAAGACATGTTCCGGGAGGTGCTGCAGTGTTCCACTACAGAGAAAAGGGAACAAAAGGAGTGCCGGGAAGCCGAAAGGCAGGACAGAAAAGAGAATCAAGCGTTTGCTAGGGATGCAACTGAGCGGATGATAAATGTAATGGAGGAGCAAACAGAAATGCTCAAGTCTTTAATAAGGCTGCCAAGTGAGCAGGTCCAGGCTCGACCTCCACTGCAGCACATGCACAATTTTTTACCAGGCCACCCTCACTCTGCCTGCACATTCCTTTCCACTTTCTGGGACTCCTCAGTTTCCCCTTCACTCCACCCCCTCGCACAACTTTCACAATGATAGCTGGACCTACACGCAGTTGTGAGGGTCTGCCCTTTCCCAGTCCCTCCTTTCCAATCAAGCATCTATGTTTTGGTGAGTGTCACTGTGCTTTTTCTTGATCAATAAAGGCAAAGTTTTATAATGGTAAATCATTTTTATTTTGTTTTCTACAAATTCACATTGCAATCACTATGAGTACATGTACAGGCATTTTAATCATTTTCTTATTGGGATATGCCACCCCAATTGTCAACATAGCTTCCTAGGGAAAAAAACATGGAATGCACGATGGAAGCTACTCTAAGAAAGATATACGTTACTGCGGCTCATTGTCAAAGTGCTTCCTCAAAGCCTCCCTGATTTCAATTGATGCCCTCTGGGCTCCTCTGACAGCCCTGGTATCTGGCTGCTCAAACTCAGCAGCCAAGCGCTCTGCCTCAGCGCTCCACCCCTGAGCAAACATTTCACCCTTAGATTCAGAGAGATTATGCGAAGTGCAGCACGCAGCTATGACCATGGGAATATTCTCCTCTTTAAAGTCTAACCTGCCATAAAGGCAACACCAGCGCGCCTTTAAACTGCCAAAGGCACATTTAACTGTCAGCCGGCACCTACTCAGCTTGTTGTTGAAATGCTCCTTACTGCTGTCCTGGTGTCCCATGTAAGGTTTCATAAGCCAGGGCTGTAAGGGGTAAGCCAGGTCTCCCAGGATCACTACGGGCATTTCCACATCCCCCACATTTAGCACGGTCCCAAGATGCACCGCGATCTGCTCCGCCTTCCCACACCTAGCGACAGAAGGTGTCGCCCTGCACTGTGGGATATATACCCACAGCGCATTGCTCACACTGTCGATGATGGTGCCCCCAATATGGATGTGATCTGTCACCAGAGGGGGCTAGTGTGAACAAGCTTTTCCGATTTTTATTAAGTCAAATTGTGGGTGTTGATATAAGTGTAGTTGACAAAACTTGGTTGTGTAGACAAAGCCTAAGTCAGAGATGTGGATTACAACTTCTCTCTGGGTCATCACAAAGTATCTCGGTGTCTGCACTTTCTGGTGTAGCTATATTAGCAGCATCTTCCAGCTCTGTAGTGACAGGGTCATTTGTAGGAGAACTATAGACTTGTGGCTAATTGGTGCTATTACAAGTCACTGTCTGCAGCTGCATTGTAGGCTCAGTATTCTCAATAGGAGTTATTGGTGCAGAGCATACCATGGAAACTGTGCTCAAAAGCTGATTTATATGTCTTCCCTGTGACGTGTTCTATGCCACTTCTACCCAGTAAGAGAGAAAGAACCAGGTTGTGATGTATTCACTCCAGTTTTCCATGAATTTTCTCAGTAGTTTCTTACTAAATCTTATTCTCCCACATGAAACCTGTGCCTTTGGGTGTGACTATTTGACCACGCTGTTTCTTAAGGATGTCCCTCTGTAGTTCCAACTTTAAGAAGTCCAGACAAGACCTTAAATTATATCCTATAAACAACATCACTGGTGTTTGATTTGTAGTGGTATATACTGCATTCCAAGAGGCCAACAGAAAATTCACAATCTTGTATTATAAGCTACATTTATTCAGAGCTATAGCATAGTTCACTTGCTTGAATGTCTGGATATATCTTTCCACTAATCCATTTCTGGCAGGATGGTAAGGGGCTAATCTGACACATCTGACACCTTTTCTTGTGACAAACAGTTGAAACACTTTGGACATGAATTTAGTTCCATTGTCACTTGCAATCTGTTGAAGAACTCGCATCTGTGTAAACAAGAGAGTTATCACCTCCACTGTCTGTACTGATTTAGTTGAATTCATATAGAATACTTCAGGTTATCCAGAATGGACATCTATTATAATCGAAAACATACGTCCTATAAATGGTCCAGCACATTGTATTTGGATTTGTTGCCACAGAGCAATTGGCGATTCCCAAGGATGCAAAGGAGCATGTTTAGACATATGTTGTGCTTGCTGATAACCTTGACATTGTTTTGCTATTTGGTTTTGCAATATTTGCTGTGTTTCCTAAAGCCCCATGTCCTAGATTCATCTTAATACATGAGAATCCTAGCTTTCACTAAGAAAAACAAAAGTAAGTTTCTAATCCTGGCTGTTACAGAGCAAAACTTGAAAATCTGAGCCCTAAAGACTGAAAAACCAGAAATCGAATAAAAAGAACCCAAAATCTATTATTTCTTAAAATCTCATGATTTTTAAGCTAATCTCCTGATTTCAAGGGGACCTGACTTGTGATTTTTGAAAGCTGGTGGTTGGCTGAATGCTGCATGGCTGCTGACACTGAATATATAATTTGGGGGGCATAAATAAGAAATTCTTGTCCACTTTGTCCTACAGATTCACTTACAAGAGGAAATTTTATGTTACTGATTTAAAAGAAATGAAATTTATTTTGTGTCATTTTTTGTGCCCTAAACAGGAGAGACACAGAAACACAAATGGCAGAGGGGCTTGGAGCCATCCAACAGGACAATCTCAAATTTTCAGGTTCCCATTGCAGGCAGATATGGTGAAATAACATACAATGGAGCACTGGTCATACACAGAAAACTACTGTATAAGCAATGTACAGTTTATTATATAAAGCTTGCTTACAGGGTAAATACAGTAGGAAGTAGCCAAGCCTGTTAATGATTCCCCCTTGCGGTCATTATTGTCACATTGCCTTGGCATTATTCTGAGACCCTGAGCAGCACCAGGCAGAACCTAAACATTGCTCCCCAAATGTCATTACTGTGGAGACTGAAAAGTTCAATCTAGCCAAGAGAAATTTTTGGTTTATTTTAGTCTATGATTTAAATAATTAAGAGTGAATTAATATATGATTTCAAAACAGGCAACGATCTTTGGGATATTTCTGGTTGAAAGGCATTATATTCATAGATTTGTCTGACCTTTTACATAACACAGGCCAAAGAACATCACTCAATAGTTTCTTATACTGCTAATTATTATTTATATCAGAGTAGTAACAGACAGATGAGACTTTTAGATCATCCGATTCCTCCCATTGTCAGAGCAGCAAATGAGTCACAGGACCTGATTCTCCAGTGTAAATCAGAATTAACTCAACTGTACTCAATGGAGATGCACTGCTCTAAAACCCATGTCCAATCAGAATCAGGCCCCTAAGACAGAGGATGTATCAGAAGTTAAACTGCCTCTGAACTTGAACTTAGCATATTGCCTGGCCAATAACCCTGGCATATTTTAGTAGGCCTTGCTACCAGAGCTGAATGGTAGGACTGAGAAGAGAACATCTGTAGAAGAGGACTCACAGGAAGGCAGAATTAGGGTGTGTAGTTCTTCTGTTCCACACTTTTTTCCAATCAGACTCATGAAGTGTAGAGGAAACTGTTTCTTTTCATGAACATTCATTTCACAGTGATTTAAAAAAAGAAAAGAAAGAAATCAGCTAGAGCAGTACTTATATAGAGTGACACCTGGATCACACATTGACACATTACATTGCATCCCATCTTCTGAAATCATAAATGAAAAGAGTGGCCACACTCTGCAGTCTCTGAATTCTTTCAAGACAGCTCAGCAATCTCCGAGTGAAAGGTAGGATAAATTATTACAGGAGACTTCCCAGCGTGCCTGTTCTAAATCAAATGCTGTCAAATAATTTTTAAGTTTCTTTGATCTGCACTCAATCTCTGTGTTACTTTGCTGACCTATAGCACAGACTCTCCAAGACTTCTACTTTCTTTTTTTATTCTCTCTGCCCATAAACATTTATTTTCCCTTTTTATCATGTACGTGTTGGAATATAAAACAATAACTAGATCTGATGGTTTGGTAGGTTTTATTTTATAGGTGTATGAAAAAAACCCCAGTAAGTATGTTAGGAACTTAGAAAGAAATGAGAAAAAGACAGGAAGTTAACTAATCTTGCAAGAGACAAAAATATGATGTTCTGGGCTGAGTAAGTATTCTCCCTCAGGTGGTTTATGGTTTATAAGAGACACATCACACAAACGCTGTATCTGATGACTTCTTACAATATCTTTTATAGGAGTAATGACTATAATTTAAAAAGCTGGGAAGAGAAGAGACTTGAACAGTGAAGGAAAAAAGAGCAGAAATCTTAATGAAGATAAATACATAAGAGAAAGGGGAGAAGACACAGTAGAGGAGCAAGACAGAGGGAAAGAAAAGAGTGGGAGAACAAACATAGTGCAGATAAACAAAAGCATCCATAGGAAGTGGTGATAGATTAACTATCATTGCTATTGCGGTATTGCCTAAGGACGCCAATCAAGGATCAATCTATGATTGTACTAGGCACTGTATAAACAAACAACAGACAGTCCCTGCCCCAGAGAGCTCCCAATCTAAGACTTTGACAATATGTACCAGGTGAATAAACAGACAAATGGAGATAAAGGGGAGGAGGAGGACAAGATAACAGTAAATACAGGTGTTTTTAGTTGTTACTGTATCCTCAATAGTCACAGGCAGCCATCAACTTAGTCCATATCTAACTTTCATATAACATTAAAGAAAAATGCAGAGACCCTTTAAGTCCTATGGCACACAGAAAGAAAAATATGCTTTTCTCATGCAGTTCCCAAAACAATTTCTTGGATAGATGTGTTCTTAATTACTGGTAGCAGATCAAGGTCAATGAAACCAGGCAATATGATCAACGGGGCAGATCTTCCACTAACATAAATGGAGCTCTGACAATTTATACCAGCTGGGAATCTGCCCCAGTATTCCTCCAGTTACTGGTAGGCTAAATATTAAAATTGAATCTTGGTCAAAACTTACCTTCTCTTTTTGGAACAGTGGAAAAAACTATTAAGAGATCTCTTTGCCACTGGTATCTGATAAACTTTCCAGATAAATATTGTAAACAAATTACAGAATGGGCAGCAGGCAAGTCAAAAAAGAAGTGTTTACACATATGATAGGTAGTATCAAATGATTCACTACCTGGTATTGCTTTGCAAGGGAGAATCTGAACTACATTTTGAATGGAAAACCACACTGTCTTAGTTTTGAAAAGTCAATGGCTGAGTAAACTGAAGAAAGTGATGCTTCAAAATCACACGTGAAAAACAACACAAGGTAATTTAATATAAAGTTAACCAGGAAACCAATTTTTATATAAAACATGGGAAAATAAGAATATAAAGCCGGCTGCTGAGGCCAACCCCTTACAGCAGAACTAGTTGGGTTCTAATGCACAACTTACCATAATCTATGATAAAACTTTTATACTTGCCTCATGGCTAAATCTTTTATGAAGGAATGTATCTAGTTTTTTGGAAACCGAAGTAAACTATATTCACCAGGCTACTATAGATTACTCTTATAATACTCAGATGAATCTAACAAAGTCAAAGAGGCACAATGTTCTCCAAGTCACCTTTTCATACGAGTAGCCTTCTTTACCCTAGTTTCCTCTTCTATGTAATTTCTGCCTGCAGTTTCTGTTGGTTGTGGTATTCTTCACTTCCCCCTTAGCATTTTGTGTAGCGCTGCTCTGTGGCGGTTAGAAGCGTTGCTCCACTTGATTCTCAGGTGGCTGCACCTCAGACGTGAAGAGATCCCTGCGTACAAGCCTCCATCTGTAGGTAAATTTCAATGTGGGTCTGCACTGGTGCCAGTTTCGACCCACAAGGAGTCAGTTGTAGGAATGTGACCTTAGTCTCTATAAAAATTACAGTATTATTCTTAGCTATTTTATACAGGGATGGACCTGAACCATCAATTTCAGTTCAGGATGTCAAATGCCCCCTAGAGTTTCCAGGGCTTCAGTTCACCCTATTATATAAAGAAAGAGGTTCTACTCACCCTGGTTTCTATACCACTTTAAATCGATTGGCATCAGTGAAGTTACAGATGCATAGATTCTGGTGTGGAGAGGGAGGCAGGAGTTCAAATATAACCTATGTAGTATTTTGTATTGAAGTCAGTAAATATTTAAAGCAACACATTTTACTCTCAGTTATACCCAGGCAGGTCCACTGAAGTCATTGGGATTACAAAGATGCAAATGAGCACATAACTTGGTACCTAGTATGTTCTTCTCCAGGCCACTCTGTACAGAAATGTTTTAGAGAGAAGCCTGGGCATGAATCAGTTAAGAGCAAACAATGCAAACCTGAATATAAAAATTAGACATTATCTCTGCTCTCCTTTTAAGAGGCAAAATGTCCATCCATGCTGAACACCTTAACTTCCTTATTTACAAAAAGAAGAGGCAGTAGAATTTCATAGTTCCCTGTCAAGGGTTTGACACCCTTTACTTATGTCAGAGAGCATGCTGAGATTCTAGCAAATGAGTAACATACACACCAACACCAACTGGTCTCAGACACCAACCCTATTTTCCTTGCACGGAACAGGTTTTGTTCCTTCCCAATTGCCCTAGGTGAGGGAAAGTTATAGCTACTGCTGAAGCAATGAAGAGACTATTGTTCAGCTTAGTGCTGTTGAAACCTGAACTGCCTAATGTGAAGCTACCCAAGTTTATATTTTGTTTTCCATATCTCTCTCTTTATGCATTCAAATTGACAAATGCCCTTGTACAGAATTTTTAACCCTCCCCGCCTCTAATACATCAGTATCTTGTTACGTTGCCTTTGATTTCATTGTTTGCAATGCTAGTATCAGCAGCATGGAATTGCCAAGGCACTAAACCGCCCAATTTTTCTTTAATTTCTCAGAAAATTGACAGCTTTATGAACTGTCTCTTTACCTATGCCCCATAAACATGTCAGGCTGTGGAAAACCATTCTAATTAAATCCCAGGGGGACTGCAATGGGAAGATTATAGCTTCTTGGCAGGTTATTAAAAAACAGTTGTTCATATATACACAAATATCTGTCCTGGAACCTAACATTTGACAGAACAGCCAAGGAATTAACTCCACTGGAAACTCCAAATCACACCTCTCCCCCCTCTCAGTGTCCCCCACCCAAAAAAAAAAAAAAAAAACTGGGGGAAAATAACTAAATTCTTTCAGGAGTTCTTATATCCTGCAGTGAATTTCTTTCAAAAAGTTGACAGATCTGAGGAACTGTCCCAGATTGAGGTATCATTAGAGGAGGTTTTGGAACAAATTGATAAATGTAACAGCAATAAGTCACCAGGACCAGATGGTATTCACCCAAGAGTTCTGAAAGAACTCAAATGTGAAATTGCAGGACTACTAACGGTCATCTGTAACCTATCATTTAAATCAGCTTCTGTACCAGATGACTGGACGATAGCTAATGTGACGCCAATTTTTAAAAAGGGCTCCAGAGGTGATCCCAGCAATTACAGGCCTGTAAGCCTGACTTCAGTACTGGGCAAACTGGTTGAAACTATAATAAAGAACAATATTGTCAGACATATAGATGAACATAATTTGCTGAGGAAGAGTCAACATGGTTTTAGTAAAGGGAAATCATGCCTCACCAATCTACTAGAATTCTTTGAGGGGGTCAACAAGCATGTGGACCAAGGAGATCCAGTGGATATAGTATACTTAGATTTTCAGAAAGCCTGTGACAAGGTCCCTCACCAAAGGCTCTTACGCAAAGTAAGCTGCCAAGGGATAAGAGGGAAGGTGCTCTCATGGATTGGTAACTGGTTAAAAGAGTAGGTATAAATGGTCAGTTTTCAGAATGGAGAGAGGTAAATAGTGGTGTCCCCCAGGGGTCTGTTCTGGGATCAGTCCGATTCAACATATTCATAAATGATCTGGAAAAAGGGGTAAACAGTAAGGTGGCAAAATTTGCAGATGATACAAAATTAAGACCCAGGCAGACTGTGAAGAGCTACAAAAGAATCTCTCAAAACTGGGTGACTGGGCAACAAAATGGCAGATGAAATTTAATGTTGATAAATGCAAAATAATGTACATTGGAAAGCATAATCCCAACTATACATATAAAATGATGGGGTCTAAATTAGCTGTTACCACTCACCTAAGAGATCTTGGAGTCATTGTGGATAGTTCTCTGAAAACATCCACTCAATGCGCAGCAGCAGTCAAAAAAGCAAACAGAATGCTGGGAATAATTAAGAAAGGGATAGATAATAGGACAGAAAATATCATGTTGCCTATATATATATATAAATCCGTGGTACGCCCACATCTTGAATACTGCGTGCAGATGTGGTCACCCCATCTCAAAAACGATATATTGGAATTGGAAAAGGTTCAGAAAAGGGCAACAAAAATGATTAGGGGTGTGGAATGCTTCCATATGGGGAGAGATTAATAAGACTGGGATGTTTCAGCTTGGAAAAGAGATGGCTAAGGGGAGATATAATTGAGGTCTATAAAATCATAACTGGTGTAGAGAAAGTAGATAAGGAAGTGTTGTTTACTACTTCTCATAACACAAGAACTAGGGGTCACCAAATGAAATTAATAGGCAGCAGGTTTTAAACAAATAAAAGGAAGTATTTCTTCACACAATGCACAGTCAACCTATGGAACTCCTTGCCAGAGGATGTTGTGAAGGCCAAGACCATAACAGGGTTCAAAAAAGAACTAGATACATTCATGGAGGATAGGTCCATCAATGGCTATTAGCCAGGACGGGCAGGGATGGTATCCCTAGCCTCTGTTTGCCAGAAGCTGGGAATGGGCGACAGGGGATGGATCACTTGATGATTACCTGTTCTGTTCATTCCCTCTGGGGCACCTGGCATTGGCCACTGTCGGAAGACAGGATACTGGGCTAGATGGACCTTTGGTCTGACCCAATAGGGCCGTTTTTATGTTCTTATGTTGCTAATTTATACTGGCATCTGGGATTGTCACCTTTCATCCTTGATTACTGATACCTGATGTAAAGGAAGGTATGAAAATGCTTGCAAGGGCCACATACAGCATCACATAACCTTGGAGTAAATGTAGGAGAGTTGGTTAAAAATATGAAGCATGCAGTACAGTGGAAATTTTTTACCCCACACTTCCCTTCTGCAACCTGGCCACCTAACAGAACAGAGAATGATAACTTCTAATAGTGAGGACTTTCTATATTAGACCACACAGCATACCCATTAGAATAAAGCTTGTTGGACTAGTACCTCAGCTTCAGAGGAAATGTACAATTCTGAGGATGGCCAGACTGTCATCTGAAACCAATATTCAGAATTTAGAGGTTGGGGAATTTCTGTGAGACTTCATGCATTGATTTGGTCGTAGGTGGGCTTCACAGAGGTACTTAGCTGCCTATACCCCAGATTCAGGTGCCTAAGCCCCAGTTTTAGGCCTCACTGAGATGCACAAAACTCCTGCCAATCCCTGTAAGCACCTAAACGCACTCAGCACCTACGTTTTCAGGGTAAAAGTTCCCCCGACACCTAAGTTTCTGCCTCTGGGCATGTGCACTGCAGCCTCACTCTAGACAGCCAGCAGAGCCGGCTCTAACTTTTTTGCTGCCCCAAGCAGCAAAAAAAAGCGCCGCCCCCCTGAGCCCCGCCCCCGCCGAGTGCCGCGCCGCCGGAACCCCCCCCCAAGTGCCGCGCCGCGCCCCGCGCCGCCCCCCCACCGAGCGCCGTGCCGCCAGAGCCCGCCCCCCCGCCGAGCGCCACACCCCGCGCCGCCCCCCCGCCGAGCGCCGCGCCGCCGGAGCGCCCCCCCCCCCCGCGGAATGCCGTGCCGCGCTGCCCCCCACCACCCCAAGATTGGCCGCCCCTTACCAGGTGCCACCCCAAGCATGTGCTTGGTTGCCTGGTGCCTGGAGCCGGCCCTGACAGCCAGACACCCATATCCCACCTAGCCCCAGAGCAATCCACAAACCAAGGAAAGATAGGATATCACCTATCAGATCAGGCTCCATTCAAAATCCAGGGCAGCGTGGGATGCCTCCACCCATCTTATAATGTTTAGCTCAGTGGTTGGAGCCCTCGTCTAGGGTGAAAAAGTGATTGAAACAGGGGGACTGGACCGTGGGTCTCCCACCTCGCAGGTGAGTGCCCTAAAACTAAGGTTGCCAACCCTCCAGGATTGTGCTGGAGTCTCCAGGAATTAAAGATTAATTTTTAATTAAAGATTATGTTATGCGATGAAACCTCCAGGAATACGTCCAACCAAAATTGGCAACCCTACCTAACACCAGGCTACAGAGTCATTTTCACTCTTTCCCTGGCCAATGACTAATTATTTACCCACACGTGAAGAAGCTTCCACATGAGAGATTGAGAGAGCCCTAGATCAGAACATCCCATAGGCCACTGGTTAGAGCACTCCCCTGAGAGGTGGGAAGCCCCTGTTCAAATCCCTTCTCCTGGGTCTTCCACACCCCAGGTGAGTGCTCTAACCTCTGAGCTAAACGTTATAAGGTGGGCACCTCTACCACCTCCTCCAGCCATTTTGTGTGGAGTGAGGCAGGCACCCAACAAGGCATTCACACAAGAAACAGCGGAGGAACCTAATCCACCTGACTCCGGAAGAGGGGTTCCCAGTTGTGGATCACTATGCAGAGATAGGTACCTCACAGCAGCCTGGACTTAGGTACCTATGTGCATGAGAGGCGCCTGGCTTAGGACACGCCCCTCTCCTCGGCATCTGCCATTGGCTAACCTAGGCTGCTCTTCACCTACCATGCTGACTTTGCAGATCACATTCGAAGGTGCTTCTCTCTCCCCATTCATAGTATGGAGCCTAGGCGACTAACTCATGGGGGAAGAGAAGAGGCTAACATACCAAAAACTATCTAAGAACAAATCAGAAAAAACAACTAGCCTAACATTATGTATGCTCCTTAACAGGTAAAGCAGAATGGGTGGTTGAGGGTTTTATGACTGCTTTTGGAGGTGGAGGAGGAGGAAATGAAGAAAGTAAACAGGCAAGAACTTTTCTGCTCACAGCTGTAGCATGTCTAGATCTGCATCTGGTGCACAAATTCCCCAATGGCTTTGCTTCTGGCAGCTATTGCATAGCTCGCAAGACATGACATGTAATATCTAGCGTGAGTAGCTGCAGATGGAACACTGTTAAAGGAACAGAACACCTCCGCCCTTCTGAAAATGGTGACAGATTTAAGGCTTAGGTCATGGGACTCCTAGGCCCCATTCACAACATAATTTGTGTGACCTAGAGCAAATCATTTCACCACTTTGTACCACAGTTTAAACCTCTTTATGGCTATAACAATATTTTCCTATCACGCCAGAGGTGTTGCAACTTGTGGCTTTATTATTTAATATTTGGAAAACACTCTGAAATCTTTTGATGGAGGACTTTGAATAAATGCTAAATATTATCAAGTCTTGCTGCCACTCAAACTCTACATTAACATGATTCCACTAATATGATATATGAGAAATATCTGGTAATATCCATGCCCTCAGATCCCTGACAAAGATGAACATGGTGACTTCACTGAGTGGACACAGAATTGGGCCCATATCTAGGGAATCACAGGTTCAGGGCCTGTGTGATGGCCTCTAAAAAGAAGTTAATCAAGTTTGAGGGTACAATGAGCACCAGATAGTTGCAATAAAAGACGCTTTAAAAGAAAATTCCATTGCACTGTTTAATTTTTCATGTATTTCAATGCTCTTCAACTCTAGGTCACATCAAAGGCTTGTTCACTCAGTAAATAAAGAGTGCACGCACATACACACACACACATGATGGACCTAAGCCACAAAGTTCAGATCTGGAGTTTACTATGGCCCCATATCTAAAACTCAAACTTTTATAAATATTCATTTATCTATCTATTAAGAATGAACCATCATTTCCAGTTACCCAACTCACAATGATGCCAATTAAAGTTTTGGACACTCAAGAGATATAGGATTGGTAAGCACTATATAAATGAGCTGAGTAATCAGTATAGACAATGTAAACAAACAGTTACATTTTAGAAATAAATTAAAACTGCTAGTTGATTTTCAATATTATAGCATTGTATTAGCAACTATACAAAATGTCACCTTTATTATTTATCTATAAAATTATAAATGGCTGTGTTAGGTGACATCAGAAAGTTGACTGGGCTGCCTCTGTATAAAAATATATTAGGGAATAGTGACAAGTAGAGTCAACATATTAGAATCTGAACTGTAAGAAGGCCTTTTGGACTGGTGAATTTATTTTCTAAATTGCTTAATAGTTTGACCAAAGTGCCATTCTTGCAGTTGCTAGTGTAATATAAACATTGATTTCTTGTTCTTATTCTCATAGTGAGAACATAAGGGAACTGACTATGAGAAAGACCAGCTATGAACAATTGTTTCATAGTAACTGAGGATACCTTCTCAATGTTAGGGACCTTTTCCCACTCCTTACTACTTTTGATTGTGCAGTTTCCCTTAACAGCTTGTCAAGTATCAGAGGGGTAGCCGTGTTAGTCTGAATCTGTAAAAAGCAACAGAGGGTCCTGTGGCACCTTTAAGACTAACAGAAGTATTGGAGCATAAGCTTTCATGGGTGAATGCCCACTTCATCAGACGCAAGACACCCGTAACAGCTTTTCACCCCTCTGACTGTCTAAGAGCATGAGTAGGACTTCAGGGGAAATCACGGAGCAATAAATTGGATGACTGTATTCCTACTAGAGAAAGACTGGGAAGCCCACAGTTTTGGTTTACAAACCAACAGGTAACAGATAAGAACAGAGGAGGGGAAGGCTGAGTGACTGCTTGCCATGAGTTAGGTTTGGTTTTGCAGAAAACAAATGTTTTCAATTCATGCACCTGTTTATTCAAATCACCAAAGGTTGTTAAGTGGTTCAGATAAGAGGTGTTGGTTTTGTCCCTTATCTGCCACACTGCAGTGGCTTAGGTTTTGCCAAGCCTTGGTTAGCAAACTAAGTCTTATACCAAGCCCAACATAATCTATATTAGTTGTGCTCTAATCAAGCTTTGGTTTGTTTGGAGGGGTTGGGATTTTTTTTTTTTTTTTTTTTTTTTTTTTTTTTTAAACACAAAAGCAGGCCTGTTTCATATCCAAGTTCCATTTTATCCAAAACCTAAAAGCTTGTGGGAGTTCAAATAAAAGGTTTCATTTTTAAACCACCCACAGTTCTGGGATGGGAAATCCATGAAATCCTGAAGTGGTGAACTACTAGGTTTCCTAATTATATCAAGCAGGTAATATGGAAACCCAAGAAAGAGCTAGAGAACAAGAAACCAGCTGTAGAGTTGGTTCCTCTCCATTCTCTAGTCCAGTACACCATAGAAACAAAGACCCATACTCTTACCTTAGAGAATCACCCATCTCCAGTTTTTCTCTAGATCCAGGAACAATACGGTGCCTGCTTACTGCTGGGAAACACCCTTGTGAATCATCCCTGTCTTCTTGGCATACATCTAATTGATAGCCTCAGGCAGCTCCACATAGTGGTAGAAATGACATACTGCAGTCTTCTATTAAAATAAATGGGAAACTGCAAAAAACATTTTTGGTTTGTTCCATTTGTTTGGTTTTTATTTTACAAAACAAACTAGTTAAATATGATAACAAAGAGGTGAAGAGTTAGGTATTTCTTCCAAGAATTTAGGCTTTGTTTTCTGTAAAATCAAAAGTGGTTTCAATTTAGGCCACCGACAATGCTGGGATAGGGAAAATCCACTACCATAATCTACAAACTTCACCAAGAATTTACAGGTTGCAAGCTGCAGTTGCATAGATGCACACTTTTTTCAGGGTTTTTTTTTGTTTTGTTTTTTTTAATTTTGACCCCAAAAAATACAGTAAAATTATATATATATATATATATATATAAATATATAAAATATATAAATATATAAAATACAGTAAAATTATATATATATATATATAATTTTACTGTATTTTTTGGGGTCAAAATTAAAAAAAACAAAACAAAAAAAAACCCTGAAAAAAGTGTGCATCTATGCAACTGCAGCTTGCAACCTGTAAATTCTTGGTGAAGTTTGTAGATTATGGTAGTGGATTTTATATATATATTATATATATATATATATATATTATAAAAAGTATATATATAGTATAGTACCTGATGTAGACCTGGTAGAAGTTTTTTTACTGTATATATAGATGTAGATATAGGGCAGTTCATTGCAATTTGAATTTTTAATGAAAATTTATTTTAAAAATCTAAAGTTGAAAAATTTCAGCTAGTTCTAATGATTCATATCCCAACTAGCAGACAATCCCATGAAACATTTCACATGGGAGCATGATCATGGACTACACTTTACTGGAGGCAATGAGGCAGGAGAATGGCATAAAACACAAGCATAGCATAGTCAAAACAGCTATTGTCACAAAAATATAGACTCCTTATGTGATGAGCTATATGAGGACCCCCTGCCTAAAGGAGAGGAGACTGGAAGAGCCAAAAATGATTCAAGAGGGAAAGAATGTGGCTGAAGAACACAGGTCCTGTGTTTTCCTATTTGGGATTCAAAATTAGGGCTGAACAGTGATTGGAGCTTCATAACCTGAGGGACCTTAGGCTTCCATGTCGATCATGTTTAATTAATAAAATTATTTAGTAACTATTGATGATTAGCCGCTGTGAAAGTTCCAAAACACCAGATATGACCATTTGTAATGAACAACAGTAACTAAACTCCCCCATGCACGGGTCATAAGCACACAAGAACCATGCCCAACAAGACCCCATGAAATTAAAAAAAGCAGTGCCATATTGTTACCAACCCCACTGTGGGATGTCACTGTGAATAATGTGGTACACCAGTCCTTCCTAGAAATGTGGTAGCATGTACTGCATACCACAAGCTCAGAGGTGAGGGGTGGCGATGTTCTAAACGCTAGGCCTCAGTGGGATAGAACGTACCCTGACTTTGAGGAAGTACCAAAAATTAAAAGATGCAAACTCCCCAGGCATAATTATTTTTAAGAGCTCAAAACAGCAGTTCCTAACCCAGCCCCTAAGGGCAGGCCAGAAGGATAACTGCACTTCACTGTCATCCCTGTGCATTGTCCTCCAACATGCAGGCTCTGCATCCACCTGCTGTGGCTACTGCTGGCTACAGCCAGCAATAAGTTACGTTTGCCTAGCTCAGTCTTCCCAACCCAGCACCCAGGCTGCAGCTCCTGCTCACATGCAGCTCTGGTTCTTTCCTAAGCTTGATCCTCGCTGACCCCAGGATGTTAATTCCTTCTCTTGTACTCTGGAAATTATGAATTCCATTGCTGGCTGGAACAGTCCCTCCTCTGGCTAGATCCTTTCCCTGAAGCTCAGCTTGGGTGAAGGGCAGGTACCCAGCAATAAGTGAGTAGGTTGATCACACTAGGTTCGTCCTGTGTAGAGAATAGCATGACACCAAACAATGGAAAGGCTCAAATGCCAAGTCTATGATCACCTAGAAGTGTATGTGCAGCTCAGTGAAGAATTTTATGCACAAAAGGATTATATTGCTACCTGGTATAAACCAGGGGAATATCAAGGAAACAAAAGACAGAGAGGAGCATTACTTCCATTTCTTTCATTTATATAGCAGGTTGCAAAACGGACATTTTATAGCATTACTAGCAGGATACAAACAGTAGCCATGAAAAATGAGCACATTTTAAAGTGTGTCCCCTTTATGTCCTTCATTTTGTCATCATTTGTCAAGAGAAAAGAACTCATGTGTGGGTGTTCATCCTTAATGCCCACTTAGGCCAGATTTTGATCTCTTTTACAATAATGTAAGTCAGCAAACAGAGCTGTAAACAGAGGAGTTTGAGTGGGAGTTCTGTTGGAGGAGAAGGCATTTGTAGAGGCTGGTAGGGGCAGTGTGCTGGGAGAGAAGCTGAGCCCTGATTAGGGGGCGGGGCTTCTCTGATTAGGGGTCCTATAAAGGTAGCCAGTCAGGCAGTGGCATAGGAACCAGCAAACAGAGCTGTAAACAGGGAAGTTTGAGTGGGAGTTTGCAAGGCAGACTAGGAGAACCAGGCAGAGGAACAGACAGGCTAGAGAAGGGAGTGTGTGGTCCTCTAGCAGTGTTGTGGTGCTCGCTGTGGATTTCTTTTGCTGTGGGTGGTGGTGTTTTGGTATGGTTTGTGTTTCCCGGACTAACAGGACTTAGGTGGGAAGGCTATGACAGATACAGAGACAGCAGTGGTAGTGACTCAAGCAGTGGAAGACACAATGAAGATGATTGGATGTGTAAGCTGCGGTATGTACATGATCCTAGAGGGGGTACCTGAAAAGAGTTTCATCTGCATGAAGTGTCGCCTGATAGAGCTGATAGAAGAAAAAAAATATACTAGCACTAGAAAAGGTTCAGAAAAGGGCAACTAAAATGATTAGGGGTTTGGAACGGGTCCCATATGAGGAGAGATTAAAGAGGCTAGGACTCTTCAGCTTGGAAAAGAGGAGACTAAGGGGGGATATGATAGAGGTATATAAAATCATGAGTGATGTGGAGAAAGTGGATAAGGAAAAGTTATTTACTTATTCCCATAATACAAGAAGTAGGGGTCACCAAATGAAATTAATAGGCAGCAGGTTTAAAACAAATAAAAGGAAGTTCTTCTTCACGCAGTGCACAGTCAACTTGTGGAACTCCTTACCCAAGGAGGTTGTGAAGGCTAGTACTATAACAGCGTTTAAAAGAGAACTGGATAAATTCATGGTGGTTAAGTCCATTAATGGCTATTAGCCAGGATGGGTAAGGAATGGTGTCCCTAGCCTCTGTTTGTCAGAGGATGGAGATAGATGGCAGGAGAGAGATCACTTGATCATTGCCTGTTTAGGTTCACTCCCTCTGGGGCACCTGGCATTGGCCACTGTTGGTAGACAGGATACTGGGCTAGATGGACCTTTGGTCTGACCCGATACGGCCATTCTTATGTAAGAAAAAAATCTGAGGATTGGAGATGCAGGTGGAAACTCTAGCTGAGTTTAGAAGGGGGTTCAAGCAGATGATGGAGCAAAGACATGAGGAGGCTGAAGGGAAAAGCTCAGACTTGCAGATGGAAGCAGGACCAAAGAACTCTGAGGGGAGACTGCTGGGTGAGGAAAGTGGACAGTGGAAGCATGTGACTAAGAGAACCAGGCAGAGGAAAAGACGGGCTAGTGAAGGAGAAATAGAGCTCAGGAACAGGTTTGCAGAGTTGGAAAATTAAGAAGGGGCACAGCAGGTGGTCGGGTAAGGAAGAAGAGAAGAGCAGCTAGTTCTATAGGAAGAGGGGAAGAGTCAATGGAGATAACAACACCAAATATGAGCCCCAGGAGGATACAGGATGGGTTGCAGAGGATTGCAAGGGAGAATAGGAAATGAGAGGACTTGCAGCTAGATGGAACAGGAGATAGACCAGAGAATCGCACCATCACCAGGAAAAGGCAGGTCTACGTGATTGGGGACTCCTTACTGAGAGGAATAGACAGGCCTGTAACCAGAGCAGATCCAGAGAACATAAGGATGTGCTGTCTGCTGGGTGCTAAGATACAGGATGTGGACCTGAGGCTGAAGAGGATCCTAATGGGAGTGGGAAAGACTCCATTGATTGCCCTTCCTGTGGGAACAAATAATACGGCTAGATTCTCGCTGGAACGTATCAAGG
Organism: Emys orbicularis; assembly: GCF_028017835.1. Classification (NCBI taxonomy): domain Eukaryota; kingdom Metazoa; phylum Chordata; order Testudines; family Emydidae; genus Emys; species Emys orbicularis. Next base: position 117,061,114 of record NC_088684.1, read on the forward strand.
GAGACTATGCCAGGCTGGGGAAGACGCTCAAGGAAATCAAGGCTCAGGTGATTCTGCCTGTTCCTAGAGAAGGACAACAAAGGTGTGACAAGATTATGATGATCAACAGATGGCTCAGACAGTGGTGCTATAAGGAGGGCTTTGGGATGTATGGCCACTGGGAGGCATTCATGGACAGAGAACTGTTCTCTCGGGATGGACTTCACCTGAGTAGGGAGGGAAATAGACTTCTGGGATGGAGCCTGGCACAATTGATTAAGAGAGCTTTAAACTAGGAATTTGGGGGCAATGGTTGGGAGATGTCCAGGTAATCTCCACGCCAGATTTTAACATTGAGAGGGAAGAAAACGAAGTAAAAAGGGATACAGCTGTGGGTAGGAGAATGGACATAAGGAGGAAGGGTAGTGTAGATACCAGTCTAATAGGTGATACTGGTGGTAGAATGTCTGTGCCTAATCAGGTAAAGAATGTGAGACGCCAAACAGCAAAAATTAAGATGTTTGTACACCAATGCGAGGAACCTAGGTAACAAAATGGAGGAACTAGAGTTACTGGTGCAGGAAGTGAAACCAGATATTATAGGGATAACAGAAACATGGTGGAACAGTATGTACAGTATGGAACAGACTGGAGTACAGGTATTGAAGGGTATGTGCTGTTTAGGAAAGACAGAAATAAAGGCAAAGGTGGTGGAGTAGCATTGTATATCAATGATGAGGTAGACTATAAAGAAATAAGAAGTGATGGAATGGATAAGACAGTCAGTCTGGGCAAAAATCACATTGGGGAAGAAAGCTACTAGAGCCTCCCCTGGGATAGTGCTTGGAGTGTGCTATAGACCACCGGGATCTGATTTGGCTATGGATAGAGACCTCTTTAATGTTTTTAATGAAGTAAATACTAATGGGAATTGTGTGATCATGGGAGATTTTAACTTCCCAGATATAGACTGGAGGACAAGTACTAGTAATAATAATAGGGCTCAGATTTTCCTGGATGCAATAGCTGATGGATTCCTTCACCAAGTAGTTGCTGAACCAACAAGAGGGGATGCCATTTTAGATTTGGTTTTGGTGAGTAGTGAAGACCTCATAGAAGAAATGGTTGTAGGGGAGAACCTTGGTTCGAGTCATCATGAGCTAATTCAGTTCAAACTAAATGGAAGGATAAACAAAAATAGATCTATGACTAGGGTTTTTGATTTCAAAAGGGCTAAAAGAAAGGGGGAAAAATTCATAGGCAGGAGTTGTAGACCAAGCTGGATGAGCAAGCATCTCAGAGAGGTGATTAAGAAAAAGCAGAAAGCCTACAAGGAGTGTAAGATGGGAGGGATCAGAAAGGACAGCTACCTTATTGAGGTCAGAACAGGTAGGGATAAAGTGAGAAAGGCCAAAAGCCATGTAGAGTTGGACCTTGCAAAGGGAATTAAAACCAATAGTAAAAAGTTCTATAGCCATATAAATAAGTTCAAAAAAAAAGAAGTGGGACCGCAAAACACTGAGGATGGAGTGGAGGTTAAGGATAATCTAGGCATGGCCCAATATCTAAACAAATACTTTGCCTCAGTCTTTAATGAGGCTAATGAGGAGCTTAGGGATAATGGTAGGATGACAAATGGGAATGAGGATATGGAGGTAGATATTACCACATCCGAGGTAGAAACCAAACTCGAACAACTTAATGGGACTAAATCAGGGGGCCCAGATAATCTTCATCCAAGAATATTAAAGGAACTGGCACATGAAATTGCAAGCCCATTAGCAAGAATTTTTAATGAATCTGTAAACTCAGGGGTTGTACCATATGACTGGAGAATTGCTAACATAGTTCCTATTTTTAAGAAATGAGGGGAAAAAAGTGATCTGGGTAACTACAGGCCTGTCAGTTTGGCATCTGTAGTATGCAAGGTCTTGGAAAAAAATTTGAAGGAGAAAGTAGTTAAGGACATTGAGGCCAATGCTAATTGGGACAAAATACAACATGGTTTTACAAAAGGTAGATCATGCCAAACCAACCTGATCTCCTTCTTTGAGAAGGTAACAGAATTTTTAGACAAAGGAAACGTAGTGGATCTAATTTACCTTGATTTCAGTAAGGCATTTGATATGGTTCCACATGGGGAATTATTAGTTAAATTGGAAACGATGGGGATCAATATGAAAATTGAAAGGTGGATAAGGAACTGGTTAAAGGGGAGACTACAAAGGGTCATACTGAAAGGTGAACTGTCAGGCTGGAGGGAGGTTACTAGTGGAGTTCCTCAGGAATTAGTTTTGGGACCAATCTTATTTAATCTCTTTATTACTGACCTTGGTGCAAAAAGTGGACTGTGCTAATAAAGTTTGTGGATGACACAAAGCTGGGAGGTATTGCCAATACAGAGAAGGACCGGGATATCATACAGGAATATCTGGATGACCTTGTATACTGGAGTAATAGTAATAAGATGAAATTTAATAGTGAAAAGTGCAAGGTCATGCATTTAGAGATTAATAACAGGACTTTTTGTTATAAGCTGGGGACTCATCATTTAGAAGTAACAGAGGAGGAGAAGGACCTCGGAGTATTGGTTGATCACAGGATGTCTGAGCCGCCAATGTGATATGGCCATGAAAAAAACGAACGCAGTCTTGGGATGCATTAGGTGAGGTATTTCCAATAGCAATAAGGAGGTTTTTCACCTTCCTCCGCAGCATGGGGCAGGGGTCGCTTGCTGGAGGATTCTCTGCGACTTAAAGTCTTTAAATCATGATTTGGGGACTTCAACAGCTGAGTCAAGGGAGAGAATTATTCCAGGAGTGGGTGGGTCAGATTTTGTGGCCTGCATCATGCGGGAGGTCAGACTAGATGATCATAATGGTCCCTTCTGACCTTAAAGTCTATGAGTCTGAGTCTATGAGTCTGAGTCTATGAGTCTGTGTTAGTACCATTATACAAAGCACTGGTGAGACCTCATCTGGAATACTGTATGCAGTTCTGGTCGCCCATGTTTAAGAAGGATGAATTCAAACTGGAACAGGTACAGAGAAGGGCTACTAGGATGATCTGAGGAATGGAAAACCTGTCTTATGAAAGGAGACTCAAAGAGCTCGGCTTGTTTAGCCTAACCAAAAGAAGGCTATGGGGAGATATGATTGCTCTCTATAAATATATCAGAGGGGTAAATACTAGGGAGGGAGAGGAATTATTTAAGCTCAGTACCAATGTGGACACAAGAACAAATGAATATAAACTGACTATCAGGAAGTTTAGACTTGAAATTAGATGAAGGTTTCTAACCATCAGAGGAGTGAAGTTCTGGAATAGCCTTCCAAGGGGAGCAGTGGGGGCAAAAGACATATCTGGCTTCAAGACTAAGCTTGATAAGTTTATGGAGGGGATGGTATGATGGATAGCCTAATTTTGGCAATTAATTGATCTTTGACTATTAGCACTAAATATACCCAATGGCCTGTGATGGGATGTTAGATAGCATGGGATCTGAGTTACTACAGAGAATTCTTTCCTGGGTGTCTGGCTGCTAAGTCTTTCCCACATGCTCAGGGTTTAGCTGATTGCCATATTTGGGGTAGGGAAGGAATTTTCCTCCAGGGCAGATTGGCAGAGGCCCTGGGGGTTTTTTGCCTTCCTCTTCAGCGTGGGGCACAGGTCACTTGCTGGAGGATTCTCTGCACCTTGAAGTCTTTAAACCATGATTTGAGAACTTCAGTGGCTCAGGCATAGGTTAGGGGTTTGTTGCGGGAGTGGGTGGGTAAGATTCTGCGGCCTGCATTGTGCAGGAGGTCAGACTAGATGATCATATTTATCCCTTCTGACCTTAAAGTCTGACTCTAAGTCTAGAGTAACTCCCTTGCAGTCCATGCAGTTAGTTTAGATTTACATCAGATTTTGTAAACAACATCTGAATGTAGCCCATATGTATTTTCTTGTCTTGTGTTACAGAATAAGTCTAACTTGATCAAGGATCAAACCATCCCTCAGTCAGACCCAGCACTGGGAAGAGGAGATATAAAGGTAGCACACAACAGCTTTCCCCCCTGCTCTTGGGTCCTTTACTAAGGGGATTTCAGCAAGACCTGAGGGTCTAGCCCATTTCTTTATATTTTTATGTGGATCTTAAATTCTGTCAAAAGTGTATTCACCTCTGATAAATTGTAAATATACTGTAGACTTGCTCCATTTCCTAGGTGAGTTGCTGATTGTTAGTAATTTACACTCAAGGTATAGCAACAATTTGCCATTGGCTTGGGGAAAATTGTTTTGCTGCCCATGATTTATGGCTATGATTTGCCTAAGAGTTTTATGAGGCAGTTTTCTTTAACATGCCCTCAATGAAAAAAAATCCCAAGCAGGGAGAGTTCACAGTTACTTTCTGACTATATCTTATTTCTTCTTCAACCAAATAACATCAGACGGTTACAATTTCATTTCTTTAACCCTCTTCTTGGGATACGTCTTTGTTACTGCAATGGCTGTGGTTTTCCATTTGTGTTACGACAGATGGGCCTGATCCTGCTTCCAGTGAGAGAAGGCCACATAACAGCCGAACAATAAGGGTGAGTGCCTGGGGAAGGAGTGCCATAGCTTTCTGGCCTTGTTGGGGCAGCACTTTGAGCAAGATCCTTGAAATGGTTATTTGAATTTTTTGTTTCCCAAAATCTGTTTTTTGCTAAACAAAAATTTCCTATAGCCATGTTGATAACATTTTCAAGAAACCATTAAAGGCAGAATTGTTTTGGTGAACAACAAAAAATACTGACCATGTCAACAGCTTTTGGGGTGCCATTGCACTGGGCATTGCAAACATAAAATAGAAGACAGTCTTTTCTCCATAGAGCTAACTACTTCATGGGTTAATGTTTCCAAAGTCAGTGCCAAATTTGCACTAAAAATGTATGTTGGTGCAAATATTTGATCATTCAAAATGCACTTTCATATGTGTGAAATTGTTTTTGTGCTCAGAAAATATTACTTGACTGAAACAATTGTTTTGCACAAGTACATACTAAATTTTCAAGAATAGTAGTGATTTTGGGTGCCTCCATTTTTGAGTGATAAACTTAAATCATGTTAAAGGAGCCTGATATTCAAAAGGTGGATGCTCAACACTCCTGAAAACCAGTTTGCTTCAAGGTGGGTCACACTGGGAAACCTAAAATCACCAATCACTCTTGAAAATGTAGATTGTGGAGTGTGCAGCTTATGTGCACATGTTGGGGCACCTTAGGCAGTGAGTGTTGAAAATGGGTTGGTCTTAGTTTTACTTTAGCATGTCACGGAGTGGTATTAATCCTTAGAACAGTGTCATTTTCCAGACTACTGGATAAACGAATGATTTGGAGGATTTATTTATACAGACCTGCTGTTCCAATTGGTTAGAATTATGTTTTAAAATGTATTTCAAACCTATTCATGGGATTTGAGGGGGAATAGAGTGGTGGGAAATATTTCACATATGCAAAAAGGAGGAAAGCTCTCCACATACAACTTCATAATCATCGCCCCTGAGCTTCAGCACCCATCTTCCTTTCAGAACTCCATGGATCATCTTTTCCATCCTTATTTATTCACACAAAAAATTAGAAAAAATAAAGGAAAAAAGATGCGGTAGAGGACAAAGTTTTCAAAAATCCATTAATTGTATTGTATGTATAAAATATATCTACACCCCATATGATGAGTGACCTGTTCAAAGCATCCCTGAAGTTTCCAGTACTGTTCTGCTCAGCCTCTCTTAGCCAAAAGATTTAAGGTTCAGATAGAAAGAAGGAAATTAACTTGGATTTTCACTCTTTCTATATGTAACATAGACAAGTATATAATTACACAACTATACAATATCTGATAAGTCACTCACCCTTTAAATGAGTAACACTTGAGGAGTGCTAGGTCATCCATTTAATCATGATCCCCCTTATTTGTAGGTAAATGTACACATTTTCACTGTGGCAAAAGCACTGTTTCCCATTTTTGGCCCAATGTGCTTTCTCTATGAAATCAGAATTTGCAACAATCACGTGCTGGGGTGCTCCAAATGCAAATCTATAGGTTAAAGATCATTTGGGCTCAGTAGCTGAATATCACAGGACATTGGTTGCCAGAGGTGAGTAGAAGTGCAGTATTTGAAAGCTCACCGGACGCTAATTTTGTTGTTGTGCACTAAAGTCACTCACTTTTATTATATTTGTTTCTTGCCATGAAGTGTAAGGGAGGCTAGCCATCCAGCTTCATCATAAAATAAGCTGGCCTTGTAATTTGTGCAGTGAAAAAAAACTCCAATGCCACATAAACCAAGGAAAACTATGAGATTGGACTCCTCACACTGATTTGCCCAAGTATGTAAATACTGTTAGGAGCTCAAAGCCACATGGTAAAGCTATCTTTTCCTTTCACAGTTTTGGCAATCTGCTGTCAGCCACTGGACTGATTTCTAAGCTGCTGTGCCAGACATCAGTTACAGAAGTGGCAGGATAATGGCTGGGAGATCAGTAAAACAGCTGGGCTAGGTATCTGCAAAAGAATTGAAGGATTCATCTCCAAATGGAGCAGAGAGGTTAAATTTAAGAAAGTATTTAAAATGGAATAATCTTTCCTCCTTAAGAACAAATATAGACAAGCAGAATTTATGGAATGCAATACTACAGCTTCACACAAGTTAGTAAATTTGGCCCTGTATTTACTTGTGTCATACCAAGAGATGAAAGTAAGTGAGTAAGGTCCGGTACGGTGTACCGGTAAGAAAGTGGCCGCCGGTACATAGCCGACCGTACCGGCAGAGCCACTGATGGAGGGGGGAAAAGGGGAAGTTTCCCCAGGGCCTGGCGATTTAAAAGGACCTGGGGCTCCTGGCCACCACTACTGTGCCAGCAGCCAGAGCCCCAGGCCCTTTAAATCGCCACCGGAGTCCCAGGGCTCCCAGCCGCTACAGCGACAGCAGCCAGAGCCCCGGGCGGCGCAGGCCAAGCAGCACTGAAGGGCTGGCTGAGAGAGTCTGGCCCCAGCCCCACTCCTTCATCCCAAGGTTCCGTCCCTTCCAGGGGCCCAGAGCCACCCCCACACCTTGCCCAGGACCCCAGCTGCCCTGTGTACTGGTAAGTCCATGAAGTTACTTTCACCCCTGGTCATACAGACAATTAATCCTTATTTATGTGAGTAGTTCCATTGATTTCAGTAAGACTTCCCTTATAATAAATAAATGCCAGTCTTCTACGGTAATCACCTCTTCTTATTTACACTACTTTTACACCAGTGTAATTCTACTGACTTCAGTGGAATTACTACTGATTTCACTGGTGTGCGTGAAAATTCAGGCATATTGTAATCCACTAGTGATTTGGGGTGATTACTATGGAATATTCTAGTATTTTTCTAAGGGTACTTTCATGAGCAACGATTACTTGTATGAGTAACAGGTTGTTGGATGATCATTTAACCAAAATCCCAAATACTGCAATGTTCTTTTGGAGTTCACAGAATAATACCGTCCCGTAAGTACAATAAATGAGTGAGAATGTGTTCTGATGAGACTTGAGCTAATTTCAGCAGCTCTGAATATCAATTTTTCAATTTTCTTTTTTAATAATTCATAATCAATAGTAATCCATAAGCCATCCTAAGATACCATCTATAAAACAGAGCTTTCTGAAATATGTACGTAACCAATTCATTTTGAAATGTGCTTGAACTTTTTGTCATGAGCATCGGACTTAAAGCTTGTAATAAAACTGACAGCTAAATAAGAATAAATGGTTTAATGTTAACAAGAAATAGCGCTTTGCTGCTTCACCTTTGATGATAAAAATCACAAGTTTTGTTCTCCCCTGAAGTTAAATACAATGTTCTCCTGCATCAAATGCCTGGCACCTCTTTCTCCAGGACTACAGCAGCCCAAACGTAATTTGATCTAATTCATAAAAAGCACTTTGTAAACGGATATTTATTGCCTGCAAGATAGATAGTCAAAATATATCAGATTTATGGATGTCCTGGGAATATGGCATGGTTGTTTAGAGTGAACCTGTGAGCAAAATCATTGCAGAAAACAACAGTGGATTGGTCTATGCCTTAAGATTAAAAAAAAAAAAAAATCACCAAACAAGATAACAGAAATGTAAAGAGGTGGAGGAAGTGTGGCTATACCATAGGCATTTAGAATAATATCATAGCCCCAAATACATTACAGGTCTAGTGAGAAACTTTGATAAAACAGGCCCATGTAAATCAAGTGCCTAGAATTTACTTGTAAAATTTTTATTTCATAGTTTTGTGAAAGAAAGTAAGTAAGCAAGCAAGATCTTAGCCTTCAGGATAATTCTTTTCAACTCAGGTTCTTGTACCATGCCCACCACTGGTTTCTGAGTGGTGAAGTGAAATAAGTGGAAGAGAAGCATTCTGTCACATACAGGTGATACTGAAAGAAGGAATCTCTCAGTACCCACATTAAAATAATGGGTTGAACCCCATTTGCAAACTTAGATACTTTTGAACCATTGATCCAGCTGATATTTTGAAAATTAAATGATGCATTAATACACCTAAATATTAAAATAAAAGAAATTTCACCACTTTCCACAGTGTACAAAAGACACGGAGCATTGCCTGAAGTGGGAGGTGACTAACAAGTGACACACAGGAGCATGTGCATACCTGTTAGCACAGTCAAAAGGGGAAAATTGGAACCTCAAAGTCCAAAAGACTTCAGCTATAGCCGTACCCAACCAGTCTGCTAAAGTTTCTCTGAATGAGCATCCCGAGACATAACACACACTGTCAATATTTTCCAAGCAACAGTTCACATCACATATTCAGATACCCTTATGCTGACCAGCCCATTACTCCACAAGCAGTCCCATCTATTCAGCATGAGCAAGGCTATCAGAATCTAGCCCTAAGTGAATAAATCAGTCACTCTAATGGACTCCAGAGGCAGCCTAGGCTAGTGTAACATACCTAGAACTGCTCAACTTTTTTGAGCAAAGAGCTTTTACATTGAAAAACGTTTTTCAAAAACAATTTTTTTTTGTGAAAAATTGTGGACACTGTCAAATTTTGTTTGTTTTTTATTTAAATGTTATGCTTTTTCAGTGTTTTTTCAAAATGTTCATCAGATTATCAAAATGGTTATTGCAATCTTGCCTTTACCAGTTATAATGTTTTCAATAATATTCTCAATAAAAATGTCAAGAATAGAATTTGTTCACAACTTTAGAGTAAATATTTAAAATATGACATTTTAGAACACTTCAAAATGAAAGTAACTTTAAATTCCAAATTTTTCACAAAAATAAGTTTACATTTCTTGACCAGCAGAAATGCACATTGAGGAGGCTAGAGCAGATGCAAGTTCAACCCATACTTCCTGAAACAGCCTCAGACTACCTCTCTGTCTTTGGTTCAGGAAACCTCTCCTCTCCTCTTTCTGTCAGAAACTGTTGAACCCAGGAATGGATTTTCTATGATAGCTGAACATGAGTAACCTATTATTAAAAAGAAGTTTAATTCACACATCATTACTGTCTAGCACAAATTCCCCTCACAAAAACTGCAAAAGCCTCCAAGATACCCTTTTTTCTTGACTTTACTACACAATGCTTATGGTGCTGGAGATTCTCAGAGGCAACATCTCATTTATAAGCAGAGCTTGGTGTCTTAACCCCACAAGAGCTACACAATGATCAAACATTTATGACATTTGAAAAGATTAGTTAGTGACTGCATCTCAATCAGTCTTTCTTATTATACCTTCAGCACAGGTATTTTCTCAGAGGTAGCTGATTCCAGAACCACTGAGGAGCCCAAATTTATTCATCTAAGAGTCTCCTTTTAACAGGCTGATTTTAGCTTCAGCAGCCTAAGACTGAAGTAACTCCATTGAAATGAATGGAGTAACTGCAGATTTACAATCAGTATTACAGAGAGCAGAATCTGGTCCACCAGCTCTTAAATTATGGAAACTGTTAAATGAAGATCACCATTGCCAAGTGGTGTGGCAACTCTGAACCCATGGTAGCAGAGATCCTCAACACATCCTTTGGGGAAGGAAATTTGCCATGCACCTTAAAGTTCATCATAACCTTGGAAGTATGTAAGAAACCATCACTCCAGCTACCACGCGGTATCTAATCTCCCATTCTTATGAAAGCTAGATGAGAAGCACACTTATGGACATACACAAAAGACACCCTGATTATGTTGGTGTTCTGGACCACCCCTGCCAGGACATGAAGCATAGCATGGCAGGGCTCACGTGCTCCTGCCTCTGCTCAAGTCCACAAACAGATCAGAGACCTTTTTGCTGGTAAAACACCCTGTGCAGTTTATTTATAATATTAGCTTCCTTCACCCTTATATAGACTCACCCCTACAGTCCTAGGGGCCCTCAGCTCCTGGGGCAAGCAGGGGAGAGAGCTTCCTGTGCCTTTTGTATCAACAGCCTCATTAGCCTCTTAGTTCTCTTCAGCTTATCAATTAAGCAAAACTCTTCTTAATGAGGTCTGCTCTGGAGTAACTAATTAGAGTTGTAGTGACCAGAGTGCTGGCTCTGCTGCTGTTACTCAGCGCTCAGTCACATAGAGACAGTATTGATATCACGGATGGATCTCCTGTAGGCAATGGACAGGGGCCATCCATCCATACTGATAGTGTTAGACTTCTCCAAACCATTTAATATGTTCAACCATGGACTCTTGCTGTTCGGCCTCAGAGCTGTGTCAGGAGTTAGTAGGATCATACTGAGTTGGCTTCAGTCAATTATTTCAGGCTGAACCCAGATAGAAACCTGCTCCTCCATCTGTAGAGACTTTTCCTGAGGAGTCCCTCAGGGGTACATTCTCTCCTCCATCCTGTTCAACATCTATATAAAGCCATCAGGAGAGATTGTAAAACATCACAGATTAAAATGAAATAAAATGCCAGCCATACACAGATAGCACACACCTCTATGTCCAACAGCACCATCTTCCAGCTTGTGGAGACATGAGGATCATGCACTGTCAATAGCTATAGTAGGGAAGGAAGAAGGAGATTATTGATGATTAAGCACTACCGCTGAAAGGAGCAAACTATTGTCTAAATCAATTTATTTTTTCCATCTGGCTCCTGTTTTGACTTCCTTCCATTCACTGTCCATTATGTGTCATAATCAAATCCGTCTGGTCCCATCTTTGGTTATCCTTCTCCCCACTACCCTATCATACACCACCAAAGCCTCAGAAAAGTTTTATTTTCCATTCCATTCCATTCCCACAACCTAATACAATCAGAACAGTTGTAATAGGATTGTCCACCACTTTACATGGAATTATTACAACAATTTTCTCTAGTTTTTCCTTTGTGGTTATGGATGCTTCCTTCCTCTCCAAGTTCTCCTCATCCTAACTGCAGTGAAGTTAAACTTTGTTTGCACTGTGTGCACACCAAGGAACAGCAAAAGAAGTACTCACCCACATGTGGCATGCCAGAGGTGAAGAAGCAACTGTCCACCCACCAGAGGGAAGTCTGCTGTTAAATTTTTGTAGACAGCTTTCTCTGTATTTTACAGTTAGTTTTCATTGCCACACATGCTGCAATCATATATTTTGTCAGTCAGTTCCTGGTATCAGATTTCATGAAGTTGATTCACACAGCTATGCTAACCTGAAGGTCAATTAAAGCTAGGTGCTTTCCAGATATTCAAGACAGAGACAGTCCCTTGCCCTGAGTTGTTCAGTCTAAAAGGCACCTTCCTGAGCAAAGTATTGAATAGTACCTGCATTACAACTGAGGAGCTCAACCTGTTGTCACTAATACAATATCTGAAATGTTAATGTGTGCTTCTGAAAATTCCTGAATCACTGCACATAAGTTCGTCGATAACTAGACAAATATTTTGTAAATGTATTATTCTCTCTAAGGGCATCTCCAATGCATCCTGTCAACACTGTGTCTGTTTTGTTTGCATTATGAGCTCTGGAAGGATTGTCTGTATTTTGTGTCTTGTACAACATCAGTTACAATGTAAGTGCTTAACCAACAATCCTTTTAATAATAATTGACTGATTTCATGTAGGCCACTGAACAGCTATCAGATGATGTGGCTTATAGCCAGTACTTAGCTGGAATGGGTTTGAACTGGTAAAAATTACTAATACTTGGCCCATCTTTTTCACTCTCACCTCCAACATATATTTTTAATTTGTTTTATATTTATTTTGTATTTGTACTTTTGAGTAACTATAAAATGCATAAAATCACCAATTATATTTTATGGGCCTGATCTTGCTTCCATTAAAATGTACAGGGAAGATCCCATTGACTTCAGTGGGATCAAGAATGGCCAACAGTCATATGTACACAACATGTCTCACAGTTGCTAATCAGAGTTTTATCGTAAAGATTGACAAGTGGGAAACAATCAGCAGCCATGGTTCACCGTGGGACATTTTTCTCTTTCCTTTTTTTTCTTGATCCACAAAATGTTCTTGCTATAGCAACAACTGTCGTGCATTCAGGCTCCAGCAGAACAGCTAAAGCTCAAACAATCTGTGTGCAAACAAAGTGTTTGTTCTGAATTAAAGAAAAACTTCCTTGAACCGTTCCCCATAATCAAAACAGCAGACACTAAAGGAAATTATGAATAATCTGCTTTGACTTGGAAAAGGGCGTTGAGCAAGTGCCAAACAGATTTTCACTGATGTTTCAAACTGATTTGAAACAGGCTAGCTGAATTCAGGACTGGAGTTGGTGGACTGGTACCCAGTACTGTGAATTAAAATTATATACCTAGGCCCCAATCCCACAAGCTGCTCTAGATGGGAAATTCTCTGCACCTATATGGCACCTCATTGGTTTCAATAAGGATCCACACAGATGCAGTGGTCTGCCCGTGGTGGGCAGTTTACAGAATTGGGGCCCTACTTTGTTCTACCACAAAAGCTTATACTAGCAACTTGGGACTCCAAAGACTGAACCTGCAAGGTGTTGTGCACTTCCTAAGTGTGCTCAAGAACTGTTGAGCTCCATTGGGACTCAGCAGCTCTCAGGAGGGGATTGGCAGCTTGCAGGATCTGACCCTAAATAAATGCTTATGGTTTTGTATAGAATGTGTATTATGTCCATATTAGGACTGGGCAAAGCAGTGGGGATAAAATAAGAACCAACCCAAAGTTCTGCCAAATTTGAAATGAAACCCAAATCTATTATGTAAAGCTCAAAACCTTTTGATTAACTTTTCTTTTTTAGAGATATTGTCAGCCTAAATTAGGCTGAGAGAGATTTGACATGTAAACATGTTGCTCAAATTATGAAAAATAAACGAGATTAAGGCAATTGCCACTTTAATAATTAAAGCCCCAATACTGTGGGCAAATCCATGCAGGCAGCCCTATGCTGGGTTGGAGTCCCACTGATTTCAGTAGGTTCTACCAAGGTATACATTTTCCCAGGTCTGATGATAGGATCTGGGCCCTGAAGTTTAAGGAACCCAACTATGGAATATTTTTGCTAGAAGGTTCTATCTTGACAAGTGCTCCTTTAATACATTTTCTTTTGTCTCTGTCCAGATGTGAGGGCCAAAACATGAAGCAAAAATAACAAACCACTGCATGAAAGGCTGTGCTTGAGGTATTTATGACCAAACCAAATACAGGGAGTACTATCAGTCTGAAAAGAGAACCTGTTCCTTCACGATTTCCAAACCCATTTCCAACCCAAAATGGTATGGAACAGCTTCAGATAAGCATCCCAACTTTAGAATATTAATCCAAACTGAACACTCCACAGGTTTTGGAGGCCAGCCCATCTCTAGAAGGAATAAGAAGAGAAATTTCCATACTCTGAATCAAAGAGATTATGACTCCACAATCAAATAGTTAATGTTTGTTTATTTTATTTTCAAATTCCATCCAACAGAGTGTAAACCAGACCAGTTAATTGTTCGATTCAGATGACTTTTCTTTTTAAAATGTTACACAAATGAAGTGTGTGGGGGGAATTATAAGCACAAATCACATGCAAGATCTTACACTATAGGCCAAATTGCAGCCTTGTGACAACTTTACCCAAAACAGATGTGCCACTAACCTTACAAAAACAGCATGATTGTGAACCCATATCCTGGCTGCTGCTGGTTTCATAAACAGCCTTCTGTGCAGATTATTCCTTCCAGGGGCAGAAGCAAGCTGCACCAAATAAAACAGAAGTATAAATGCAAAACGACCATGAACATAATACCAGGAATCACTCCAGAATCTGCTTTACAGGCCTGGAGTGTTTGTGGAGTGTGAACTGCATCAATTTAATGGAAGTCCAGCACTGAGGATCCATTGTTGCACCCCAAGGGTCTTCCCCAGCCACTTTTTTTCATTTTACATGGAAGATGCTGCCTAAATGTAGCCACAGAATTTTTCCCCCGAAGTACTGATATTCCTTTATACTCTGCGTACTCTTCAAAGCGTCCAAACCTTTCTTTCCCAAGGCCTACTCATGTCAGTGGCGGATTAATAATTTTGCCACCCCTAGGCCGGGAACTAATTGCCGCCCTGGCCCCGCCCCGACTCCGCCCATTTCCCGCCCCCATTCCAACCCCCTCCCCAAAGTCCCCGCCCCAACTCCGCCCCTCCCTTCCCCTATTGGATCCCTTCCCCAAATCCCCGCCCCCAACCCCCCTCTTCCCCCAGCATGCGGCATTCCCCCTCCCTCCCTGCCCCGCTAAACAGCTGTTTCGCGGCGCAAGCGCTGGGAGGGGAGAGAAACAGGAGGCGGCGGCGCGCTTGCAGAGGAGGCGGAGGTGAGCTGGAGCAGGGGGGCGGGGCGCGGAGGGGAGCTTCCGCCCCTGCAAATTTGCCGGCCTAGGCAATAATACGGCGCTGACTCATATCTAGGGATTTGGTCATAGATGTTTAAAACTCTCCTCATTCCTGAGTTAGCTGCTCTAAGAAAATCGGAAATTTGAAAAATGATGTGCAGGAAACACTTCTAAAAAAGATTCAGTGAAACAAATGTTCATTATAGAGATATCTGCAAAACAACAGAGGGGCAAGCCCTGACCTTGTGCAACCACACACAGAGACAGGTGCAGTGGGTCTTAGACATAACAAAACTAATGTTTCATTACATAGGCTAAGTGGTAGGATTTGAAGAGTCTACACAGGGGACAATCTAGCTGGGGGTCCTTGCCCCCAAGCAATGGGGGAAGAAGCAGGGAGGCACCCATGGATCCACAACTACATACATCCACCAACCATTTCCCATGGGAAAATAGTATAGCAGCATATTGCAGCCTGCAGGTCACATGCCCTGGTAGGAAAACCACTGCTGTGGACTGACTGTAGGATTTAGCCCATAAGAAAAATACCACCAGTACCAAATACTGTGACGGGTTGGATCACAGGAACCCCCTTGGGAGCTGCCACCTAATGTGCAAAGACTACCCCTGCTCCTGTTTTCCCTGCCAGCTCGGGACTCCAGCACCCCGTCTCGCTGAGTCAGACACTCCTGTCTGGCTCCAACACAGAACAAGGGTCCGAATCAGTTGTCCTAAAGCTGCAAGTTTACCCAAAACCAGCTCACAGGAGTGTGCTTGTCTTTAGCACTCAGATGCCCAACTCCCAATGGGGTCTAAACCCAGATAAATCCGTTTTACCCTGCATAAAGCTTATGCAGGGCAAACTCATAAATTGTTCGCCCTCTATAACACTGGTAGAGAGATATGCACAGTTGTTTGCTCCCCCAGGTGTTAATACATACTCTGAGTAAATTACTAAATAAAAAGTGATTTTATTAAATACAGACAGTAGGATCTAAGTGGTTCAAAGTAGTAACAGACAGAACAAAGTAAGTCACAAGCAAAATAAAATACAATGCGCAAATCTATGCCTAATCAAACTAAATACAGATAAGTTCCTCACCAGTTCCAGAATGCTCCCTTTTACAGGCTACTCTCCCTTTAGCCTGGGTCCAGCAATCTCTCACAACCCCTGTAGTCTGTCTTTTGTTTCAGTTTCTTTCAAGTATCCTGGGGGGGTGGAGAGGCTCCTTCTTTAGCCAGCTGAAGACAAAAATGGAGGGGTCTCCCCCAGGTATAAATAGGCTCTCTCTTGTGGGAGGAGACCCCCCTCCTCCCTCCTATGCAAAGTCCAGCTCCAAGATGGAGTTTTGGAGACACCTGGGCAAGTCACATGCCCCTGCATGACTCAGTCTTTACAGGCCGACGCCATTGTCCACATGGTATCTTGCATGTCTCCAGGAAGACTTCTTATGTGGATTGGAGCATTCCAAGATGCATTGTTCCCCAAGTGTTTCCTGATCAGGTACTTAACCTGGCGAATTCCTTCCTAAAGAAGCTGACCAAATGCCTCCCAAAGCTTACTTAGAAACCAAGCAGGCATACAGCCCATATTCTTAACCTCAAGTAGAAAATGATATATATATGTACAAATAGGATGAATAGATATAGTAGACCATAACCTTTACGGAGATATGTTACCTGGCACAGGCAGCACAAAACATATTCCAGTTATGTCATACATACATTTATAAGCACCCCCTCCCCATAAAGCCTTATGGGGTACACCGTCACAACCACCAGTACCAAATATGGTGGATTTCACCAGTGCCCTGGTCCACGTCTATCTGAATTAAGATTTGGATCTAATCAGACCCATAGTTTGCTCCTAGTTAAAACAAAATAGGCTAGGATGGCTTTCAAGCTGGCAAGGGGAGCTAAATAGCAATTGTCCTAGCGGAATATGTATTGAAGAATAAATAGCTTCATAGTACTAAAGGCACATAATAACAGTAAATGTGAATCTAGATGAGTAATTACTTGAAAATATACCTCTAACTCTGCTACTAGAGATGTCTATATATATCTGTAAATAGTAAATAGATAAAATGCCAGTAGATGGCACTCAAAAATATGTAGCAGAGTTTCTAGGTTTTGTAGAACCAATACAATTTCTTGTTTTTGTTAACTGCAAATGGCTTCCTTTCTGTAGATCTTTACATCACCTCTTAACAGCCCCCACCACCAAATACATCTTAAGTAATGTGTGCCATAATTCAGTGCATAGAAGTGATCATTTAGAACTAGGTCCTGTTCCCACTGAAGACAATAGCAAAGCTCCCATTGACTTCTGTAGGAGCAGGATAGAGCCCTAAATCTGTTCTGCAGGGGGAGGAGGAATGAGTGGTATTACTGTCTACTGTCCATATTCATAATATAAACTTCTGCCAAAGCTAAGCCTCTGTTCCATTCAGCTGTCAGTTTCAAGAACAAGCAAAACTTGGATATTTGTTTTTCGTATTCTGAATCTATTCAAAAGAGTTTCCCCAACCCAACTGCAAATCCATTCAGCTGAGACAAACATAACCATCTTCCAGTGGCTGGGCTTGTCATTTCAGTCTTCTTTTTTTCCTTCCCCTCTTTTCTGGGAAGGCAAGAGGAGGGGTTAAGCTTGGATTGGTCTGAAGCAGGGAGGGTCAGAGGTTTCAGGTCTTCTCCAAATTGATTTACGCATGCTGAGTTTCACAGAAAAAGAATGTTTCATGCTGTCTTAAAGTGCCACAAAAGCATAAGCTCGGTTCTCCTGAGTAACAAAGATTGTTGCTGAGCAGCTTTTCCCGAGGCACCGATTGATGTAAAGGCTGATTGGCAGATTGCGTGGCTCTGAATAAATGAATAGCAGACATATGTACTACTTCTTTGCTCTGAGAAGGGCTTCGGTCTCATTTCAGGGAAAGCACTTGCAGAGCAGCACCTGTGGTTTCCCGGATCTTTCAAGAGCAGGAACCTGGCTGCATGACAATTCTTTGGCTAAGGGCTCACTTAATAAATGCTTCCAAGTCAAAAAGCCATTTTTATTTGGCTTGTTTCATGCAATGTGGGTCCAAGGTTTTAATCTACACTCTAACACTGCCATCTACTGGCTTCTCAGGCATCTTGAGCCTACCCCTGCTTGACAGAGAAAAGAACAGCCTGCTTTGACAGACAGTGTGCTTGTGCTGTCACACATTGTTCAAATAATTCATGCTCTCCTTCTAGAATCCTGACTTTCATATTAATAAGGACTGATAGTTCTAAGGTTGGCTGAAGCCAAATTCAATATGTTTCCTGTAATGTCATATGAAATGCATAAAGGACTAAACCATATTGTTTGACCTCATGTAAAAAAAGGAAAACAAAGTTACTGTCATTGCTTTGAAATGAGTAAAGTCTCATAATAGTATCCAGAAGAAAGAAAATGATTTCTGCACAGCTGGCCTATTGTTACTGCTGCACTGTGTTAATCATGAAAACCATAACAAGACTTTGCTGAGGGCACCTGATTGCGATAGGGTAGCATTAGCACTTATGTCTAACCCTAATAAACCCTGGCAGCTCACATTGGTTTGAGTAAATAAATGGCCGAGAAAGGATTATTTTCAGTTAACGTCAAATAGGGTCTAAGACAGCATTTATTTTTTAAAGACACCTATTGATCCGTTATAGTAGAATGGTCATCCGTTTCATTTATTCCTTGTGCTTTTTCATATGTCTTAGATAATTTTCACAAGACCATATTCCTGTGCAGTTAGATCATTTGGATCACTGCCAGTCCCACAAGATCTGCCTTAACTCTCCTGCTGCTGGAGCCCCCAAAATGTACAGTAATATCAGTTTGATTAGTGATGTTCCACTGAAACCGATGGAATATCAGCAGATACCAGAAATGTGGAGAACCTCTTTCACTTTAGCCTTGGGTGGGTCTTAAAATACCAACATGGAAGAAGGCCATGCAGGTGTAATGAAATCAGAACAACAATCCACTGCTATACTCTGCTTTAGACTTTTGCACAGCTTCTAAGGGCCAGGGCTTACAAAGAGTGTATGAATTAGAGTTGGGGGAATTTCCATGACTTCTAAATAGAATTTGGCTTGGCATGTGTGCACAGCCCCTTCTATTTGCTTTTCATGAACATTTGTATGAGGGAAGTTTTGTTCAGATGAATGTTCACAGGAAACAAATGTTGGGCCCATTGCCCAAATTTGGTTAATCACAAAACAAAAATGTGTTTCACAATGAAGCAAAATTCATTTTGGATGGAAGGAGAAGTTTAAAATCCCACTGCCCTTCAGGGTGAATTCTATTGAATAATACTGAGTTCCTGTTAAAAAAAAAACAGATTTTTTTTTCCAACAGGACAAAAGGAAGTTTTAAGGCTCCAAGACTATAGTTTATAAGGGATCAGCCATCCAATCAGGGAATAGAAACAATACTGAGTAATCTGCATGACCAGTCACACAGCTTGAATAATGAATACTTGATGGAACAGTCACAGGGAACTATTTGAGAGTGATTCACAAGCTGAAATTTGTCGATCTAAGCATTCATCTAATTTCAAACAACACAAAAACTGGTGAAAAATGACAGTTCATTCATAGCTAATTTGCAAAGAAGGAAAAGGGCAATTTTCACTGAATCAAATGTTCAGCCAGTTCTATTTTTAATCTTTGTAGATTTTCCCACGGTAGATAATAGTGCCAGCAGTTATTTGAATGGTTTTTAGGGAGCAGTTAAAAAAATCTCAAAAAT
Source organism: Emys orbicularis (assembly GCF_028017835.1). NCBI lineage: Eukaryota > Metazoa > Chordata > Testudines > Emydidae > Emys > Emys orbicularis. The sequence continues at coordinate 117,080,664 of NC_088684.1, forward strand.
TTAAATGTCTCACTATTATCAATTCGTTTTCTTAGCCGCAGGAACATAGAAAATGTTACTGTTAGAATTCAGGATGAGATGGCAGATTGTCCCACATCTCCATACTGCAGGGTTCTTACACCTTCCTCTGAAGTATCCGGTGCTGGCCACTGTCAGAGCCTGGATACTGGGCTAGATGGACATTGGGTCTGATTCTGTATGGGCAATTCCTATGTTGCTATACCAGATCTCACCAGTGTTCTATCTAGTCTGCTATTACCCTGTCTCTGTCACTGTCCAGTGCCAGCTATCCCAGAGGGAGGTGTGAAAAAGCCCGTAAAGGATAATTATGGAATATTTATTCTTAACCCATGCTAATTAGTGGTTCACGTATGCCCTGAATCATGAGTTTATATCCCTTCAGAAAAATTAATCTATCTAATGTAACTGTGAATATTATTGATATCCACATAAATGTCTAATCCTTCCTTTAATTTATTAAGTACTTCACTTCAAAATCATCTTGTTGCAATAAGTTCCACAGGTTAAAAGCATGTAGTGTAAACAGCATTTCATTTTTAGTGGTTTTGAAATTGTTGCTTTTAACTGTCAGTGACTATCCTCTTGTTTTTGTATTACCAGTAAGAGAAAGGGTAAACAGAAACACCCAATTTATCTTCTTTAGCCCATTCAACATGGTATTATAGTGGGTCTGTGGTGGTGCAGGACCCGCCGCCATGGCACCTCCTGCTGGTTGGTCTGGAATTAGCTCAAGTCCTTCCGCAGGGCACCCTTCTCCAGTGGTGTCTCGCTCACCATTACTCCCGTGTTTCTGTCTCCACCACTCTGGGACCTACGTTGCTCCCCAGACCACAGCGTCCTCTTCTGGGCATAGCCCTCTGGCTGTGCCCTGCTCCACTGTCTCCCCCCCTTTCAGGGGAACTGGCAGTCTATAGTCCAGCCACTTGCCTTGGTGGCCTGCTGCAGTCACCAGTCTAGTCCCTTGCTCCAGAGGCAAACTGCAGTCTGTGTTGGCTACTTCCCTCAGGGCAAGTGGGGGCAGCCCTAGGACCTTATCTTTCCTTCCTCCAGGGCCTCAGTCTGGCAGTGGTCAGCCAGAAGCTCCTTCTGCTCTGCTACCCTACCCAGCACTGCTCTAGCCCCGGTGCTCCTAATCAGCCAGTCCTTCTCCCTAGCAAGCGAGGGAGAGACTGCCCTCTGCCCTGTTGAGCAGCCCTTTATATATGGCCCCTATTTTCCTAATATTTTCACATGATGTCACAGTGCCGTGAAAACTTCTGTCTGGCATCTGAAATATCTCGGTTTTTCATGTAATCAAACAAAACATTTGAGTTTTTTTTAAAACAAAATGTTTGTTCAAGATATATTGATACCTTGATATAAAATGTTTTGTACAGCTTTGTTTCACTTTCATTGCACAGTAAGCACTTATTTCACTCTAGGTATTATCTAAGGCCATAGCTTGTCATTACTTAGGGCTTAAAACACTGCAGCGGCACAGCTGCACCATTGCAACTGCACCTCTGTTAGCACTTCAGTGAAGACACTACCTACGCCGATGGGAGGGGTTCTCCCATCGGGGTAGGTCATCCACCTTTCTGAGAGGTGGTAGTTAGGGCAATAGGAGAATTCTCCTGTAAACTTAACACTGTCTACACTGGGAGTTAGGTCGGTATAACGGCATAGCTCAGGGGTGTGGATTTTTCACACCCCATAACAACGTAGTTATACCAAACTAATTTCCTAGTGTAGACCAGGCCTTATCCAGGCAACATTGTTGCAAAAAGATTTGACAAAGTGGATGAGCCAATCCAGTCAGAGCAAAACCCCTACTCTGGCCCCTCAGCATGTTGTGGAAGGAGTGGTGAATATCTGGAGGTCCCTTTGTTCGCCTCTTCTCTCCTGTGGTTGCCAGAACAATAGAGAGGAGGGAAGCAAGGGACAGACAGTCTCAGGTAGAAGAGGCATAGCTCAGCCTTTCTTTGATTTCTGACACTGCTTCAGGTGGAGCTTTTTCAATAAAAAAGGGGAGATTTTTCAACCCTTAAAATGTTGCCACAAAAGTGTCCTGACTATTGATTTTGAAAACCTGCTCATCTAAATAACACCACCACTTATGTTAGCACTCCATTTGGCTCAGAGACTTCCATGGAAGTTGATTTTACTTGCATTAGATAGAATTTGGCCCTGTGTTTGTGACCGGCAGGTTAGTCTTTCAATCACCCTTTAAAATGAACATGAAGCTAAGAAGAGCTCTGTGTCACTTGAAAGCTTGTCTCTCTCACCAACAGAAGTCTGTCCAATAAGAGATATTACCTCACCCACCTTGACACTCTAATGAAGCTAAGGGTCTTTTGTGAACATTAGTAGAAGTGATTTCGTTTGACTTCCTCATTGTGAAAGCAAGAGTATTCTATTTGCTTTATTGATTTTAAGAAAAATATAATATTTAAAAAACCCAGACTGTATATCATTTCAAGAAACAAGGACATGTAGTGTATACTGCTTCACTAAACCCAACATTTCTCTGCCCAATAGATATGGCACTTTAAACTCTATACACGGTACTTGAAAGCTCAGTACCACATATCTCTTAGTGAAATTATTATCCAGTGCTAAGATTTTCAGGGGTATAATTTTATCTGCACTGCTGCTCTTAGCAATAGATCATAAAATCAAACCATAGCCTTGTGGAAATATTGTTCATAGAAAAGAAGTAGAGTTTGATGATCTTGGCGGAATAATGTTTCTCCAGACATAATCAGACACTTAGTTCATCGATACAATACATAGGTATGTGGCCCAGTTCTGAAGCCAGTGGGAGGCTTTCTCCTGTATGGAGTATGCAGTCGGAACTATATAGTAGATTGTTGTATACACACCATGCACTGTGGATCTTATTCTGCTCTCACTTACACTAATGAAGAACGCTGATAACGCTAAAAAAAATCAGTGGAGTTGCTTCCAGTTCATAGTGTTGCCAACTCTCGAGATTTTATCAGGAGTCTCACAATGCTGGGTGTTTTTCCTAAAGCCACAGCTCCTGGAGTCATAAGAAACTCAGCTTTCATTTTTAAAAAGTAAGATTCTAGACTTCATGGTTGTGGAGACAAGCCTGAACCAAATGTACCCTAAAGACGCAAAAACCAGAAGGCAAAGGAAACCCCCCTCCCATCCACCCCCACTTGCCACACACACAATGTATTATTTTTTTAAATCTCATGCTTTTAATCCAGTCTCATGGTTTTTGAATGCAAAGGGTTAGCAACACTGCTGATCTAACTGAACACATCATCATCTGGAAAGGCAGAGTCTTTTTTTTTAAAAATGGGATATCCAATATAAAAAAAAGAGAGAAGATAAAGGTATGGAAAGCTTTGTCTTGAGATTGCTACTATAAACTGACTGGTGTAATCTAAAACTAAATGTATAATACCAACAAAATGAAATCATACTACTCGACAAAATACAACTTGTTCAACACAAAACATATGTTTAGCCATTGTAGTGTTGTGTCTGAGATCTAAGAATTTAAGACACTGAAAATAATGTACTGTATTTTTAGTCTGTTTCAATTACACTTTTATAATGGCACAATAATGGTGAGATTAGTCAATTTTATCATGATTAAAACTCAATTAACATATTAAATAACCATCATACCCTAATTAAAGTTGTTAAAAGCAATGTCCAATACTTTGTTCTATTTCTTTTTTTCAAACTTGTAATGAAACAGACAACATCAATATGGTTATTTTTTGTTTCAAATACACTGCTATATTGTGGACTGAATACTAAACGTGATTTTTATGTGTTTTGTCTGTTTTTTATTTAAGGACATGCAGACGTTAGAAAATAAGAAAATAAAAATAATAGTAAGTTTTATGAGAATAATTCCAAATTTATGCAATGCAATCTGGAAGCAAAGATTACAAAAATAGGTGGTATCATTTATATATTGGTCTAGCAACCACTTTTTATAATCTATGGCAGTATTTTAAGCTGGACTTGAAATGTCTTTCCACTTACTCCTTCTCTTGAAAAGCGTGTTATAAAAATGTTACAAGAATGCACGAGTGAAAATTCATGGGAGGAAGAAATAAGTTTGATACTATTTCACTAATATAGATAATTATAGAACAGATTTCTAAGCAGCAGCTTTCTGTTTGTGCCTACATCTTGAAATGTTGGTGTGTCACATGGTATGCACTCCTTTGGGGCGGGGTGGGGATGTGGTACCACTGCGGTTACAGTCTACCATACTGTCCTCAGACTGAAAGCAGCACCGCCCAGAGGCCAGAGCCAAGATGGCGGTTCTTGGAATCAGGGCAATGCCGCCTAATGGCCAGAGTCAATACCGTGGCCCTTGCATTCAGAGCGGCATGGCCTAATGGTTGGAATCAATTACAGAGGCCCTTGTGTTCAGGGCAGTGTGGCCTAGCAGCCAGAGTCAACATAGCCCTCAGACACAGGGCAGTGTGGCCTAGTGGCCAGTACCCAAGAGGCCGCCACAAGGGGGGGTGGCGGGCCGGGTAAGGGGACCCTGGCCTGCCCGACTCCACCAGACCCCAACCCAGGGCCCTAACAGTGGCGGGGGGTCTGCCACTGGGTCAGCGGGGAATCCCACCGAAACACAGTGACCTCCCACAGATGGGAGATACCAGTCACTCATCCTCCCTGGGTCACTTCCTACCGCTCTTCCTGAAGTTGTATTCCATGGGGCATCGAGATCTCCAGGCTCCTCAGCACGGGTAATTCCCTGGGGCTCCGTTGGCCACAGAACTCCAGTCCTATTCTCAGGATATCCTGAGTGCCATATAGCATCCGAGTCTAGCTTTCCAAAATCTCATCATACAAATTAAAATGTTCCTGAAAAACTGGAATAATAGAAGCAATCAAATCTAAGCCTTAATAACATGGGGTTCAAGCTATTTTGGCTGAGGGGTGGGGTGTCATGATTCTGAAAGAACATTTAGGTAGGTTTGTTTCTTTCAGCTTTCCAATATTGTTTTAAAGAATATGTATAGGTTACAGTTATGCTCACTAATATTGTGCAGTTCAACAGCAATGTAAAAATCAGCAATACATATTTTTGTCAGCTTTCCAAAGTATGAACAATATATTCATTCACGGACAAAGGGGATTGTTTCTGAACATGAACTCTGCCTTCAGGCTTTAAGACAATGCCTTTTTAGTGGTCTCCATGCAAACTTTGGTTGAAATTATGTTCCCAATTGACATAATTTTTTAATTAGAGTACCCAATGGCCACTTTAATTCACAGGATATACAGTCATTGTCTTTTACTTTGAATTAGTTCTATTGAAGAGTGTAAAAAAATGAGCAAGAAGAGGAACTGATTACTACAAAAGCATGCTAACCATTTCAATCCCTAGGTATAAAGATAAATTAATGAATCAATTAATATAACTGCATACATCAAGGAAAAGATACAGAATACATGATGAGGTCAGTATAATCCCCTTTTATATTTTTTATGAATAATCTAATGATTTACTTCATTGGAGTTACTCCAGATTTGTACCAGTGTTTAACTGGAGAGTAGAATTTGACCCCCAAATTACAGAGTTGGTTCCTGTTAGAGCAAAAATGATGTTTCTGGTGAACCCAGAGATGGTTAATAGTCTTAAGAACGGCCATACTGGGTCAGACCAAAGGTCCATCTAGCCCAATATCCTGTCTTCCAACAGCGGCCAATGCCAGGTGCCCCAGAGGGAATGAATAGAACAGGTAATCATCAAGTGATCCATTCCCTGTCACCCATTCCCAGCTTCTGGCAAACAGAGGGTAGGGACACCATCCCAGCCCATTCTGGCTGATAGCCATTGATGTACCTATCCTCCATTAATTTATCTAGTTCTTTTTTGAACCCTGTTATAGTCTTTGGCCTTCACAGCATCTTCTGACAATGAGTTCCAGAGGTTGACTGTGCATTGTGTGAGTAGTACTTCTTTTAGTTTGTTTTAAACCTACTGCCTAATAATTTCATTGGGTGACCCCTCCTTTTTGTTATGAGGAGTAAATAACACTTCCTTATTTACTTTCTTCACACCATGATTTTATAGACCTCTATCATATCCCCCCTTAGTCCTCTCTTTTCCAAGCTGAAAAGTCCCAATCTTATTAATCTCTCCTCATACGGAGAACCCCGTCAAAGAATTCTAGTAGATTGGTGAGGCACAATTTCCCTTTACTAAAATCATGTTGACTCTTCCCCAACAAGCTATGTTCATCTATATGTCTGACAATTCTGTTCTTTACTATAGTTTCAACCATTTTGCCTGATACTGAAATCAGGCTTACTCGACTGTAATTGCTGGGATCACCTCTGGAGCCCTTTTTAAAAATTGGAGTTACATTAGCTATCCTCCAATCATTTGGTATAGAAACTGATTTAAATGATAGGTTACAAACCCCAGTTAGTAGTTCTGCAATTTCACATTTGAGTTCCTTCAGAACATCTGGTCCTAGTGAATTATTACTGTTTAATTTATCAATTTTTTGTCACCTAAAAAGAATGGCTCAGGTTTGGGAATCTCCCTCACATCCTCAGCCATGAAGACCGATGCAAAGAATTCATTTAGTTTCTCAACAAAGGCCTTATCGTCCTTGAGTGTTCCTTTAGCATCTTGATCGTCCAGTGGCCCCACTGGTTGTTTAGCAGGCTTCTTGTTTCTGATGTATTTAAAAATTTTTTTGCTATTACTTCTTGAGTCTTTGGCTAGCTGTTCTTCAAATTCTTTTTTGGCCTTCCTAATTATATTTTTACACTTCAATTGCCAGAGTTTATGCTCCTTTCTATTTTCCTCACTAGGATTTAACTTCCACTTTTTAAAGGATGCCTTTTTGTCTCTCACAGTTTCTTTTATTTTGTTCTTTAGCCACGGTGGCTCTTTTTTGGTTCTCTATGTTTTTTACTTTGGGGTATACATTGAAGTTGAGCCTCTATTATGGTGTCTTTAAAATATTTCCATGCAGCTTGCAGGGATTTCACTTTTGTCACTGTATCTTTTAATTTCTTGATTTAGTAACTAACTTGATTTAGTAACTAACTTCCTCATTTTTATTAAATTAAATGTTACCGTGTTGGGCTGCTCTGGTGTTCCCCCCCCCCCCCCCCCAGGGATGTTAAATTTAATTATATTACGGTCACTATTTCCAAGTGGTCCAGCTCTATTCACCTCTTGGACCAGATCCTGTGCTCCACTAAATCAAGAATTGCCTCTCCTCTTGTGGGTTCCAGGCCTAGCTGCTCCAAGAAGCAGTCATTTAAGGTGTCGAGAAACTTTATCTCTGCATCCTGTCCTGAGGTGACATGTACCCAGTCAATATGGGGATAGTTGAAATCCCCCATTATTACTGAGTTTTTTATTTTTATAGCCTGTCTAATCTCCCTGAGCATTTCGCAGTCACTATCACTATCCTGCTCAGGTGGTTGGTAGTATATCCCTATTACTATATTCTTATTATTTGAGCATGGAATTACTATCCATAGAGATTCTGTGGTACAGTTAACATTTCTATTTCATTTGATTCTACGCTTTCTTTCACATATAGTGCCACTCCCCCACCAGCATAATCCGTTCTGTCTTTCTGATACTCATTCTGGAGTACTAATGCAAAATAGGCATCCACAATTAGGCCCTGATTCAGTAAGCTAAACATGTGCTTACACGCTTTCCTGAATCAGAACTGAATTACCCCGAACTTAGTAGTCAGTCAATACTGTCATGGATGTTATCTTGCCATTCACTTTACGTTTGTAAATTAAAAGGGGTATTTCAAGGTTTAATTAATTAATGTTGATGAAGCACTTTCAGCTCCTTGGATTGAAGTTGTCATATAATATAGCTATTATGTGTACTTCACATCGTTTATACCCCCTAAATGGAACTGAGCTGCTCTCAGTTATTCCCCAATCCAAATGTTTGCCTACATCCATCCATCCATCTAATGCTGTCTGTAGTAGTAATGGGTAAACTTCCTGTTCTAATGAGACTGGAAATAAAATTAAAAGACTTTTCTGCAATATTTGATGCTTCAGCTTACAGTTCTGATTGAAACAGAAAGTTTCTATGTACAAGGAATTAAAATAGAAGAAGGAGCAGAAGTTATCCAAACAGTTTTGAACCTGCAAAACTCCTGTGTCTGACAGCAGTTCATGTTTTGGGTGAAAGTGTGGGTCAGCTGCTTTTATCTCAGTGGCTCACTCATCTCTAGATTACAGCTGAAGTTCCATGGAAATAAGTTATTTGATTCTTTGGAAATAATTAAATTGAATCAATTTCTAGTTATCTTGGGTCATGTTCTGAAAATTAACTGCAAATCTTTTCCTTTTATTCCGCAACTGGGTTTCAGATGAAGAAATGATAATGCATTTATAATTTTGACTGTTTGTTTAGACTTTCATACTCTCATCTGAAAACTTCCCTGATATTGTGTATATTTCTGTGGCATTGATTTCTGAATAAGCTGCTAAATTGAGGTATGATCAGTTATATGGACAGGCTCACTGCACTCTCTTATATCTGAAATATCCCTGGAGGCTCTTGCCATTTCTCAACATCATAGATGTTAATCTTTATGGATCTGAAGCCTAACATTACTGAACATACACTAGCTCACTTACCTCAAATGTAGTATACAGTACTTGCAAGAAGTATCACATAATCCAAACTACCATATGCATCTAAGGCCTGATCCAAAGTCCATTGAAGTCAAAGTCCACAGAAGGTGAGTTGCAGTGAAATCACAAATTTAGCTGATTTCTGTGTCTTTCTTCCTAAAATTTCTTACTGAAAAGGTTACCCTCTATATTGCACAACAACAAAATACTGTAAAGCGTTTTTCTAAATCTGTAATATATTCACCTCTTTATATGTTACGTCGTTATTTCTTGAATCAATAATAGAAGCCATAGTAGAGTAGAACCCACTTATGGTAAATTATGATATAGTGAAACTGAATGAAAGTGCTAATTTAGCTGATTGCAGTTCAACAATAAAATCTTGATACTATGCAATAATTTATATTTCAAATGGAATTAGGACTTGCTGAGACTGGGAAAATGACTGTTTGCTAACATGGAGTCGTAGAAATGTAGGGCTGGAAGGGACCTCAAGAACTCATCAAATCCAACCCCCGTGCTGAGATAGGACCAAGCATACTTAGACTATCCCTAACAGGTGTTTGTTTTATCTCTTCTTAAAAACCTCAAAGGATAGAGATTCCACAGCATCCCTTGGAACCTACTCCAGATCTTAACTATGCTTATAGTTAGACAGCTTTTTTCCTAACATCTAACCTAAATCTTCCTTGCTGCGGATTAAGCCAATTACTTCTTGTAGCATCTCTAGCAGACATAAAGAATAATTGATCGCTGACCTCTTTTTAATAGCCCTTAATGTATTTGAAGATTATGAGGTCCCCCTCAGTCTTCTTTTCCAAAGACGAAACATTTCCAGTTTTTTCCTCATGGCAGATCAGGTTTTCTTAACCTTTTATCATTTTTGTAGCTCTCCTCTGGAATCTCTCCAATTTTTTCCTCATCTTTCTTGAAGTGTGGCATCCAGAATTGGACACAGTACTCCAGTACCTAGTAGAATTGGGACAATTATGTCACATATCTGTGAATACACCCCAGAATTACATTATCCTTTTCTGCAACTGACTCACACTGTTGACTCATATTCAATTTGTGATCGATTATAATTAAGGCTGCGAGTCAGTCACAAAGGTCATGGAAGTCATGGATTCTGTGACTTTCCGTGACCTCTGTGACTTCTGCAGCGGCTGGTGCTGACCCAGCAGTTTGGGTGTGTGGGAGGGGGCTCAGGGCTAGGGGCAGGTGTTTGGGGGCGGGGGTGCTTACTTGGGGTGGGGGAGCCCCCTGCCGCTCCTAGGCAGCAGAGAGATGGGGGGGGCGTGTCTCTGTGCCACATGCTGCCAGCACCTGCAGGCCCTGCCCTCGCAGCTCCCATTGGCTGGGAACCACAGCTTGTGGCGGGAGCAGCGAAGGAGCCCCTGCCCTGGCCCCTATCTCCACCGCCTAGGAGCTGCAGGGACACGGAGCTGGGTAGGAAGCCCCACCACGACTCACAGCCCGCCCCCCCCCCCACCCCCAGTACTGGGGGTCCCGGCCGCACACCGCAGCCTGGTCCCCCTCTTCCCCAGCACCAGAGGGGGTCCCAGGTCACTTTGACCCCCTCCCCCAGCACCCGCGGCACCACCGGACTTCTCCCCACCACCACCTGAGTACTCCCGCCCAAGTTTTAGTCACAGTAGGTATTTTTAGTAAAAGTCTTGGACAGGTCACAGCCTGTGAATTTTTGTTTACGGCCGTGACCTGTTCATGCCTTTTACTAAAAATACCTACCACGACTAAAAGATAGTCTTAATTATAACCCCCAGGTACTTTTCAGCAATACTACCTCACCAGTTATTCCCCATTTTGTATTTGTGCATTTGATTTTTTTCTTCCTAAGTATAGCGCTTTGCACTTGTCTTTACTGAATTTCATCTTGCTAATTTCAGACCAATTCTCCAATTTGTCAAGGTTGTTTTGAATTCTAATCCTGTCCTCCACAATGCTTGCAACCTCTCCAAACTTGGTGTCATCTGCACATTTTATCAATATGTTATCCATTGCATTATTCAAGTCTGACAATATTCAATCGTGCCAGGCCCAGGATAGATCCCTCCAGGATCCCACTAGATACGCCCTCCCACTTTGACAGAGGACCATTGATAACTACTCTTTGAGGACAGTCTTTCAGGCAGTTATGCACCCAACATAGATTAATTTTATCTAGACCACATTTCCCTAGTTTGCTTATGAGAGTGTCATATGGATCTGTGTCAAAAGCCTTACTAAAAACAACATACACCTCTACCTCGATATAACGCTGTCCTCGGGAGCCAAAAAAATCTTACCGCGTTATAGGTGAAACCGCGTTATATCAAACTTGCTTTGATCCGCCAGAGTGCGCAGCCCCGCCCCCCCCCTCCCGGAGCACTGCTTTACCGCGTTATATCCGAATTCATGTTATATCGGGTCGGCGTTATATTGAGGTAGCGGTGTATGTTAGCTTATATGTATTTAAACACCACTCAGAGCCTAATGTAGACAATGAAGTTTAATAACCCGTTAGCTGCTCACTGATAACCATAGGGCCATAAGACCTGTTGAACTTTACAGAACTTTAATTTTTCTGTCTTTTTAAAAAATCATCTGAAGATACAGAGTGCCATGCTATTTAGCTGTCTTGTCATTTGCAGTGTTGTTGTAGCCGTGTTCATCCCAGAATATAAGCAAGACAAGGTGGGTGAGGCGATATCTTTTATCAGACCAACTTCTGTTGATGAAAGAGACAAGATTTTGAGCTCTAGATTGACCTGAAGAAGAGCTCTATGGAGCTTGAAAGCTTGTCTCTGTCACCAGCAGAAGTTGATCCAATAAAAGATATTACCTCAGCCACCTTATCATACCATTTAGCAGACTGTAGTGGATCAATGTTTATTAAGGTCTTGGGTTTTAAGCACTGGACTGGGACTCAGGAGATACATAACTGTGAGCAAGCCATTGAGGTCCAGATTCAGCAAGGTACTTAAGCATAAGCCTAACTTTAAGCATGTGAGTATTTCAAATTTAGTAGTAACGAGTACTTATATTTAGACACCTGCTTAAGTATCTTGCTGAATAAGCCTTATCTCTCTGTGCCTCAGTTCTCAATCTGTAAAATGGTGATAATACTTTATTTCTCCCACCCTTTGTCTGTCTTTTCTATTCAGATTGTACGTAATCAGAACAGAGACTCTCTCACTATATGTTTGTACATTGCCTAGCACAAGGTGGGGCTGATCTCATTGGGTACATCTAGGCACTATAATAAAATTAAACAAAACTCATCATAATAATTTAGTACACATTGTACACTTGATATCAGAACCATTTCTGGCTATTAGCAACAACCTTTGAAAGTGTGCTCTAAGGGAACTTGGGCAGTTTTCTAATTAATTTCTGAGCATGCTTACCCTTTATAACACAAACCAAACATCAGCAAATTATGTTCACTATAATTGGAACTTTCCAAACCTTATTTTTACATTCTGTCTCCTTCACTTTTCCTTCCAGCAGAAATAGATATAGTTAAAAATTGCACAGTGAAATATTTCCATTTAAATTCAGTTAAAGCATTTGCTATTTTTATTTCTTTTATGTTTAGGAACCTTTCACAGGTCTTCTGCTTCAGTTCAGGGGATGACAGGGTAAATGTAGTATATAGCTGCCCTGCAACCTTGTTCTTAATTACAACAGACTACAGGACATTCCAGTGTCTAATAGTCTCTCTGAATCATATATGAGATGTGGATAATAGGGACACCTAGGTTCATGAACTATATTTATTTATTTAAATTTCTACTGCACCATTCTCAAGACTCAGGATACTTTTCAACATGTAAAACCAGCAGTACCTGTATATTTTAGATTAAAAGAATTTCATGTCATTATGGGCCCATTTCTCAACCCTAACTCATGTTGAATAATCCCTTACTCTAAAAGGAGTCTTATTGAAATGAATGGGAACGTATGCAGTAAGGACCTACTTATTAACCATCATGAGTATAGATGGCAAGATGGAGCTCTTCCTGAAACTATCCTCAACAAATCATACACTAACAACAACAGTAACAACTTTAGCCAAACCCACTAACTTTCTACCCAATCAACCCCTATTCTCCCCAAATGCCAAAAAATATATATATTCATTGGCTTTACTGTATGCCCAAAAGGTTCACAAATCCAGGCTGTGACAGACCATGGAAGAGCTAGCACTCCAAAGTGACAATGTTGCAGCCCACCTCCCCACTCTCCCAAGGAGAACTCCCACCTGAATAGCCACTTATCATTTAAATGGAGGGAGTTCCTGCTCTGACATCTCCAAGTGCAGCAGTTCCACAACGGCAGAGGGAGGGGCAGTGTCTCAGGTCTTGAGTCTTCTAGGGCTCCACAGATCTGAAATGGTAGCCAGATTGTGGACAGTAGTGAAATAATAGGAAACTCTGAATGGCTTTTAGTGTTGGCATCACTCCAAGAAAGGTGCGTGCCATATGCTGTCAGCAGGATGCACTGCTTAAAAAACAAGCCACCGCTTTTTGAACTAACTTCAACAACAAATGGGCTCAGTGTGTAGCTGCATGCAAAGCTTGTTACAGTAATGTAATCTTTAGTATTTGCATGCTCAGTATATCGAAATCTCATAGGGATCAGACCCATTTAGGGTCTTAACTAAAAATAGCCATTTTATTTAATGAATGTTTATAATTCATCCAGCTTTCCAGTGCTCAAATTGGACTTTGATGCAACTTGTTGGAACTTCGGCTAGTCATTGTACACTGTAGTTTACCAGCAGTGCTGCTCCACTGGATTCTACACTTGGTATGCAAGGGAGGGGAGAGTAAAACTGACAAGATCAGTTTCAAAGTCGCTCCTCATCAGTTACGCCTATACTGCTACACTGTCTGCACATATAGAGTGTGAAGCTTGGGGAGAGAAGCAGGGGACAGTGGATGAAGGTGCCAGTGGGGACAGTTAATACCTGTCTATGCTAGTGGGTGATTTTAGCCCATGAATTCCAAACCCATTGCAGTTGTGTCTATATGAAAAGTATATATATTTAATATAGATAACAGATAAAAGCCCCAATTATATGAAGGTCTTGGGGAGCATGGGAAGTCTTCAGATGATATGGGGTTGTAGTAACTGGGAGTTCTGCAACTGTGAAGCTGAAAAGCTCCATCGGAGCTTAGCTTCAAGCCCTGAAGATTTTCTAAACTTTGCAGTAGTTGAGCTCTATGCTCAGGACACAAGGAGGTCAGAAGGAGGGCTGCAGTTTATGGAGATGGCTGTTTCAGTTGGCTCTGGGAGCAGATCTGCACAGCTCTCTCATGTATTCCACCTCCCTCCCTGTATTGCACCCTCCATTTTTATTATCCTGCGTTTCACCCTTCCTTCTCTGCTCCTAAATAGTTCCTAAAGTAACCCCAGGGGGCATACTAGACCTTTGGTTAACCCAGAATTTGGGGGGTTGGGTAATTAGAATGTATTACCTGTAATGCTTTACTTCTCAGAATCATATGAATGTGTGAAATGAATGAATAAACTCTTTTCACTGAGCAATAACATGAGAACAAAGACATCTAAGATGTGCAAAAACAGCCAAGTTGGGAAAAGGAAAATGTCATCCATATAAACATTAGAGACACAAGGTGGGTGATGTAATATCTTTCATTGGACCAATTTCTGTTAGTGAGAGAGAGAAGCTTTTGAGCTTAAACAGACCTAGAAAAAGAGCTCTGTGTAAGCTTGAAAGCATGTCGCTCTGACCAACAGAAGTTGGTTCAATAAAATATATTACCTCACCCACCTTGTCTCTCTAATATCCTGGTTACAACAACACTGCATACAGCCATATATAAATATGTCTTATTGAAACACAATATACAATTTAGAGATACATTTGAAGTGGAAGAAATGGACTTCAGACATAACATGAATTCTAACTTTCCTAAAGCTTTGAAAACTATCTGGAACCTCTGGATTCGCCACTCTTCAGGGAGTTAATTTATTTTTCCTTGTTGTTTTTAGGGGAGGAGGGATATAACTACTGTAATTAATTATATCTTGGTAATCCACTACAATCAAGACACAAACAAAACCAGCATATTCGTCTCACTATATTCTATCTAATGCAAGACCAAGCAAGTAAGAAGTGACTGCAAAATGTTAAGCTTCCAAAGAGGTGTTTCCTCAGAGAATACTAATTTCTCATGGGACAAGCAATATAGAATCATAGAAATGTTGGTCTGAGAAGGACCTTGAGAGGCCATATTTGGTGGCAGAGGAAATTTGACAACTCTGTCTATCAACCCAAGCAAGTCTGTCGTTAGGGCTAAGCATTTCTTAACTGTCAAACTAAAACATGGACTTACAAATAAAAAAAATGTTCTCTGCTCTGAACTTTCTGCCAGAAAGTACAAAAAAAAAAGAGGACTTCCAAACCATAAATAATATTTTTGCAGTCATGCTTGCATCCTTATTCCTGAAACCAATTTAGAAAACAATTGGACAGGGCACCCTGGGAATAAAGAATCATTTGCCATTAGACTTTAATGTGTGATTACTTAGTAACATAATTGAAAGCATGACTGGAGCACATTCTATTGCCAGGAGATTACATCATGAATGATACAGAGTATTTCAAATAATATTTTTTTAATTCCGTATTTGTTGTTATAAGAAGTTTTACTTAATATTTGCATTATGTTTTCATTTTCAAATACTGTATAACTGTGGGGAAACTCTCAATGTCAGATTTTCTGGTGACAATCATAATACAACCAACTAATCACAACGATTCTCATATGAGGAATGCAGTGGAGGCTGGTGACATCTGAATGTGGGTAGATGGAATTGACAAAAAGGTGCATTCAGAGCCAATTTATAGCAGTGGGTAAAGATTGAAATGAATTGGATTCAAAACAGTGCTAGATCCTCAGCTGGTGTTAATTGGAGGGACTCCTATGAGTCATAGAATCATAGAGTTAGAAGGGACCGCAAGGGTCATCTAGTCTAACTCTCTGCCAAGATGCAGGATTTGTTGTGTCTAAGCCACTCAAGACAGATGGCAATCCAGCCTCTTTTTGAAAACCTCCAGTGAAGGAACTTCCATGACTTCCCTAAGCAGTTTGTTCCATTCTCCTACTGTTCTTACAGTTAAGAAGTTTTTCCTGAGATTTAATCTAAATCTGCTATGCTGTAGTTTGAACCCACTGCCTCTTGTCCTGCCCTCTGTGGCTAGAGAGAACAATTTTTCTCCATCTTTTTTATGGCAGCCTTTCAAGGATTTGAAGACGGCTATCATGTCCCTCTTAATCCCCTCTTTTCCAAACTAAACATACCCAGTTCCTTCAGCCTTTGCTCGTATGGCTGCATTCTGTCCCTTTGATCATCTTTGTCACTCACCTCTGGATCCTTTCTAGTTTCTCTACATCCTTTCTATACAGCAGTGAGCAAAATTGGATACAGTACTCCAGCTGAAGCCTAACCAGCGCTGAGTAGAGCAGTACTTTCTCTTCCTGTGATTTGCCCAACCCAAAATTGAATTTGCTTTTTTTTTTGCAACAGCATCAAATTGTTGACTCATTAAGATTGTGATCCACCACAACTCCCAGATCCTTCTCAGCAGTACTACTGCCAAGCCAGTTATCCCCCATTCTGTATTTGTGTATTTGGTTTTTCTTCCCTAAGTGTAGCATCTTACATTTGTCTTTGTTGAATTTCATTTTGTTGTCTATAGCCAAGTTCTCCAATTTATCAAGATCCCTTTAAATTTTAGCTCTATCCTTCAAACTGATTGCAATATCCCCTTCCCCCAGGTTTGTGTCATCTACAAATTTGATTAGTATGCACTCTATTCCTACACCCAGGTCATTAATAAAGATATTAAACAACACCGGACCCATAACAGATCCCTGTGGAACCCCACTTGAGATCTCCTTCCAATCTGACATCATTTCATTAATAGTTACTCTTTGTTTGCAGTTGTTTAATCAATTATGTATCCACTTAATGGTAGTTCTGCTGAGCCCACAATTCTCCAGCTTACTTATGAGAATGTCATGTGGGACTGTGTCATAGGCTAAGCCTCCCTTGGCGCAGCCACTGCCAACCCGCCACTGGACGCCTAGGCAGTGGTGGCCTCGCCTGTGCTCTGCCTCTTCCTGTCCCTGCTCTGCCCCTTCCCCAAGGCCCCACCACCCACCGCTGCCTGGTGAGTCCCTCCTCTCCACTTCACCCCCATCTCCAGAGGTCCCCACCCGCCACTCATCACATCCCTGCTGGCAGTAGGGGCCTCGCAGGGGAGGAGTGTGGAGGAGAGGAGGGACACGGCAAGTGGTGGGCAGTGGGGGGCCTCATGGGGGAAAAGGGTGGAGTGGCAAGCGGTGGGGGCCTCACAGGAGAGGGAGAAGAGAGGAGGAATGCAGCAAGCAGCAGCGGGGGTCTGAGCGGGGAGGGAGACGACCTGGAGTGGGGGCCAGGCCTGGCACAGAGCGGGGGCAGGGCCTGGGGCAGAGCAGGCATGGGGCGAAAGATCCGGGACAGGGAGCTAGCCTCCCACAGGGGAAGCTTCACCTGCCACCCATGGACTGTGTCAAAAGCCTTGCTGAAGTCCAGGTATGTTATATCCATTGAACCAGTTACTTTATCAAAGAAGGAAATCAGCCAGGTTTGACATTTGTTCTTAGTAAATCCATGCTGGCTGCTCGTGATTTACCCCTTCATCCTCTAGGTATTCACAAATTGAACGTTTTATACATTGCTCTAGTAGCTTCCCAGGTAGCAAGGACAGGCTGACTGGTCTATAGTTCCCCAGTTCTTCCTTTTTTATCTTATAAAAGATGGGCACTCTATTAGCCCTTCTCCAGTCTTCTGGGTCCTCTCCTGTCATCCATGAGTTTGCAAATATTATTGCCAGTGGTTCTGAGAGTTCTTTAGTTAACTCCTTCAGCACCTTGGGATGCATAGCATCAGGCCCAGCTGACTAGAATTCATTCAATTTAGTCAGAAGACCTCTGACATGTACTTTACTTATCCTGTTCTGCATCCCTTCCCCTTTATTGTCTATGATAACTTTGCTCATCATCTGGTCACATGTTATTTTTTGTGTGAAGACTGAAGCAAAGTAAGCATTAAGCAGTTCTGCCTTCTTAACATGTTCCATTACCAGCTCACCTTCTTTATTGAGCAGCAGACCCATACTATCCCTGATCTTTCTTTTTTGTCTGACATATTTGTATAACCCTTTCTTGTTGTCTCTAACATTCCTTGTCAGCTGTAACTCATTCTTTGCCTTGGCTTTCCTGATTTTGTCCCTACACACTCATGTATATTTCCTTGGTGACATGCCCATCCTTCTATTTCCTGTATGTATCCCTTTTGGTTTTTAGATAACTAAAAAGCTCCTTGTGCAGCCACATTGGTCTCCTGTGGCTCTTCTTATCTTTCATCTGCATTAGAATAACTTGATGTTGAGCTTCTAGTATTATATTTTTTATGAACTGCCAGCCCCCTTTGACTCCTTTTTTCCCTAATTGGTCTTTCCATGGGACCTTGCCTCCTATTACTCTGAGCTGGCTGAAATCTGTCAATGGAGCTATGCGGATTTACATCAGCTGAGGAGCTGGGCCAGGGAGTACAGTATTTACTCTACATACCCTGTGGTGCCTACAGGCAAGATCCTCAGCTGGTATAAAGAGGACACATTAACTTTAGGAGAGGCATGCCGATTTACATGAGCTGTGGACTTGGTCCTACACATGAGGAATGTGCTGCTGACATCAGAGTTGCATAAAATAGAAGCTCGTGTTTCCATAGACAGGGTTGCATTATGAAGCTCTTTCTCCCTTTTAATACAGTTCTTAGCTCAGCCAAAAGCCCCAATTTCTCAAAAAGAGACTTTTATGCAAGAAAGAACTAAGTAAGAGTGTCAGGATTAGGCCCATTGGGAGTTTTGACTAAATAAAAACTGAGGGCCAAGTTATGTTCTGTTGATCTTTGTGCTGCATGTGCACATAGTTCCATAGAGTAGAGCTGTATTAACATTCCTGCTCACGAATCCCCCTTAAGGAGAGTCCCTCAGGCAGCCACTGGCAGGTAGCTTCAATAGACCCAAGCTGCCAGAGAGCCACCAAGGACTGGGACCCTGCATGGGTGGCCCTGTAACTACTGAAGAGCCCCTAAGATATGCATTGCACATTTTAAGGCCTGTACCCCATGGAGCTGGAAAAACTGCCTGGCTGAAGAATTCAGAGGAAACTGTGCGGGGAAACTCACAGTGACCTCCTCTCCCTTCGTGCCTTCTCACCAGTTTCTCATCTCAAGGGGAAGGCCTGAGCCTTTGTAAGGACTCTGGAAATTGGTTCATGGACTATGTTTTTGTCCTTTTTACTGTACCTCAAATGACCACAGGTGAGAAAAACTCAAAGGACAGGGGAGGCTTAAAGGGATTTGCTGTTTAAAGGAAACTGCAGCTCTCATCTGCCATTCCACTCTTACCCAGTCACAGAAAGCCCGTGTGACAGGTGGCAGGGGATCCTCCTTTCTGAGGCTGATCCTAGTCTAATTTTCCTCAGTTGGAAGTCATGACAGGCTCTTCAGAGGCTTCTACTCAACAATAAAATACATTTCATTTTCCAAAAGGAAAACTTTTGATTACAAGACATCTCATAAAACTTAGTTGGTTCCTGGCTGCTTTTACATAGTTTCCTAAGCTATTTCACAGTATTGAATGATTGGAACAAACTAGATTACCTCCTCCTAATTTGTCCTGGTGACCTACCATGTACATGAGTAAAGGGATAGCTTTCTACAGTGAAAACAGAGCTAAAGGCAAAAAGTATGTCAGGCTCATTAAAATACTTTTAACCTGTTCAGTTCATGACAGTGGAAGTACCGGAGCCTTCTGGGCTTTGTAATATAATAGCACCCCTTTATCATGTTGAATGGTTTATTGGATCCAGCTTGTACATATAATTTAGTTTACCATGGTGAGGCCGCTACTGCAGGGCTATCATCTCTGCTTGGGGATTCTTCTGTCATTTTTAACATTTGGGAGTTTGGAGTAGGGGAGTGGAGTTGTTTGTTTGTTGTTGCTTGCTTTTGCTAAATAAGCGTTCATTTGATTTGAGCATTGTTTGCATTATTTATTATTTTTAGATAGCTTTGAGACCAGAGCTGGGGCAGAGATGCAGAAAGGCAGAATGCACTTAGGGTGACCAGGTAGCAAGTGTGAAAAATTGAGACAGGCGCTGAAGGTTAATAGGCGTCTATATAAGACAAAGACCCGAATATCGGGACTGTCTCTATAAAATTGGGACACCTGATCACCCTAAATGCACTGTATTTGTGAATGGCTGCTGTGTAGTCATTTCATTGGCATGAACAATAACAGAGTGCAGGCAAGTCCTTTTGTTGACACCCTCATAAATAGGAAACATTTACATATCGCATTATATGGCTAACGTCAGCTTAACAAAATACTAAATATGACCAGCTTCACCATTAGAGTCACTTTCTATAAAAAAAAATATCAGTCAGGTACTGGGCAGGTAAATTCACACAGCCCCAGTTCACCCATAGAACACAATGGCTTTGGTGAAACAGAGCAGCTCCTCTGTGGTGTTTCCTGCGATTTTATCATGTGATAATCTACTGTCAATGTCATCACAGGATTCTGCACTCGGCCATGCATTCAGCAATTTAGACAAAATAGTCTCTCTTTGAGCCTAACCCAAAACAGGTACACTATTTGCAATTTTATCATGACCATGTTTAAAAAACAGAGCTACTTTTTAAAATTATATTTTGTTATTGAGACTTACACTAGCTACATAAAAGAGCATCCAGCCCGGGCTATGAATGAGCACAACCGACTCTTAAAAATAGAATTCATACAGAACATGCTCTAACAATCGACCCAGCTCTTTTTTGTCACCTTTTAAAGCATGTAGCTTTTCTCTTGGTTCTGCAGGGAGATGGGAGAGGGGTGGTATCCCATGGTGGTTCTTTTGGAATTTAATAATCAGTCCCACCAAAAGAACCACCATGGGATACCACACTATCACCCCTCTCCCATCTCCCTGCAGACCCAAGAGAAAAGCTATACCTTGCAACATGCTTTGAAAGGTGACAAAAAAGAGCTGTGCAAAAGTTTCATAATGGAACCCCAATTCAGGCAATATTCACCTGAGTTCACCTCTTTACTAAAATCAAAGTCCTCTCAATGACTTTCATGAACTTTGGCAAGAGATTTGTATGGGCCTCTAAGAGGACTCCAGCCCCAGATTCCCTCTTCCCCCTCCAACACCTGGAAGCTTTCACCTTTACCTTGAGCTGTCTTGCAGTTGTGGTATTACCTGCAACCTTATCTTCTCTCAACATCTTCTGAGAGCAGCTGACCAGTTCTCTCCCCTCTTTGTGAGAATTTTTGGTGAGTGGGAGGTACAAGGTAGAGTCATTCACTGGGTCATTTCTTTTATTTAAAGACATCCATTTAGTGAGGCTGGAGAATCTGCCAATTTTACTGCAGTCATAATCTGCTCCCTCTCTTTCAGGCATATTCTGAGGCAAGAAAATTTGGGAGTAGATAAGTCTCAAGGCAAAGCTAGAGAATCAGAGAGGGATGACGGTACTCAGAGTTGCTAAGCACTTTGCAGGATTGGATCCCAAGGGAATTATGTCGATATTGGAGCGAGGTAAATAATTCATAATGAATAATTTATTAATTTTGCCTTTTCCCTCTGATTGTAAACTGTTCATGTATTCATTTATTTAAAATTATTCACCTAATAATTTTTGCCAATATGTATGGCATGTAGGTTCTCTGTAAGCAGCTCCTGGCAGCTATTCAAGCTGTTTTGAATAGATACGTATGAATTAACAACATAAACTTAACACTTAGAATCAGGATTCTGGTGTGAATGCTCATGTTTACATCTACTAGTTGGTGTATGGCAGTGGTTTTCAACCTGTAGTCCGTGGACCGCTGTGGGTCTGCAGACTATGTCTCGGGGGGTCTGCAAAAGGTTATCATTACCACAGAACAGTGGTTTTCAACCTGGGGCCCGCAGACTATGTGTAAGATTTAGCAAGGGAGCCATTTGAAACTTTATAGGGATCCGCAAATGAAAAAAGGTTGAAAACACCTTGTGTATGGCACTGATGTCTTGAAGAGGTACCTAGAAAAACCTGCACTGGCCTGGAACAAGAGACTGCTGCATAAATGCCTTAGAAACCCATATAAAAGCAGCAGCGGCAGCAGCAGAGTTGGATTGCCCATCTAAAACATGAAAAAAGAACCCACATGTCATTTATAGTCAAGAAAAGCATTTCAACAACTGTTCACTCTTATGAAAATATTAGCCTTGCAGTGCTGCCAAGGTCAATAAAAGCTTATGTTGTCTGTCATATAAGTACCAGTTGTGAACATTAGATGCCTGCGGGCTGGGCTGGTCTAGTCTGAACATATGACCTTTCAGAATATTTTCTTCCAGTACTTGATCTCTCCTGATCTGAGGTTGCAAATTGGCCTGGACTTTGTCAAAATTAAGTAGTTTGTATAATGTGGACAAATTTCTATTGGTGACATGCTGGTAACTGAGACCACCAAATACATTACTGTAGTGAACTCCAGCCACATGTGAATCCAGGTTCACAGAGGTAAAAGACAAGGACATAATTCCACTTGACCATGTAGCCTCCAGTATGTAAATTAGATTTGGATAATCTTGCACAACAAAGCTATTGGATGAACTGGTGAAGCATACTATAAGAAACCAGATACAAAAGTCTGCAGTAAATTACAGTTAGCTTGCCAAATTGTATAAGTACATTTCTGTTGAAGCTAAAAAAATTATCCTTGCATGTTAATCCAATTTGGGGGAATTACAGAATTGTGAGCTAACTCCTGGCTCAGATAACAAATGGATATAGATTTGTCACAATTACAGCATATGGAATTTATTAAATAAATATTCCAAAATACTTGTGGGATTGTTTTTTGTACAACAAACCACAACAGGTTTCATATTTTTCTTTCTTATATCTCTTCTCTTTGTTACCACCAATATCATGTAACAATGCAGCAACAGGTGTGGGCAATCATGACCCTTTCCTCTAATCCATAATCCTAAGGAAAGCATATATTTCTACAGTACAAAAACCTATATAGCCCAGCAAAACTGCAGCTACACCCACCTTGTGCTGTGATTCCATCAGATCTCAGTACTTGTGTGAATCAGTACTTCAACAGGAGCCATCTAAGGAACACCCACCTGCTGCAAAAAGTGCTGGCAATTCAGTAAGCAGCACTCGTCATCCCCTTGAATTATTACAGAAGCTATTCTCCTTCGTGGTGTTAGGCAGGCAGACACTGTTCTGCTGGATGTGCTGGGCCAGATCCTCAGCTGGTGTAAATCAACATAGCTCCATTGACTTCAAGAACATTTAATGACTTCAGTGCTGTTTGGGGATATACCCCCGTGACTTCTGGATTAAATCAAAATCCTAACTATTTAGGATCATCAACGATCCCAGGGTACTTTTTGAAATACGAGTAGTTGTATTAATTTCAGCACCCTTGCCAAATTCCAGACTGGGCAATTACATTGCATGCACCTAGAATTCCCTCTGCAGTTTCAAGTGTTGGCTTTCTACCCAGGGCTGTTGTGCAGCATTGCTGTGTGCTGTTGAACACCTGCTGAGTTTTGGCCCAGAGACAGGATGCATTTCAGTTATAGATGAAGTAACCATTGTGTGTAGCATGTAGTTAAGTTTGCAAATCTCTCTAGCATCCTGCAAGATGAAAAGGTGTTAGTGAAAGCTATGACATTAGAATAGCTTATTTTTCTTTACTATTTACCAGGGCTGAGCTTTACAAGTGTGCAAAAGCCTTCTCTACACCAGACTATTGTGGATAAGTCTCTCACCATTTTACTACCGCCAGTGCAATTTCACCAGATAGCAGAAGTGCTAATGTAGACATGGCATTGATGTACAGCAGTGTTTCATCCTCAAGCAATGCAAATAGTCCTATTTTGAATAGGATTAGACCACATGGCAGTAAAAAAAAAAAAAAAAGCCATTGTCCTGTCTACACTAGCACTCCCACCATTATGCTGATGATAAGAGCACAGAGGGCGATTTCCCAAAAGAAGCTAGTATAACTACAAGGCTAAGAAAGAAACTGCCTTGAAGAGGAAAGGAAGAAATTGCAGCTCGGGTCAGCTTGTACAACTTTGTAGAAAGAAACTAGTAACAATAATTCATCATTTTTCTAGCATTTGGTTTAGTTGCATTAACCACAGTAAGGCCCCTTGATCACCTCTCCAAATTTACTTTCTTTGGTGGTATAGTGAGCAAATATCACTAGCTGGAGGAATCTTTTAGGATGCTAATTAATTTCTCTTAGGGGTGGAGTGTTTCACCTTTCTCATGACTGAGAATGCCAACCTTAGGGCACGCAGTTAAGAAGCAGGGCAAAACCCCCAAACTGGTTGTATGTTCTATAAATAGATCTCACCAACCCAGTAATAAATATAAACTCCTAAAGCACTATAACAGCCTTACCACGGAGTCACAGACAGTTCCCTTGGGCATTCCAGTCCATCTTGCCACCCAGGCAAGCTGGACTTTGTGATAGATGGCCCTTTACACCAAAAATCACAACCATATTCAGGTTACTCCCAGTACCAAAGGACCAGTCACTTACCCCAGGTCAATTGTACTCTGATCTGAAGCCAAAGATAATGCTTGTAGCCAATCCTGTAACAAACCAGTTAAATGTTTATTAACTAGGGAAAAGAAATAAAAGAGTTATTCACAAGGTTAAAGCAGGTAAACATTTACACACAAATGAGGTACCATCTGAAATTCAAACGGTAATAGAAGCTTCTATAATTAGCAGCTTTTATATCCTTTAGGGCTAACCCAGCCCAAGCAGCATGGGGATCTCTTGCTTATGGTTAAGAATCTTTGCCCCTCAGAGCCCAGACAGCATAAATATACCAGTTTCTCCTTAACAGGCATTTTATTCCCTTCCCCCAGCATTCAAGCTGTGATGGGATGCAGGCTTGTGCACATACCCTCTTCAGAAGTGTTGGTTAACAATTAGAATAGCTTGTCTACAATGGCTTGTCTGGTGTCTACAGGCCTTCTTTTGTTGGTGAGAAGATAATACCTCTTGTGCTAAACTAGCATTTCACACTTGGGCCTGGTCTACACTATGACTTTAATTCGGATTTAGCAGCGTTAAATCGAATTAACCCTGCACCCGTCCACACAACGAAGCCATTTATTTCGAAATAAAGGGCTCTTAAAATCGATTTCTGTACTCCACCCCGACGAGCGGAGTAGCGCCCAAATTGATTTTGTCATTTCGAATTAGGGTTAGTGTGGCCGCAATTCGATAGTATTGGCCTCCGGGAGCTATCCCACAGTGCACCATTGTGACCGCTCTGGACAGCAATCTGAACTCGGATGCACTGGCCAGGTAGACAGGAAAAGCCCCGCGAACATTTGAATTTCATTTCCTGTTTGCCCAGCGTGGAGAGCACAGGTGACCACAGATAGCTCATCAGCACAGCAGCGAGCAGCGGCCCCCAGGAGCCGGCCAACAGGGCTGCTAACAGGGGAGTTTAAGTGGGAGTTTACAGGGGGAGGTGGAAGGGGAGGCAGGTGGGCGCGGTGGTCGGTGTGCTCTGTTTCCCCAGAGGCTGCAGGCAGAGACCATAGCGGCCATGAGCCAAGCAGCAGGGGACACAATGCAGATGATTGCATGTGGCAGCTGTGGTATGTATATGGTCCTAGCTGTGGCACCTGAGCAGAGGTATGTCTGTATGAAATGCCGCCTAATTGACCTGTTAGAGGAAAAGGTCCGAGGGTTGGAGATGCAGGTAGAGACCCTGATAGAGTTTAGAAGGGGGTTCGAGCAGCTAATGGAGCAAAGGCAAGGGGTGGCTGAAGGGGAATGCTCAGGGGTGCAGGGGGAAGCGGGGGCTATGGTCTGTGAGGGGGGAATGTCAGGGGGAGAACATGAGCAGTGGAAGCATGTGACCGTGAGAAGCAGGCCAAGGAAAAGGAAGGCTAGTGAGGGGGAAATAGAACTCAGGAACAGGCTTGGGTGTTTGGCTAACGAGGAGGGGACGCAGCAGGTGGTAACTGATGGTGGGAGGCAGAGGAAGAAAAGAAGGGCAGCTAGTCCAATAGAGAGGGGGGAGGAGTTGATGGAAACAGCATCAATACTCGGCCCCAGGAGGATACAGGATGGCAATAGGGGGACTATAAGGGAAAATAGAGACAGACAGGAGTTACGGCCCCAGGGAACAGGGGATATATTAGTAGATCGCACTGTCACCAGGCAAAGGCAGGTTTATGTGATTGGAGACTCCCTACTGAGGAGATTAGACAGGCCTGTGACCAGGGCAGACCCAGAAAACAGAAGGGTGTGCTGTCTGCCGGGCGCTAATATACGGGATGTGGACCTGCGGTTGAAAAGGATCCTAAAAGGAGCAGGTAAGAACCCCTTGATCGTCCTTCACGTAGGAACGAATGACACGGCTAGGTTCTCGCTAGAGAGAATCAAGGGAGATTATGCAAGGCTGGGGAAGACGCTTAAGGAAGTAGAGGCTCAGATTATCTTCAGTGGGATTCTGCCTGTTCCTAGAGAAGGACAGCAAAGGGCAGACAGGATTGTGAGGATAAATAGCTGGCTAAGGGAGTGGTGCTATAAGGAGGGCTTTGGGATGTATGGCCACTGGGAGGCTTTCGGGGACAGACAGCTTTTCTCACGGGATGGACTTTACCTGAGTAGGGAAGGAAATAGACTTCTGGGAGGGAGGCTGGCTCATCTCATCAAAAGGGCTTTAAACTAGGAACTTGGGGGAGACGGTTGGGAGATGTCCAGTTAATCTCCACGCCAGATTCCAACACTGAAAAAGAGGGCGAAGAGATAAGCACAGATATAGGTAGGGGTAGGGAATTGGACATGAGAAAGAGGGGGCGGATGGACAGTACGGGGTCCGTACCAAATTGCATATCTAATGGGAGAAAGGATAGACAGCATACAGTTAGATGTTTATACACGAATGCGAGAAGCCTAGGTAACAAAATGGAGGAATTGGAGCTCCTGGTCCAAGAAATAAAACCGGATATCATAGGAATAACCGAAACGTGGTGGAACGGTAGTCATGACTGGAGTACAGGTATGGAAGGGTATGTGCTGTTTAGGAATGACCGGAAAAAAGGTAAAGGTGGGGGTGTGGCATTGTATGTCAATAATGAGCTAAAATGTAAAGAAATAATAAGTGATGGAATGGATAAGACAGAGTCTGTATGGGCAATAATTACACTGGGAAAAAGAACTACTAGAGCCTCCCCTGAGATAGTGCTTGGGGTGTGCTATAGACTGCCGGGATCTAGCCTGGATGCGGACAGAGAACTATTTAATGTTTTTAAGGAAGTAAAAACTAATAAGAGCTGTGTAATCATGGGGGACTTTAACTTCCCGGACATAGATTGGGGAACAAATGCTAGTAACAATAATAGGGCTCAGATGTTCCTAGACGTGCTAGCAGATGAATTCCTTCATCAAGTAGTAGCTGAACCGACGAGGGGGGATGCCATTTTAGATTTGGTGCTGGTGAGTAGTGAGGACCTCGTTGAGGAAATGGTTGTAGGGGACAACCTTGGCTCGAGTGACCATGAGCTAATTCGGTTTAAACTAAATGGAAGGATTAACACAAATAAAACTGTGACTAAGGTTTACGATTTCAAAAAGGCCAACTTTAATAAATTAAGGCAACTACTTAGGGAAGTGGATTGGGCTAACATACTTAGGGATCTAAAGGCAGATGACGCCTGGGATTATTTCAAGCTGAAGTTGCACGAGCTGTCCGAGGCCTGTATCCCGAGAAAGGGAAAACGGTTAGTAGGCAGGAGAATTAGACCCAGCTGGATGAGCGGGCGTCTCAAAGGGGCGATTAAGAAAAAACAGAAAGCGTACAAAGAATGGAAGAGGGGAGAGATCGGCAAGGAAACCTACCTTATTGAGGTCAGAGCATGTAGGGATGCGGTGAGAAAGGCCAAAAGCCGTGTAGAGTTGGACCTCGCGAGGGGAATTAAATCCAATAGTAAGAGGTTTTATAGCCATATAAATAGGAAGAAAACACAGAAAGAGGAAGTGGGACCGCTGAAGAATGTAGATGGAGTGGAGATTAAGGATAATCTAGGCATGGCACAATATCTAAATGAATATTTTGCGTCGGTCTTTAATAAGGCTAATGAAGGGCTTAGGAATACAGGGAGCAGGACAGAGGGGAATAGAGGAGGGGCGATTGACATTACAGTATCAGAGGTGGAAGCCAAACTTGACCAGCTAAATGGGACTAAATCGGGCGGACCGGATGATCTTCATCCTAGAATATTGAAGGAGCTGGCGCGAGAAATTGCAAGCCCCTTAGCGATAATTTTTAATGAATCTGTAAACTCGGGGGTGGTACCGTTGGACTGGAAAATAGCTAATGTGGTTCCTATTTTCAAGAAGGGGAAAAAAAGTGACCCGGGTAACTACAGGCCTGTTAGTTTAACTTCTGTAGTATGCAAGGTCTTGGAAAAATTTTTGAAGGAGAAAGTAGTTGAGGACCTTGAGGTGAATGGCAATTGGGACAAATTACAACATGGGTTTACGAAAGGCAGATCGTGCCAAACCAACCTGATCTCCTTCTTTGAGAAAGTAACAGACCTTCTAGATAAAGGAAATGCGGTGGATCTAATATACCTCGATTTTAGTAAAGCGTTTGATACTGTGCCGCATGAGGAATTATTGGTTAAATTAGAAAAGATGGGGATCGATATGAAAATCCAGAGGTGGATAAAGAACTGGTTAAAGGGGAGACTGCAGCGGGTGGTACTGAAAGGTGAACTGTCAGGTTGGAGGGAGGTCACCAGTGGGGTTCCTCAAGGTTCGGTTTTGGGCCCGATTTTATTTAATCTATTCATTACTGACCTCGGAACCGAATGTAGGAGTGGGCTGATAAAGTTTGCGGACGACACAAAGTTGGGAGGTATTGCCAATTCGGAGAAGGATCGGGATATTCTGCAGGGAGACTTGGATGACCTTGTTAATTGGAGTAATAGTAATAGGATGAGATTTAATAGTGAGAAGTGTAAGGTGATGCATTTAGGGATGACTAACAAGAATTTTAGTTATAACCTGGGGACGCATAGGTTGGAAGTGACGGAGGAGGAGAAGGACCTCGGAGTCCTGGTTGATCGCAGGATGACTATGAGTCGGCAATGTGACGTGGCTGTGAAAAAAGCTAATGCGATCTTGGGATGCGTTAGGCGAGGTATTTCTAGTAGGGACAGGGAGGTGCTGCTTCCGTTATACAAGGCGCTGGTGAGACCTCATTTGGAGTACTGTGTGCAGTTCTGGTCTCCTATGTTTAAAAAGGATGAACTCAAACTGGAACGGGTACAGAGAAGGGCCACTAGGATGATCCGAGGAATGGAAAACCTTTCCTATGAAAGGAGACTCGAGGAGCTCGGTTTGTTTAGCCTAACCAAAAGAAGGCTGAGGGGGGATATGATTGCTCTCTTTAAATATATCAAAGGGATTAATACCAAGGAGGGAGAGGAATTACTTCAGCTCAGTACTAATGTGGACACGAGAACGAATGGATATAAACTGGCCGTGGGGAAGTTTAGGCTTGAAATTAGACGAAGGTTTCTAACCGTCAGAGGGGTGAAATTTTGGAACAGCCTTCCGAGGGAAACGGTGGGGGCGAAAGACCTCTCTGGCTTCAAGATTAGGCTTGATAAGTTTATGGAGGGAATGGTTTGAAGGGATAACGTGATTTGAGTCAATTAGGCATTAACGTGCCATCACGGGTAAAATGAGGGTCCGGCTGTAGAATCTTGCCTGTATGCTCGGGGTTCTACTGATTGCCATATTTGGGGTCGGGAAGGAATTTTCCTCCAGGGTAGATTGGCAGAGGCCCTGGAGGTTTTTCGCCTTCCTCCGCAGCATAGGGCAGGGGTCACAGGCTGGAAGATTCTGTGTGGGTGGGTCAGCTTTTGTGGCCTGCATCATCCGGGAGGTCAGACTAGATGACCATATTGGTCCCTTCTGACCTTAAAGTCTATGAGTCTATGAGTAACCATGCAGGCCGATAATCGAAAAAGAGCACCAGCATGGACCGTACGGGAGGTACTGGATCTGATTGCTATATGGGGAGAGGATTCAGTGCTAGCAGAACTTCGTTCAAAAAGATGAAATGCCAAAACTTTTGAAAAAATCTCCAAGGGCATGATGGAGAGAGGCCACAATAGGGACTCAGATCAGGGCCACGTGAAAGTCAAGGAGCTCAGACAAGCCTATCAAAAAACAAAGGAGGCAAACGGTCGCTCCGGGTCAGAGCCGCGGACATGCCGCTTCTACGCCGAGCTGCATGCAGTTCTAGGGGGGGCCGCCACCACTACCCCACCTCTGACCGTGGATTCCGAGGCGGGGATAATCTCATCAGCTACACCTGAGGATTCTGCGGACGGGGAAGAGGAGGAGGAGGAGGACGAGCTTGCAGAGAGCACCCAACACTCCGTTCTCCCCAACAGCCAGGATCTTTTTCTCAGCCTGACTGAAGTACCCTCCCAACCCTCCCAACCCAGTATCCAAGACCACGACCCCATGGAAGGGACCTCAGGTGAGTTTACCTTTTAAAATATAAAACTTGTTTTAAAAGCAAGGGTTTTTAATGATTACTTTGCCCTGAGGACTTGGGATGCATTCGCAGCCAGTACAGCTACTGGAAAAGTCTGTTAACGTGTCTGGGGATGGAGCAGAAATCCTCCAGGGACATCCCCATGAAGCTCTCCTGGAGGTACTCCAAAAGCCTTGCCACAAGGTTTCTGGGCAGTGCAGCCTTATTCCGTCCTCCATGGTAGGACACTTGACCGCGCCATGCTTGCAGCAAGTAATCTGGTATCATTGCATGACAAAGCCTGGCAGCGTATGGTCCCGGTGTTTGCTGGCATTCAAGCAACATCCGTTCTTTATCTTGCTGTGTAATCCTCAGGAGAGTGATATCGCTCATGGTAACCTGGTTGAAATACGGGAATTTAATTAAGGGGACAGAGGTGGCCGTTCCTACTGGGCTGTTTGCCTGTGGCTGAAAAGAAATCCTTCCCTGCAGTTAGCCAAGCGCGGGGGGGGGAGGGGGAATTGGCGCTGAGCTTTTCGCGTTTGGCTAGCAGGGATCTTCCCTGATACCAGCCACGCGGTGGGGGGAGGGGTAAAGCGATCATCCCAGAGAATTCATGGCGGGGTGGGGGGTGTTAGTTTGGTTCCTGCAGGGATCTTCCCTGATACCAGCCATGTGGTGGGGGGAGGGATAAAGCGATCATCCAGAGAATTGGATGGGGGGGGTTAGTTTGTTTTCTGCTGCTGAAGGTTAACAGGAAAACCGCAGCACTCAACGGGCTTTGCTTGGTATGTGGGAAAGGAGGGCGCAGAAGCCGAAAGACAATGGCTTACCATGGCCGCATGCAAGCCGAATTCTGTTGCCCGGACCTGCGTCTGTGATCTCTAGCAGCAAAGCCACAGGCACTCAATATTAAGAGGCAAAATGCGACCTTGCACAGAAATCACATGTGCTATGTAATGTGAATAGTGTTGGTCACCGTGAAAGAGTATAAGCATTGTTCTGCAAAATGTATCTTTTTAAAAAATTCTCTCCTTTTTCCCCTCCCTCCAGCAGCTGCAAATTCTTCAAGCCTCCCTCCTCCGTCCCGAAGGCTATCACAGATAAGGCGTCGGAAAAAGAAGACGCGAGACGATATGTTCGCAGAAATCATGGAATCCACCCGCAGTGACAGAGCTCATCTGAATGAGTGGAAGGACACGGTTTCAAAGTATAGGAAAGAAGCCAGTGAACGGACAGGAGGGACCAACATGAGGACAGGAGGGACCAACGTGAGGAGAGGAGAGACGCTCGAGATGAGAGGTGGCGGCAGGAAGATCAGAGGAGGCAGGATGCAACGCTGGGGCTGCTGCGTGAGCAAACAGACATGCTCCGGCGTCTGGTGGAGCTTCAGGAACGGCAGCAGGATAACAGAGTGCCGCTGCAGCCGCTATATAACCTCCCTCCCCCCTCACCATGTTCCATAGCCTCCTCACCCAGACGTGTAAGAACGCGGGGGGGGGGGAGGCTCCGTACACCTTCCCATTCCACCCCAGTGGACAGCCCAAGCAAAAGGCTGTCATTTTTTAAACCTTTTTTTAGTGGCCTTTTCCTTCCCGCCGATCCTCCTCCCAAACCCCACCCGGGTTCCCTCCCTCTTTTTATAATCTATTAATAAAGAATAAATGATTTTTAAATGATAGTGACTTTATTTGGTTTGAAAGCAAGCTGGGGGAAGGGGGAGGGTGGGTTCCTTACAGAGAATGAGTCAATAAAGGGGGCGGGTTTTCATGAAGGAGAAACAAACAGAAATTTCACACTGTAGCCTGGCCAGTCATGAAACTGGTTTTCAAAGCTTCTCTGATGCACAGCGCTTCCCGGTGTGCTCTTCTAATCGCCCTGGTGTCTGGCTGCGCGTAATCAGCAGCCAGGCGATTTGCCTCAGCCTCCCACCCCGCCATAAAGGTCTCCCCCTTACTCTCACAGAGATTGTGGAGCACACAGCAAGCAGAAATAACAATGGGGAGATTGGTTTGGCTGAGGTCTGAGCGAGTCAGTAACGATCGCCAGCGACCTTTTAAACGGCCAAATGCACATTCTACCACCATTCTGCACTTGCTCAGCCTGAAGTTGAACAGCTCCTGACTCCTGTCCAGGCTGCCTGTGTATGGCTTCATGAGCCATGGCATTAAGGGGTAGGCTGGGTCCCCAAGAATAACTATTGGCATTTCAACATCCCCAACGGTTATTTTCTGGTCCGGGAAGTACGTCCCTTGCTGCAGCCCTTTAAACAGAGTAGTGTTCCTGAAGACGCGAGCGTCATGAACCCTTCCCGGCCAGCCCAAGTTGATGTTGGTGAAACGTCCCTTGTGATCCACCAGTGCTTGCAGCACCATTGAAAAGTACCCCTTGCGGTTTATGTACTGGGTACCCTGGTGCTCCGGTGCCAAGATAGGGATATGGGTTCCATCTATCGCCCCACCACAGTTAGGGAATCCCATTGCAGCAAAGCCATCCACTATGACCTGCACATTTCCCAGAGTCACTACCTTTCGTAGCAGCACCTGAGTGATTGCTTTGGCTACTTGCATCACAGCAGCCCCCACAGTAGATTTGCCCACTCCAAATTGATTCCCGACTGACCGGTAGCTGTCTGGCGTTGCAAGCTTCCACAGGGCTATCGCCACTCGCTTCTCAACTGTGAGGGCTGCTCTCATCTTGGTATTCTGGCGCTTCAGGGCAGGGGAAAGCAAGTCACAAAGTTCCATGAAAGTGCCCTTACGCATGCGAAAGTTCCGCAGCCACTGGGAATCATCCCACACCTGCAACACTATGCGGTCCCACCAGTCTGTGCTTGTTTCCCGGGCCCAGAATCAGCGTTCCATGGATAGAACCTGCCCCATTAACAACATGATCTCCAAAGCACTGGGGCCCGCGGTTTGAGAGAATTCTGTGTCCGTGTCCATGTCCATGTCCATGTCCTCATCACGCTTGTCGCTGCGCTGCCGCCGCCGCCGCCTCCTCGCCTCGTTTTTCTGGTCCTGGCTCAGCATAAACTCCACGAGAACGCACGAGGTGTTTACAATGTTCATGACTGCTGTCTTGAGCTGAGCGGGCTCCATGCTTGCCGTGGTATGGAGTCTGCAGTGTTCACCCAGGAAAAAAGGCGCAAAATGGTTGTCTGCCGTCCGTTGCTTTCATGCAGGGAGGGAGGGAGGGGTGAGGCTGTACCCAGAACCACCTGCGACAATGTTTTTTGTCCCATCAGGCACTGGGATCTCAACCCAGAATTCCAATGGGCGGGGGAGACTGCGGGAACTATGGGATAGCTATGGGATAGCTACCCACAGTGCAACGCTCCAGAAATCGACGCTAGCCCCGGTACATGGACGCACACCGCCGAATTAATGTGCTTAGTGTGGCCGCATACATTCGACTTTATACAATCTGTTTCCCAAATTCAAATTATATAAATTCGGATTAATCCCGTAGTGTAGACATACCCTTGGTAATGCTTCTCCCACGACTGTGGAGAATTTAAAGTCTTAGCAAACATTTTTATAGTTACAGAGCAAACATTTAAACATTACCTGATAACATGGGATCCAGATATTATAAGTAAGATTAATACATGCAGTATCCTACAAGCATTCCACAAAGTCTAAACACTAAACACATTCTTATAACTCTAATATCTACTTTAATAAAACTAACACACAGGTAAGCCAGACTGGTTTCCAGCTATGCATTTGTCAGTGTTCAGTAAGGCCCAGGGCCTTAGCATGAGCTGACACCTGGTCTGCCAGCATCATAAGGGGTCTCTAAGTAAACTCCATTTATAAACCTTATAGATACTAAGGGCTTGGCTACACTTACATTTTATAGCGCTCTAACTTGCTGGCTCAGGGGGGTGAAAAATCACCCCCGAGCGCAGCAAGTCTGAGCGCTTTAAAGCGCTAGTGTGGACAGGCTCCGAGCACCGGGAGCCGCGCTCCCAGCACTCGGAGCTAATCCCCTCATGAAGGTGGATTACCACGGTGGATTAAAGCGCTGCTGTGGGAGCGTTCCCGCGACAGCGCTTTGAAGTTTCCAGTGTAGCCATGCCCTAAGTCAAGTTTCGGGGCTTGTCTATATGGGAAAGTTATACTGGTATAAAGCTAAGGTGTGAATTTAAACCAATATAGATATACCAGTATATCCTCTTGTGTTGCCACACTTATTCCAGTATAAAAGTGGCTTTTTTTCAGTTTAGCATATACCACTTGGGAGGAATGTGCAAGCTAAACAGGAAAAAAACCGAGCCTAAAACTCTAATACCAGAATACAAGTGTTGACACAAGGGGTTATTCTAGTATAACTATACTGGTATAACTTTCCTGTCTAGACAAGGCATTCCCCATGGGTGCTTCTGAAGTGGTGATTGTGATGCTTCTGGGGTTCCCCCAGACCAGTAAGGGATTGCACCACTGCCTTCCCTGAAACCTTAGGTGATTTTTGTGCTGTGCAGCTTTGGCTCAGAGCCCGGATACCAGCAGCCTGCTTATAGCACACTGACCTCAGCCTGGCTTCACCACCCTGGTTACTCCTTGCAGGGTGACACCAACAGCCCCTCAAGTCTCAAGTCTCCCCAAAACCATCTCCCTTGCAGTGCCCAGTCCCTCTCACTGGGCCCTCACAGAAATTATCAAGTTCACTGCCCCCAAAGAAACAGAGCACATACCAGTCTGTTAGTTTGGCTGAGGATTTTACCCTTCAGTGTGATACACAGCACTGAGATGGGGTTGTGATAAAACCAGAATGAGGTTATTAACAAAAACAGAGATGAAAGTGATAGAAGAGACAGGTGTGAATACAAGTAAAACAAAACAAAACATGTGACTAAAACTAAGTTATAATCTTTGTCTAAGCAGTTTTCTTGCCTATAGTCAGTTTGCAGCTACTCGTGCCTCCTGGACTAAGAAGCTCCACTTTCATGAATTCAAAGGGTGCTGCTCCCCTTTGTCCCCTAGGCGATAGATACCCCCAAAGTCTTTTTCCAGTTTCTTATATCCTCAATGTTTCTCTTTGTTTTCAAAGTCAGGAATCTCTCCTGGGAGTCCAGCATTTTGTGTCTACCAGGGAGTCAAAGTCAGGTTAATTTTTGCAGTCTCCTGTGATTTTACAATGCAAATGAACCTTCTGAGATCCCTGATGCAAATTAATATACCATTGTCCTTGGCCACACTTGGCATGATATGCAATTGAGCCAGAAAGGTGTTGGCCATTCTTCTTTGTCTGAAGAGGGGGGGGAAAAAAACCCACCTGTTTTGCCTCCTTGGTCCATTTACCGACTCCAAAACCTAATATCAGAGATTATCCATAATTTCACATACAGCATCATTGCATGCATTTCACAGTGATATTAATGACCAGTGGGTTATTAGTTTTCAAATGATACATTACAAGACACTTCTAAATAAATATAATGACAATGGTATGTGAGGTGTATTGAGCTGGTCAGGCCAGCTGAGGTTTATTTTTACATACAAGGCAGCTCCTTGCCATCCAGCATTGGGGTGGTCTTAGAGTCACAGTGATTAACATAGTTTAACTGCAGATGTAGACCACAACAAACTGTGTCCTTCACAGTTTTATAAAACAGGGTTAAAACCTGCAGTTTCACCAAAGAGATTGGATGGATTTGCCAAGGAGTAGTTTTTTCCTAATGTACACAAGGTTTTACAGTAAGTACTGTTATCATGTTAATAGCTCCTTCATCTCAGGAGGGCTTAGTGTGTTTCCTGGTTAATTTTTGTTAATCAGCATCATCTTTTACACAGCAAGTTTAAACTCATTGTAATTCATATAAGAAATACAATTCAGAGCAAATGGCTAGACTTCACTGCCACAATGGTATATTTAAGGTACTTCTGTGGCTCCCATGACCATAAAATCTGACCCACCTCACAATCATTTATGCATTTATCCTCAAAACACTCCTGTGAGATACGGAAGTGCTATTATTTGCATTTTGCAGATGTCAAAGTGATAACAGCATTTAATATCAGGTAAAGGAGGGATGGCTAAATTACTCTGGATGACAATGACTTTTCTTTTCTTTCTTTTTTTTTGGTTAGACCAAGGCACACAGATGAACCTCCACAAACAGTGTTGAACTCAGCATGCTAGAAGTGGATGGACTGAAAATACCCCATTTTCTATGACCAGAAGATCAGTCACTTCAACATAGATGTGTCATATAACTGATATCTACCTCCCAATTCTTACAACTTTGTGGATTAGCCAAACCAAACCAATTTGAGTAGCCTTGAGTTCTGTGACCATCTGCTGACTTTAGAAGGTATAGGTTCTTAGATGTTCTTTAAGCAAAAGATGGTACACCTCTACCTCGATATAACGCTGTCCTCGGGAGCCAAAAAATCTTACCGCATTATAGGTGAAACCGTGTTATATTGAACTTGCTTTGCTCCACCAGAGTGCACAGCCCCGCTCCCCCGGAGCACTGCTTTACCGCGTTATATCCAAATTCATATGATATCGGATGGCGTTATATTGAGGTAGCGGTGTAATACTATAGCTGTTAACGTCTGGGTATCTATTTGTAGTCATGTTAGGGGGTGGAAGAAGAATAGGAGTTATGGTCAGCTTTTACCATTCACCTGGTAAATTGCAAGGTCATCCATGAAACAGCATCCTCCAAACAATTCAGGAATCATTTCTGTTATAACCTGCTTTCCCAGCAAGTGAAACATTATTACATTCGCTGGAGTACTAAAACTGGAATGTCTCACATCTCCCTTCTCATGACCTTAGGAAAGCAGAAGGGAGGAAGGAGCTCACTATTAAAGAAAGAAAGAATCTGAGGAAAATGCCACAATCCACACGCCTTTAGGGCTGAACTCTCCTGGATCGTGGAACTATGTAAATACTATCCCAATGGTGTAGAAAGCATGTAAAACTGGAGGTGATGAGATTAGCAGGCATTTTCTTGTCTCTGTGCATAATATCTTCCTATGAAGAACTTGATGGAATGAGTGTGGACCCTCCTAGCCAAGTTAAACAAGACATAATTCTGTCCACATTTAAATCAAAGTTGCTGCTCTTGCATGACGTCAATGGAGCTGTGCCAATCTGCATCACCTGGGGGATCTGGCCCATAGTATCAGATGAGCTTTTTGATTCATAAGGCACTGATGTTGCCATGATTAACAGCACTGATGCATGACACCTGGGCACATTTCTCATCATGTGTGTGTAAGCAACCTAGAAACAAAGGCTGTAAAATATGTGTGATGTGTAAGTCATAGTGACCAAGGCAATCTGCAATGTGGCAACAGGGTCATGAGTTATTCCCATGGATTGTACCTCATGTTCTCCTCAGAAAGCAGGAAAGATGCTCAGATTCACGTATATGCCTAACTGCTGTTCAGTTGCTCCCTGGATGGCTTGTTGTTACATAGGCTCTTTTTTTTTTCTGGCCACACTCTGCCCATATCTTACAGCAGAATGCAGCATTTGGGCTGGAAGGTTGTGGTCAAGAACTCTTTTTGCTAGCCATACCCTCTTTTCAGTCCTGCTTTTAGAGACGTAGCTTACTGGAGGAGTGGAGATAATGCCACGCTTCTGTAACCTGAGCTCTGACCCTGGAGAGTGATCTCCATATATGTTATGCCAGTTCAGATTCTTTAACATGATACAAGTGCCAAAGAGGCTGTTAAATTAGAGCTGGGCGGGAAACTCTTTTCTTGGCCCATGAGAATTTTCAAGATTTTCTAAATATTTCCCATCAAGAGCTGGGATAAAAATTCGAAATCTTGAAAATATTTGCAAATGAAAAATCTGGAGAGAAAAAAATTAGGACAGTCCAATCTAAAGATTTTGTTTTAATAATTCTGAAATATTTCAATTTGATTTCTACCCTTATTTCTTTTTGTTTGCTTTACACACACACACACACACACACACACACACACACACACACACACACTAAATTACCTTAAATTTTAAAATGAAAAAGTCATTTTGACCTGGAAAAGTGGAAATTTTTCATTTTGAAAATGTCAAAAGCGGACATTTAGACAATTTTTAAACTTCTTTTTCAAAATTTTCAAAGAGGAAATTTGGTCAAAACTGACCCTCTCCCACAAGTAGTTTCAGTTTCAAAGAATTGGCATTTCTGGTGAAAAATGTTTTGTCAAAAACTTCCCAAACAGCTCTAGTTAAAAGCCTAGTCCCCTTTGCATCACTCTTTCATGACCTAAAATAATCATGTCAATGTGTGCATTTAAATAAGCTCTTTCCCAATGATTCACGTTGGCACCACTGGATCAGTAGCTTGCCTCATTCTTCTGTGGCTTGTCAGCTGGTGAAGTCAAGGATATGGAATTTTGTTTTAATTAAAACAGTGTACGTCCAGAACCACCCCACCACGATCACCTGCCCAGCCCTCCAAAACTGCTCAGAGACACATCTGCTCAAGACTGGATTCTATTCTCACATATGCAAACATCCTTAAATTCAGTAGATGTATCTGTAACATGAATGGATGTTTGATTTGATACTGACTGTATGACTTTGGCACAATAGAAAAATGGATGAGTCTTTTTTTAAACAATTTCTGAATTTAAAATGTAACCTTTTAGTTTATGATTCTTCAGACTTTGACCAGCATTAATATAACGGTTTTTGTTACCAAGATCTATATCAAATACATTAGCAGCCACAAACTGAGGCAGTTTTGCAAAGAGGTTACTAATTGTACTTGCTGCTGTGAATTAAGTGTAGCAAACCAAGCACCTCCAGTAACAAGACTCCCATTCTTTAAAATCTAGCCTTTCATGCACAATGATCCTTATTAAAAATATGGTCTTTACTGATAGTTATCACACAGTAGTATTCAAGACACCACACTTTATCCCTATACTCAGGAATGGGAAATGACAGTCATCATTGTCAGCTGACTAGATCTAGGCAAATAATATTTGTGCGACACAATACCCATTGGTGGTTCAGCAACTCTTGTCAGGTCGGACATACTCACTGCACCTAACACACAGTTGTCATAATCTGTATCTAAAAGGTGTCATGTAAGGTATCATACACAAACTAGTAACATGCTGGTTTAAAAAATCATTGTGTGGTGTATGTACAGGGTGTGTACAAAGAGTTAGAAATATGCACTAGAATTATGTTCTTAAAATGTATTTGGCAAGCGGTGCCTAAGCCACACCTGTTCCAGACAAAGGAATGTGGTTCCACCTGCTTGAATGGGGTCTACAAGGTAAAAATCAAGAGACATTGGGAATACATTTACATAAAAGGTAAACAAATCCCTCAAGCTAACAAGGGGAGGAGGTAACCACTCAACACCCTGGCAGGAAATAAAAGCTTGGTCTGAGCTTACTTTTCAAAGAATACATGTCAAAGTTTTGCTGGACTATAAAGAGAAAGGAGAGAGAACCCCAGAGTATTCCATCACTTGGGGGATTCAAGGAGCTCTTGAAATCATAGAACATTGAGCCCCCCAACTAAGAGAGTTGAAGACCCTGGAAACTGAATATAGGTGAGAAACCTGTTTAGGGAGTGGTTGTAACTTGCTGAACTTAAGTTTTAGTCTAGATGTGTATTCTTACGTTTGTTTGTAACCATTTCTATCCTCACTCCTTGTACTAAGTATGACTTAAACCTGTGACTTTGTTTAATACACTTGTTTTACATTTACTAGAAACCACTTAAATGCTGTGACTGAAATAAGTGTTTGTCAAATACCAGTGAAATTAATGAGCTGCAGTGTATTGAAGCTTTAAAAGAGAATCAAACTTAACATCTATGAGTGTTCCAGGACAGCGAGACACTAAAGAGGCAGATGTGCTTTGGATCAACCAATGGGAGAGGAGAGAACAGTTGAAGAAGGCAAATAAACACATTTTTTAAAACCCAGAGTGTCCCAGGTGCTTCATGGGAAATAGGAAGGTTAATTAGACCATTGGCTTTTTTGTGTTTATGTGTGTCATAAAAACCTTTGAGAGATTAATGCCATAACCACTTAGACTATAATTCTCCTTTGAGGCAGCAATTTAAGACCACATCACATTTTTCTCATATCTGCCTATTACCAGCGCTATCAATTTAAATATCAACAGTTGGTGAGAAATGACATATCTACACTTTTTGTTGTTGTTAATTAATGGGCGGAGGTTAAAACCCTTCCACCTTTACCCACTGATTTCATTGGGAGTTCTGCCTACGTGTGAACGGACTGAGAATTGCAGGGTTTATCCCAGCATTATCCATAACTATTGTCACCATACTTAAATAATATAACAGTATCCCTGAAGTATAAAAAAAAAATTAATGGAGATATCCTATCTCCTAGAACAGACAAGGTCATTGAGTCCAGCCCCCTGCCTTCACTAGAAGGACCAAGTACTGATTTTGCCCCAGATCCCTAAGTAGCCCCCTCAAGGATTGAACTCACAACCCTGGGTTTAGCAGGCCAATGCTCAAACCACTGAGCTATCCCTCCTCCCACCCGCCAGTGCCTGACCCAAAGACCACTGTAGTCTTTGGGAGTCTTCATTGACTTCAGTGGGCTTTGAAGCACACTCTAAATTCTTTAAACTATTTTAAAGTGGATTTTGGCTGCTGGCCAAGAAAAAAAGTCTTGAAAAAGAGCAGAGAGGTTCCTGGGGATTGTCTGATGACAGGGATGTACTTAAGGTTTCCCTGCTTTCCAGTGGCAAGAGACTCACTTTACAGTATAATTGCATCAAGACTGGCATTCAATCAAAAAAGGAAAAAGTAGTTCATTATAAGAATCTATTTGTTTTAGCACAGCTATTGTGCCCTAGCCTGTTAAAGTGTTTGAGTATTTATCTCAAGGGGGAAGAAAGCTTTATGGCTAGCTAAATACACAGCTAATGCAGGTTAAAATGCCTTCTCTTTAATGTTTTTGAGGTTTAACTTTAATGTATAGCACTACTACTTTGTGGAAGGGAAATGAAATGTAATGTAGAAGAATCTAATGACATATGATGTATCAAATCAAGGCTTAGAGAGAGAATAATACTTTACGGATAAAAGATGTCACTCAATTTACGGCTTTTTGTATTCATTTAAATGAATAGATGTTAAGAAGATAATCACCATTTCACTTCTGATATTTCATTGTGTATACACACACACACACACTCTAACTCAGGTTACAAATTGGGATCTTTTTTAAATGATATATTTTGAATTTTTGATATATTCAAAATTTTATAAGTTGGAAAATCACTTTCTTTAAATTGCTGGCACAGATGCATTGATTTTCATCATTCAACTTATCTAATTTATTTCATGTGATCAGTTTACGATTTCCCTCTCGCTGAAACCATTATAACTCCATTGACTCCTCATTTATTCAGCGACTTCTTTGAAGTTATTGTGGTATAAACAACTGAGAATGTTCCCTCCAAACATGCATTAAGTAACAAAATTGTATATTTCCTAAATAAACAGCTCTACTCTGCCCCCTGCTCCACTCCACAACTCAGCTCTGGCCTCAGCCACAACTCCACTTCTCCCCCCGCTCTGCCCACAGCCCAGCTCTGCCCTCATTCCCTCTCTGCCTCCAGGCCAGCTCCACCTCTAGCCCCAGCTTCTCCCCCATCCCCAGTTCTGTCCCCAGCTCTGCCTTCAGCCCAAGCTCCTCTGCTGAACCAACTGTGCAGTAAGGGGGGAGGGCACAGACAGATTCCATTACTGGTAAGGGGGAAGGGGGCGCAACAGGAAAAGTTTGGACACCACTGCAATAGCTGGAGCCTCCACCCAGAGCTGTACTCCTATTTCTGGCTCTGAGAAATTAAAATAAAACAGTCTGGTCACCTTTACAGATGGTTCTTCTGCACTTGCGAACACTCAGGAGTCTTTTAGGAACATGGAACCACAAGTATCTTTATTTGGGGGAAAGGAAAAAGCTATTAAAAGAAACATGAACATGATGCATATTCCATACAAGAAACTGAGCTAACCAAATCAGGGCATCAGGAGTTTGGTCAACCCCATAGTTCCAAATTATAATTGTGAAACTTGTGGAGGGCCAGACTCTTAGTCTCACCAAAAACCCCACCTACCTAAAACCCCACTCATAAGGACTCAATGGTAGTCAAATGATGTCAAGGAGTGGCTGTCTTCCACTGGTCTGCTCCTGCCCAGAGACCCCCCCCCCCCAATCCCTGCCAGGTCTTGCTCCATGTGCAGCTACCTGATCCAGTTCTGCGATACCTGTTTTGCTTCTGAGGACTTGGTGGGCCAGTGGAATATAGTTATTATTAATTATTATTATTATTATTATAATCTCTGATGTATACAATCAAAACAAACAAATTTCAACCAAAGCAGCAATACCCAGTAGGTGGAATTATGAATAAGTAACATTATAATTCATGTAAATGAAGCTGGGTTTCAGTCCAGGGTCTTGTAGTGAACAGTTAAGGTGTGCATCTACATCACCTTACTGCTCTCACCTCTGAACTCCATCCTACCGTGCTTCTTCTCCCTTGCCTCAGGGAGAGGGACTGCAGGCTTCCTTCCAGCTGCTCCCCCTACACTATTTCCAGCCTCCTGGCTTTCTAGAAGCCCCAACCTGTTCCCTCACAGGCGAGCTTCCTTCTAATTAGCTCCCTCCTCACAACTTAAATCTCCCCTGTTTGCAGTTTACTGGCTGATTGGGCCCACTTGGCCTAATTCAGGTCTTGCTGGGCCCATGTGGGGAGTAAACCCAATCACAGTTTCTCTAGGTCACGCTCGTTTTCCCTTTGTAGGTGGCATCCATATTATCACTTGACATGGAAGCCATGTTGGTGGCATCCTTAAAGCATGTCCAAAATATGTCCATTGTCTTGTTCTTATCATATTTCATGCTTTAGGTTGGCTTGTTCTACTTAGAATTGCTGATGTTGCAACTCTTTCCAATGGACTCTGAAGATTTCCACAGGCTTTTACTTTGGAATGAATTGTCCTTTTTATCAGTTTATGCTGTAGATTTCAATGACACTACTCCATCTCACCCAGAAAAGCTGTTCAGTAGATTGAGCCAACAGGTGAATCAAGCTTGTCTTAACTTTACAATAAAGTTATGTTCCCACTGAGGAAT
This sequence comes from Emys orbicularis, assembly GCF_028017835.1. Lineage (NCBI taxonomy): Eukaryota > Metazoa > Chordata > Testudines > Emydidae > Emys > Emys orbicularis. Next base: position 117,124,116 of record NC_088684.1, read on the forward strand.
TTTCCATTTACACAATTTACTCGGGTGGGACAGGAGGGGAAATCATATCTTAGATTATTTGGATAACAGTGTGGGATGGAAGGTTCGCAGGCATCATCTCTGAATTTTGCTCAGTGCGGTCCCACAGAAGCTGCCACAGCATCCTACCATGAGCAACACGCTTGCCCCGTACACCAGACGCGAAGCTTTGGGACCATTATTAGTGGGGATTGTTAATACTTCTTTTCAGAAAGGCAGGATGACAACCATCCGTAAACAAGGGGTGCTGAGATCTATAACCAAGAAACCATCTACTGATGCTAGCAGCCTTGCCAAATATCATCCAGTCTCTAATCTCCCCTTTCGGAAGAAGGCTGTTAAGAAGGTAGTGGTTAAGCAGCTCTAGTCACATCTTGGCTCCAGAGGTGTTTGATCCCAACTAATCTGATTCTCAGTGTAGGGGGGTTGTGGGTGTGAGGGAGGAAGGGAAGGAGGAAGGGGGAGAGAGAGAAAGCAGTGTTATCCATCACTGATAATCTCCTACAGAGAATGGACAAGAGTGAGGTTCCCTGGCCCATTTTATTAGCTAAGACAGCACTAATGGCCCCTTTCAGTACTAATGGCCCCTGAATAATTTTGAAGAAATCTACAATAGTTCCAGTCTTTCCTTGCTGAGAGATCCAAAAGGGTGGTCATCTTTTTTACTCATTCTTCCTCAGCACTCTGGTAATCAAGATTCAGCACAGTTTCATCTGGTCACCTGTTAGATGTGATACAGCTGCTGGTATCAAGAGTGAACTGTTTGGGTCTGCAGCATCATAAACATCAGACAGTCAAATCAACACCTTTTGCTGAATCCAGATATTGAGGTCTCTTTGCTCTCCCATTATCTGACAGAGGACAAAGGTGGGGAGGTATTGGGAAGCAAATCAATTTATGCTACATGTGGCCAACATATAAAGTTATGCTGATGGATGTGTACATCTGACCTTTGCCAATACAATATGCAGTTTGCGGGTCACTTTGGATCCATTGCTGCTCTTACATTCCCATAGGACAACCTTGCAAGTTAATGCTTATTTTTAATCTATGGTTGCCCAAAAGGCGTGAGCTCTTCCTCTCTAATGCAGACTTCACCACAGAAATGTAACACCTTTATAACCAGAAGGTAACTTTGGTTACCTTAGGGCTGCAATGAGCATTACCTTGGGATACACTTGAAGAGTACTCAGAAACTTCAGCTGGCACAACTTGTCTCTTCAGTTAGGTGATCTACTATAAGCATATCATCACAAAGTAAGTTTCTTAGGGGGGTAGGATCCTATTTCTTCTTTTTTTCTTTTCAGTGCCAAGCACGTTATCTAAGTTCAACTAATAAAAAATAAACAAGAAACAAGAGCAGCAGCAGCGTTTTGCATTGGTTATCTGTTGCTTCCTGGTGCAATACAAGGGTTTGTTTATAATCTAGAAATTCCTAATTGGTCCAGGGCACATGTATCTGAAACATCTCTTCTCACCCCATGTCTCACGGCAGGTGTCATTTTCTTCTGGAGCTGGTTGACATCTTCTGTGGTAGAAATCTTCAAGACTAACAAAAGGGTGTGCTCAGTCACCGGCTCCCTCTGGCACTCTACTAGACCTGATGTTCTGGACACTTAAGGACACAACACAAGACCTAAGTATTAGAAAAAGATTAACAGCAGGTCTGTGCAGCATATGGAATCCAGGAAATTTAGCAGGTAGAGAATTCAATCCCTGCCTCTTGTAAAATTATCATTATTAATTTAAACAACTGGTTTTTGTTAGGTCCAGGGAAGAGGAACAATATCAAGTTGCAGAAGGAAACGGGTGACGCAGAAAAATGGCAAGTGGGGTCATCTGTTGGAGAGATCTGCTACTTGCAGAGGCCTAAGGTGCAGTGCCAGAGGAGGGAGATTCTCTTGAAGTAATGTTCTCCCCACTCCTCCCCATTTTGATGCACGATAACCTTAAGTGGATGCTAGTTGCGGGGAGAGATGAAAGCTGGTTAAACAGGGCTTGGGGCTTCCCACTAAATGCAGATCCAGTCAAGGAGCAACTGTCAGCTCAGCCCATTAGGGACTGTGATGCTAGCACTGAGAACAGAGGCCATTTTGCGGTAACAGACATAGCCATAAAATTAACAAATCAAGAGTAAAGTGAGGTACTTGTTTTCCCAGGAGCTTCTAGTCTCTGCCAGCCCAGAGAAGATAGCACTAAGCATGAAACCCATACAGTGATCTCCCATTGGACAGCAATCTCCATTATTACTAGACAGCTGGGCCAGCCTATTGATGGTGTACTAAGGCTCCGTGGCTTTAGATTTCTTTGGCTAACACATCATTGTTTTGGAACAATATTCTCAGTAAGTTTGTCACCTAACATGGAACAGAAGATCTCCGAGTCTGTTAGCCCAACGAAAACTTGGAGAATAAAACAGATTAAAACACAAGGACCTGTTGCCAATAAAGAAAGAGAATGGATCAAGTGTTTATGATCCAGATTGTATGTGGACAGTAAGTAGAATAACCTGCACATACTAGGGGTAAAATCCTGACCCTGTTGAAATCAATGGGAGCTTTGCAGTTGACTTCAATGGGGCCAGGATTGCACCCTAGGTATTTCCCCACATCTGCAGGCAATATGGTTTTGAAACATGGTACAGCTTTAATTATTGCAGCACTTAAAGAGGCAACACCCCCCACACATAATTCCTGCCCATTCCAGGCAGTCATAATTGGGTTAATGTAACAGAAAGCCAAGGTGTAGCTAGGTTATCATCCAAAACAGGTTTAACATAGAGCCTACAATCAGCAGGATACTTGGAAAAACAAATAGCCTTGAAGGGATAATCACTGTTTGGAAGTCAAGTTATGTAAAACATATTTCCCCCTGTGTTATTGCTTCAAGTTGTTTGATTGCACCTAGTATGTGTACAGAGTGAAAATTACAGAATCTTCACCCTTACTGGTTTAGGCTCTGTTTGTTGTAATAGCTACTTAAGTTTTAAAGGGTTTTCTTGCCTTCTTCCTTTGGTCTTTCTTCATGCAGGTAAAAGCTGATAGGAGTAAAGTAATGAGACGGGATGAAGAAATAAGCAGCCAAGGAAACACTGCCAATTTTTGAAATCAGACGCCAATGCTTTTGGCACCTTCTTGTAGTTTACTAAACACTGAGTCCAAATTTATCATCAAAGAACTAGCTAGGCATGCAGATTGCACACATGGTCCATATCTCTCTCAAAGGAAAGCTTACAAACCTAGACTACTTCACAGTATCACTTTCTTTTAAAACATAGATCAAATAAAAAAAAATCCCCAACACTACACTGTATATACTATAATATATAAAAATATAATAAAAATATACAATTGTATTTCTCCTTTTCCCCTTCTGTATTAATCCATATAAAATATATATAATGTACATACACAAATGCACACTAAAAACTAGATACAGAATAAATTTTAATATAATACATCAACACACACAAGTGGATTGTGAGTGCTCATACTGATTTGATGTAAATATCTCTAGTATGTAAACTGAGATACTAGAGGCATATAATAATAGATCAATACAGAATCCCCTGATATACATTAATAAAATATTTTAATCCCTGGATTCTGATAACATATACAAGTCACTTCTTTTGTGGTTTCATATTATCAGTAAGAAGACTAAAGTCTGGCTCCATGGCCCTTATCCAGCAATGCACTTCATTACATGTGTAGCTTAAGCAAATAATAAAATTTTATATTAATATTATAACTAAAATAGTACTATTGACTACTCAGATGCTTAAAATTATGCATGTGCTTAATTGGTTTGCTGGATCAGACCCTTAAGTAGTAATCAAAAACATTAAAATTGATGCTTGCCAGTGTTTGAAAGGGGACAACGAGGGACACATCTTGCATGAATTTGAGGCTGAAAGGAAAGGTCATTATTGTGTGTACTTCAGCTCATTCTCATCTTTTTTTCTCCCTTTTTCCTACTCTTGTTCCCTTTTTGTCAACCATTAGTAGAGACACGCCGGGATATCACATAGACACCTGCACTTTCCAAACTGAACACTGTACAGTACCACCTGTATTTACAGTATTTTAGGAGAGCTTTCTTGCAGGAACAGTTGAAATAGGATATTTTGCTTAGCAGTAACTTTTTTTTTCTAATAAAGTGGGCAATTTGACTTATAAGTATATGTGAAAGAGGTGACTTAATGCTGCTATGAGAACCTTAATTTTTTATTTCCTGCTTATGAGGGGGAATTGACTTCAGTGGAGTCAGGATTTCATCCCAACTCATTGAATGTCTAACTATCACATTCTATTAAATGTGCTCATTTTACATTTTAAATATTACATATTATGGGGCAGATCTTCAGCTGGTGTAAATTGAAATCAACAGAGCTATGACAATTTGCACCAAGATCTCTCTCTCTCTATATATATATATATATGAATATGTACCCACAGAAATATATCAGTCTTGCAAAATTCCACTTACCTTCTTGATCATGGTTAAGTAATTTTTTATGGGCAAATATTATTAATTTTTTCATTATAATCACCATTGCAGTAAAGGGCTGGAAAGTAGATTTTTGCCTGGGCTGTTCAATTTTCACTCCAATTTTACAAGGTGAAGATTATATTTTTATTCAGATAAAGACAGATAAAAGAATCTAAACAGAAGAGGACGGGCAAATAAATACATTTTACCAGTTTGCTAGAATGTTATTAACTTCGGAGATGAAGGTCATGCTTCATGTCATCTGAAAAATAGTCTTGCCTGTATTTCCACAGTCTCTTTGCCTTTTCCAGAATCACCATCTAATTTCCCCTAATTTTCAGATATATATTGTGCTTTAACCCAAGATAGCTATTTTAATAAATTACACATTTTCAATATAATTCTTAATGTATCACATGTGCAATAGACTCTGAGGACCATGCTCTGCCCTCCACTATGCAGGACAGCTTATAATTCAATATAAGCAATGAATCATTAATGATACACACCTGCATAGGGGAGGTCCAAATAAAACCCTGAGTCTGTCTCTTATATTAGCACTCAGACTCCAAATATCATTATGTATGTAACTTTATACTTTGTATCTATTTACCATAGTAAAAAGTAATTAGGAAAAAAATAGCTATTTATATTGCTTTTTTGGCTTCCTCTTTAGTCTGTCTATTAGTCGGATTTATCCAATTGTTTGTTACATTGAGGGCTCTTCCCTTCCCAGTTAAAGATTTTACATTTTTTTTAAATAAAGTGGAAGGAAATTGGGAACTAAAACATCCTTCCAAAATGAACCATTTTGACATTTCCCCCCCAAAAATTGTTGACTGAAACAATTTGACAAATTGGCCTAAATTTTCTAATTGTTTTGATCGACCCAAATTGGCATTTTTTGGTGAAAAAAATTGGTTTTAATCAAAGATTTTACCCAGCTCTTCTCCCATAACCTATTGGGGTAGGATACTGCATCACCATTTGGAGCTCATTTTATGAGATCTGGGAATTATTATTTTCTGCCCACCATGTTGCCTTTATTTATTGCAATAAAAGCTGGCAGAAAATTTGAAAAATTCTGACTACAAAACATTTTTTGCAAAAGCTTTGAAAATATTTTATCAAACAGATTTGCTGTCCTTTGACCATCTGATACAGTGGTAAAGGTTTTTCAAACTTTGAAATTTCAATGAAAAAACAATGAAAATGTTCAAAAAATGTTCCCAAATTGAGCTGCTCTAACTTCAGTTCTGTTAATCATTATTTCTGTTACCGTGCCAAGAGGACTCTCTCAGTGTGTGCCTATGCCGTCATGTTTATTTGGGGCCAGTCAATGACTGGCATCAACACAGCTGTGCAGTCTATTTAGGCCCTTTGAACTCCCACAGCTACATTAGGGCTCCCTTCATCAAGGGTGCAACTGTCAGAAGGAAAGCAGGGGCTGATTCCTGCTACTTCCCACCGTGCATCTAGCTGGGCAGGAAGGGATTGGAAATGTGAGAGAAAAGAATGGCACCGCTTCTCTCTCTCTCTCTCTCTCTCTCTCTCTCTCTCTCTCACACACACACACACACACACACACACACACAGACGGTATGAAACCTCACAAAGTTTGGTAAAATTCAGGTTTAGAGCTGGATCCAGTCTTCGTGATTGGATCCCTCTCTAACGATTATGGCAAATATTTCAGAACATCCGCTTGCATTTCCAGTGCAAACACCCAGGGCTTGAAGCAGGAAGTAACTGCTACAAAGTTCAGCAAATCAATATTAAAACTGCAAGATCTGAAGAGGGTGGGGAGTATAATTTGTGAGGGGAAAGCTAGGAGTGCTTTCATCAGGAAAATTCTTTTTAATGGATACACATCATTTTGTGTAGTCTGATACATTCCAAGAAAAATTGCTCTTCCTTAGTATCTCTAGAAGCCCGAGATAAATGTATTAAATGGCAGAGAGAGACTAGAAGTATCAAAAGAATGGGAGATGAATACCACAACAGGAAGGTAAATCCCTCCCCTTTGCCCCTCCTCCAATTCAAATACTACTTACCTCGCTTGTTTCATTATAGGTGAAGCGAAAGAGCGGAGAAGGAAAAGTACTCATAACACAGCACCAGCCTGGCCTCCAGATGTTTTCTGAGTAATAAAGAACCCAGAGGACTGAGAAGCAAATCCTAATCCAGGCAGTCTCCATACAAAGAGACTGTACTGCTGAGAGATTAACAGATTTTACCCAGAGAAATACTTTGGGACTAAACTCTTAACTTATTCCACCTGGTAGGACCCTCCTGAGCTTACTCATCTGCTATCAAACTTGAGGCAACTGACAGGTTTTTAAATGATGGACTCCTTTGGGTCACATTACTTAATTATACAGTACATCCAGGGATACGCACTTGGGTCTTTTATGGTAAATGCTATGACTGTCTTAAAAACTCATTAATATGTCATTAACCAAGCAGACATTTACTAATTAAACAATTAGCCCCTCTCTTCTATTCCTTTGTTCCACCCAGAGATACTCAGTTACTCAGATCCTCACTTTGAAAATTTTCTTTTCCAGGAAAAATGTATGTCTATAAAACAAACCCTAGGACTAAGACATTTCTTTTGCTTTTGGCCCAACAATCAAACAGGAAACCAAGAACAAACCCCTGATCCCATTGCTAAACTTAAGTCAAAGGAGTTATGACAATTTACAACCCCTGAGGAACTGGCCCCAGACTTTCTAAATGCAAATGATTTCGTGATTTCAAAATGTTAGTGCACAAAATCAAAATGTTGACTTTTCTAGCCCAACCTAATTGTGATTTCAGGAATGTGTAGAAGTGAATTCAGCCTCCATTTTAACCTACATAATTATTAAGCACACACACAAACACCAACACCAGTAAAACAAATATAAATATGCAAGGATTAAGGACTGGAAACAGATCATTCTGAATCACCATATGAAGTTAAACACCAAACGAGCATGCTGTATTCTTGACTTTGAAACTCAAAGGATTTTTAATAATTTTACTCACACTGTTTTCTGCTGATAAATGTAGCTTGATCATGTTTGATGTGCTTTAACTGTGTTAAACTGTGGTACAAAGGAGGATTATCAAATGTATTGAACTGGAATACAGCAAATGTCTTTTTAGAGAGAACCTGCCCTTTATGATCAAAAAGTAAACAAACAAAATTGTAGTCCTATTTAGATAATCAATTGGAACTGTATGTACAGTACTTCTACTGACACATTATACCTCTCTGTCTCTTTCTAGTTTCTTCTACGCGTTCTATCATTACAAGTATACTGCCTCCTCACGGTTCCATTTCCTGTGGCTTGTTGTGAAACAGTCTTCAAGAAGCATTGGATAATATGAAAAAGACCATGGGACAAGTTCATCCTGGCACTGGTGAAGGGACAGAGGGGAGGCAGTTTGCATTTCACCTGTTTGGGGCTTTACAGGTGCTGGTGCACACTTCACTCTCTGAATCCCTGGGGCAGGCTAAGGCTGCCCTAACTTGCACCCCTGCTTCCAGAAGCCCTATGCAGCTTCCCAGGGACACAGAATTGTGAGGCCACAATTCCTTCCTTACCCTGATCTCTGCCCCATCCTTACCCCACCCCAGAACACTCCCCCACACTGAGAGAGTCCTCCTGTGCCTAACTAGTGCACTAGAACTGAAAGGCAAAAATGAATCAGGTCCCATATATCTAATAAACTTTTGTATACTTGAAGTAGATTGAATTTCCACACTGACGTAGCTCCTCTGAGCTCAGAATTAGGGGGCTGGTATAGCTTGGGGCTGCGGTGGCCTCTGGCACAAGTTACTAGATGTGAGGGAGTGGGCTAGGAGTTGTAATAGCAATTCACAGTCATCTGGTCATTCCCTAACACAGGAATCCTATAGTGGTCAATTACACCAGCTTCAGGCTGCTGGAGTGATGTAAAACAACCTTACTGCACTGGCAGATCTGCACCAGAAGGTGCAAGACCCATTTTTTCCTGTTTTAAATGGCTAAACTATGTTTGTGGTCACAAGAGGAGGCCTGGTTGTCACCTACAGAGCCTGAGATCCTCTATATATCCATGGGACAGGTACAGCATGGGCAGCAGTAGTGCAAGCTTCTCCCAAACTGCCTCAGCCTGACCTGAAGGGACCACATCAACGGGCTTAAGGGAAGATTAGTATCTATAACCCCAATTCCTGAGTCCAGCCAATGCATGCTTGACACACAATGGATGGCAAAGGTGACTTCACATGACATTTGCTGCACTGATTCTGGGGCTAATCGGGGGTCAATTCAGCCCCCAACTGAGATGACAGCAGCCTCAGGGCTGCACTGTCTTACATTTATTTGCCTATGGCCCCAAGTAGGGTGACCAGATGAGAGGAAGAAAATATTGGGACACATGGGGGCGGGGGGTCACCGGCGGAGAAAAAAAAAAAGCGGAGTGCCGCCGGCGGAGCAAAATAAATAAATAAATAAACAGAGTACCGTGAAATATCAGGACAAATGCCTAAATATCGGGACGGTCCCGATTTTATCGGGACGTCTGGTCACCCTAGCCCCAAGGGATCATTTCCACACACTCCCATTTCCACAGCCACACCATCTATTCTGGCTAAAAGGTAGTTAATATAGCGATGGTACACTGGTTTTACATCACCCAGAGATTCCCCCTACACAAAGGGAATTCCCAGGTGGCCACATGCACTGGCTTGGTAGCCCTGTGTGTCATTAGAGGGGGCAAAAGGGCTGTAGTGCAATGGAAAATTGGACTCTGTCCATACAATCCATGTTGTTTTTTAAGGAGCCAGTTCTCATCAATCCATTGGTGGTTTGGGTGATGGAGTCATTTGTGCACTAGGAACTGTACTGAAACCACAAACTCATTTCACATAGAACACAGAGAATCCATGAGATGGAAAGACTTGGTAACTAGTGACCTAGGCTGCAATTAAACCAATGGTCTACATGTGAAAAACTCCTTACCCATTTGCAACCACCCAAGCCCATCTAATCCCTCAAGCATTTAATTTACTAGACATATCAACACATTGGGGTCCTCATTTTCATAACTACCACATGGATATGATCACATATGTAAGGAAGCTAAGGCTTTAGTTTTTCATATCTGTTGTACAGAAGGACAATGTTCCACCTTTACAGAACTGGAAACGCAGAAGAGCAAAGTGGTATTTGTGTGAGAAAGATTTTCATAAAGGAAAGATCAATCCCCCCTCCACTGACTGAAGAGAAAATTAATTACTGCAGTTGGCAGAAGATAAATTATTCCAATTTACAGAGTTGTGTAATTAGAGTAGCTGCAGAGTCGAAAACTGGCTGCTAACTTTGAACCTCAACCCCAACATGACATTCCTACTTGCGTTTAGTTCTGCCACTTGTGAGCACGTTGAAAGTTCTCTGACTGTGTCTTAATAATTATATGTTGGTTCAAAAATAATCATTGGCTTCATTGCCTAGATGAAACCTTATCATCTGGTTAGCAAAAGGTACGTTGTATTGTCTTTGAAGTGCTGAAATCCCCACAGTGGAAAATTTATTAGGGGAAAGTGATGTTATGGCAACACAATTAATTCTGCCACAACATGTAGAATTAACTACACTGTTAAGAATTAATGATTCAAGAAAGAGTTCAAAGAAAGAAAAATACTTATGTCAAAACATGAAGTATCACCTTTGCATAAGGTCTAACAAGACCATATTTAAAGAACCATCTCACCAGGAAACCAAGTTACAAAAAAGTGGAAAATAAATGGTTAAGAAAAAGGGGAAACTTCTTTAAGCTCCCATCCACCCCCACCCCCACCCCTAGTCTTAAAGGAGGTTGTCAGTTATGCTTGTACAGAGAATTTTGTTCTCTTTTTGAAGCCAAGAGAAAAGTTTTTAATCTCATCTTTAACTTTAATCCTTTAAAATATGTAAGAGATTTAGAAGTGAACAGGGTAAATTTGGCAGAAGATCCTAGTTATGGAAGTAAGGTAATTTCTTTCAACTACTGATTGCCAAGGGAGTTCAAAGCCTGCCACCTAAACTATCTATCAATTCCAGCTACAAGCTGCAATCTACTGATTTTTTACATTTCTTTCTATTGATCAAAAATATTTAGAAAAGTCAAGCACAAGCTACAAACGAGTGAGACAATGCAATTATTACAAAAAGAAATGAGAGTTGTTGGTTTTTTTATTTTTTCAGAGCAAATGAGAATGAAAGAGTAATTTTTTTTCTCAAGCAATATTCTTAATAGTATTTCTGGTGATTTTAAAGTATTGTAGTTATTTATGTACAAAAAAAAAAGAAGTCCATGAAACGAGTCTTAGAAAGACAGAGAAAACTTGATAGGTGGGTGAGTCAACCTCTCATTTTTTAGCACACCAGAAACTACTGCAAGACATTTTTCAATGAGTTTACAGACATTTCATACTTTAAGAAGCCATTTCATATCAACAGGTCAAATCCAGCGGGGGTGCTGAAGGCGGAAACCATGTATTTGGGTTGTTATTACTACATCAAACCAGGGGGTATGGCAGCACCTCCCCACACACACACACCATAGTTCCAGCACCTATGAATCCAGGTTAATCAGGGCTCCATTGTGTTAGGCACTGGATATATAATAGTAAGACACAGTCCCTGACCAAAACAGTTTGCAACCAGGCACAGGTTGGGAGAAAGGAATGTTATTATCTACATATCACAGATGGGGAATTGAGGCACAGAGAAACAAAGTGACTTGACGAAGGACACACAAGAAGTCTGTAGCAGAGCTGAGAACAGAATCCAGTACCTTAACAGGAAAATCAATTACTGCTGAAACCTTTTAAGGCCAAGATTTTCAAAAGTGACTAGTGATTTTAGGTGCCTTAAATTCGAGGTTCTCAATCTGAAACATCTTAAAGGCACCTGATTTTTAGAAAGTGCTAAGAACTCTCTAAAAATCAGACCCTGTTAAGGTTTCTCAGGTTGGGCCAAAAATGGAGGCATCCAAAATCATTAGTCACTTTTGAAAATGATGGCCTAATAATGTAATATTCATGATCACACAAATATTTAATCTATTTACATAATATGTTTATTAAATACTTTGCAAATGTTGAAAAAATATTTTTCTACTGGTGTAGTAAGTTCCAATATAGCACTCAAAATTCAATCAAAATTCCCACGGAATTCTATGAGAATTTTTCCAGAGTAAGGAATGTAGAATCTTCCCTCTGGTATGGAAGGAATAGTTTTATCAGATGTTATATTAGGGTCTGATCCAAAAGGCCAATGAAGTCAATGGAATGACTTCAATGGGCTTTGGATCAGGCCCTTAGAAAGAAAATTACATACTTGAGCAAACATGCAAAGAGAGAACATTTAAACAAAATGCATTTTACTATGCCTGTAATTTTCTGTTAGCCCTGTTGTTATTTAAGGATTTTTTTCAGAGCTTTCATCCTTACCAGAGACCTTTTCATATGGCAGGGTCATACAGCAGAACCACAATCTTGTGTGTATGACATCATAATCCGTTGCCATGGAAATTATTACTAGTCAGCATTATGACTTTGTGGAGAACAGATGATGGGCTAAAATGGGAAAAGCCCCTTTAGAAGCACAAATATATTCAGCAATTAAGAAAAGGCAGGAAAACAACGAAAACCAAGAAACTTTTCTGTTGAAGCTTACCCTAATGTTAAAGACCCTGATGCAACAAGACACTTAAGCATGTGGACAACTTTAAGCCTAAAAGTAGTTTTTTGGGAGTGCTCATGTGCATAATTATGCACATGCTAAAGTGTTTTGCTGGATATGGGCCAAAGTCCTCTCTGAACAATATGTCAGAAGGAAAAAATATTAGTACATTAACAAAAATAATAATTAAAAGAGTTAATTAAAAGAAAGAGAATTGTTGTACTCTTCATGTCAAATTCTGACCTGCTCTCATTGGCTCCAGTTAGAGTTACAGCCATTTATATAACAAGCCTGAATTTGGCCTCTAAATTGGTTCTCTGCGTTTTTATGTCTTATTACTGTACATGCTGTAACTGCTCTGTATGAATGTTGCTGAGGCATGTTGTAGGTGTATGTACAGTGGCAACAAATACTCATTTTGAATGGTTATGAATATAGTATATTTTTTAATCCTCTGTGGTAATGGGAAGATGTTGTGCAATCTCTTAAATCTTGCTGGATGCAGGATAAAATACATTCTTTTTAAAATCTGCCCCTTTTTTGAGCACAAAATGGCCTGTTTTTAAGCACAGGTGGCTTGGCATTTTTAAAAATGACTTTTCAATGCAAAAGTAACCATTTCCTGGAATTTTCATAGGAAGTGAAATATGGAAAGCTAAATGGCATAAAATGGCACCAAAAAATCACAATAAATTCCACAAAACACTTTTCTCAAATGTTGCATTTGCATTATTCTGCATATTTGTGCTCTTACATATTTAAGCACAGAAGGAACATATTTCAAAGGGATGGGAACCTGACTTTACTTTTTTTCCATTGATTGTTCTGAATGTTCACTTTATACTGCTAAAGGAATTTGAATAGGGCAGTTGTGGCTATAAGAATAGAAAAGCCTCAGATGAAGAAGAGCATTGAAAAATATGATGCTTGATAACATGGTTTTCTAAGACAAATTCTTTTAAAACTAAATAAGCAATCCAAGTCCTACAAACAGGGGTAGAAGAAGGGAAAAGGAGCCAGGCTTACCTCTGTCTGCCTGACAGCACGAGGCTTTACTGCATTTTAGGGCTCTCAGCCCAGGAGTATCCTTCACTTCCCCCATCTCACTGCTCTTTTTTTGAAGGATCATGGAGTCATTGATCCTGCCCTGACCCTTGCAGATCCTTGAATTAAGGACACACAACTTTGTTGAAAAGCATTTTAACATTTTCCTCACCTCCCCAGGAAAGAGAAGTGGACCAGGTCAAAAAATGGTAAGGATATTTCATGAACTTGGAAATTTTCTAATTGTTTTTTTTAAGCCTCCCAAAACCAGAATAGTTTTCAGTTTTAGATTTAATTAGTTCATTCGTTCGTTCGTTCGTTCCCCTTTCTCTCCCTCCCATCTCTGTCCACTTTTTTCAGTGGCAAAATGGAAACAAGAAAAACAGAAAATGGGGACAGCGATGAGCAGAAAGAAAAAAAGGAAGAGAAAAGGGGAAATGAACTCAAGTTCTACTATTCATTAAAGAAAGAAAAATAAGATTTTGAGAGTAGTAAAAATGATGTCAATTATGGAGATTAACTAAATGTGTTAATTTCCTGTACTAAATCAACAAGGAAAAGAAAATTTAATACAGCAAAAACAAAGAACAACAATCTCCAAAACCCTATAATAGGTTAATGAAACATTATGCTTTGCTTAAAGCTGAGTGAAGATAACAAAACAAAACAAAATCTTGTGAATAAATCTCTCTGATTCACTTTAGTGGTGGTAGGGTTTATTGATTTGTTTGTTGTTGTTGTTTGCTTTTGAGTTTTGTTTTTGTTTTCACTTATCCAGGAACATTTGGTTGAGCAAGTTTTTGCACTTAAGAATATTTGCAGAAAGTATACGGGTGACTACTAGCCCAAATATTCATGAAGGCATTCTCACCAGACATGTTCTCATGGCATTGCCGAAGAGATCTTTTTATTATTCACACAATAGAGGAGTTGAGCAACCACAAATGTTTGTGGATAATTTGTAAAGGAAAAAAGGACTCCTACTGTTTACAAATTTTATGTCACTTAGTCAAGGAATCAAACAACACCATGTGATTTAAATGAGGGGTTAAAATTAACTCAGAGTTTCCTAGCCCCTGCAGTGACTTTTCCCACATAGAGGCAGATGGCATCTACACTGGTGGAGAAAAGGATGTTAACCTGTCTTACTTTTTTACACACACACACACACACACACACACACACACACACACACACACACACACACACTCTCTCTCTCTCTCTCTCTCTCTCTACTAATGACCATTGCACCAGCTAGACTGAGCACATGTGATAGAATCACCTCAGGCATCATATAGCAAAGTTCCCAGATCTGGCTCAATCCTATTAGTTCTGGGGGAATCCTGTGCCACTGCGCAATGCAGAATTTTACAGTAATTAACACTGTGTGCGCAGAATTCCTTTTCTCCCCCACAGAAATGGGCTGCAGAAATGTTGGCCGCCACTAGGGGCTGCTGGACCCAGCAGAACCCAACTCACAAATAGAAGACAAGGCTGGGGGAAGGGGGAGGGAACTGGAGGGTTCCCAGCAGCTTGCAGTTCCCAGCACAACCTGAAGGAAGGAAGCAGTGCGCAGAAAACTCCATGCAAACCCGGAACCCAACATCAGGCTGTTTTTTTTCCCTCTGGATCCCTGGGCTCTAGGAGGTGTGAGTGTCTGGGCCAGGAGGAGCCCCACAGCTGTCCTCTGGGGGATAGGGGATGCGAGTGTTTGGGCTGGGAACGGCTGTGGCTGGGTTCATATGAGTGTCTGGTGGCCTGGCTGGGCTCTGGGGGGAGGGGGCAGAGAAACAGGAACTGGGTTGTTATAGGAGTTTCTTCAACTCTCTACTCCTGGGGGGAAATTTTGTGTATATCTATTTTTACAGACATACCTGCAGACAGGTATTTTTAAATTTATTTTGAAATAAATTACCAAGATAATTGAAACTGGCATGATTATATAGTGTTATTTTGACAAATAAAATTTGCAGAATTTTGCAGAATATTAAAATATTGTGCACAGAATTTTTAATTTTTGTGGTGCAGAATTCCCCCAGGAGTATCCTACATATCTATGAATCTCTGAGGAGGCACTTCAGGCAGCAGTAAGTGTTATCAGGAAATGTACCCCTTCACACATCAAAGGGAGAGTTTGAGGCCACGGTATGCAGAGTTGTTTTTGTCCATCTCAGCGACAGGGCTGAAGAGCATGCAATGTTGCTTTTGGATATGATGAGCAACTGCAGGGAGTCCAGATCTTTGTGAGATTATGACATTTTGCACAAAGTCAAACCATTTTAATATTCAGGATTTGGCACTGATAGCACATATGGAATGCCTCTAGCTGCTCCAAGTCTGTCTGTAGTTGGTCCAGGTTACTGACCCATATACCAATGCAGGCTGTACACAGGTTTGATAGATCCCAAATTTTGTCTCAGCACAAAGACCTTTTTGTGTCCTTAAACAAGACATTAATTTTAAAATGATATTGAAATTAGACCTGAGAGAAATTTGGAAATTGCGATATTTCAACATTATGACGACAAGTTGAAATAGTGAATATTTTTGTGGAACAAAAAGTTCTGAAAAAATGTCTATTTGGAAATGATGAAACATTTCATTTCAGAGTCTTTGATCAAAATTAAATATTTTGATATTTCCAAATTGAAATGTTGCATTTAGATTTGTAGACCTGGCCTGAAACATTTTGTTTCAAGTCAATTCAATATTCAACTACATTTCCATATGCATAACCTCATGGGAATTGTAATTCAGGTGGCCTGATGCCCACCCACATTCTTACCTTATGGGCTAGATTATATGTCCTATGGTGCATCCACAGCCAAGTGATTCCAGTGATGCACCATGCAACTTAGTCAGAGGGAAGGTTGTGTTGCATCATCAGAGATGTAGGGGAGCCAGACAGATCACCCCATAGGAGACAACAAGAGTCCGAACTACAGATCCTAGAAGGCAATGAGCCACAATAGGTGAATACAGTTTAGTGCTGAATAGACTCAAAATGAAGTTTCTCTCATCAGTTGAACAATCCAAAATATTTCAATTTATGTCAAACTGACCTGAAATAAGATATTTGGTTTTGATTTTCCTATGCAAATTTGAAAAAAAATTACCAAAATAAAAATTTCAAACAGAAGATTGCTCACCATCTCTAACTGAAATATTAAGAGGAGGAGAAAGAGAGAGGGATTACTGTTCAAGTTTCAGAGTCATGAGAATGAATATCTGTTTGGTGACATGCAGATCTACATACTTGTGCTCTTCTAAAGAGGAAAATTTGGGAATGGTCTACAGAGGGTGGCGCTGTAGTTGAAACAATGGCATCGGAGGAGGTCACCTAAGGAGAAAGTAAAGAAAGAAGAGGACAGGACACAACAAATAATGGCCGTGGGGATAGGAGGCTGCAATGCTGAAAGAGTGGTGAGCAAAGCAGGAGAACCAGGAGATCATAAACCTATGAAAACCTAGATTGGAGATGAAGTGGAGGAATACAAATTAATCAGCGGCGTCAAAGTCACCAGGTAGGTAAAGAAGAGTAAGCCCCTTTGACTCAGTTAGGAGGAGGTAATTAGTGAACCTGGTGAGGGTGTGTTTGGTAGACTGGAGAAAGCTGAAGCCATAAAGGGTGAAGGGAAAAGCTGAAAAAGGAAATCCAGTGAATCAAATTTAACTGATGGGTTGGGGAGACAAAGAGGAGGAGGAGAATTAGCTGGCAATTTGAGAGGTCAGAAGGATTGAGCAAAGGTTTTCAGGATGCAAGACACAAAAGGATGTTTCTGACCTAGTGCAAAAGAAAAGGGTGCATCTACTGAAAGCACCAGGACTTCACTTAACTACCATACCAAAGTGTTCTCCAAGCAACACCACATGAAAACATGAGATGCTCAGACTACAACTCCCATGGGCCCATAGTCAGATGCAGTTTAATGTCAAACTGAGTCTAAACTAAATGTTTGGACATTTCCAAGTCAAAATGTTTTGGAACTTTTCATTCCAGAAAAAAAAAAAGGCCAATAATTCAATTTGTTGTTCCAATTTAGGATGAAAACACTTGCAGAAATATTGGGATTTTCCATGGGAAGAAAATTCTAATTTTCATTTAATTCAAGTTTTCATCTATTTGAGAAAAAACACTAAACCCTGAACTCAGGTCTTGGCAGATGAACAAATCTTTCAGTTTATCTTTGAAATGTATTTGCCTTTTTGAAGCACCACATTCTGCTAAGAGAAAACTCCTATTGCCTGGCATCCATTGACTTTACCGAAACCTGAATAAGGACTTCGGGATAGGGACTTACTAGTTCTCCTTTAATGTTCATTACAATTACATGACACATAGTTTGGACATGTTACAGTGCATATGTTGACTCAGTGTTTTCCTTTTATCACTAACAAAAGGCTCCTTTAATATTCAGTATTATTTGTTATTTCCCAGCACTCAACGGTATGCTAGGCTCCTCACAGAAGACACAGAGATCAATGAGTTTCTGAAGGTGAACTACAGACGGTAGGCTATTATGTATTTTATGAGGTCAATTAAACAGAGATGCAGATTTCAGATTAGATATAATTTTACATCTAAATTTGATTACAAATATAATGATGTAATCATCCTGAAGATATTTTAGTACCAATCTTATAAAGCAGTATTTTGCTTTCCAATTTAGTTTGTCCGATCACATGAAGCTAAATGTAACCAGCCCTAGAACTTAGAAGTTCTTAAAGGCTGGAGCAATGACCATGGATTAATGTTTTCAGCACTCAAGTAGGTATTTTTTTAAAAAATTGAGAAAACAGTCATTGAAAGTTCCTGAAAATGCATGAGCATAAGTTTGGAAGAATCATTATTGGGTCTGATATGCTGTCATTTATGTAAATATAACCCAGAAGGCCTCCAGTGACAGGGATTAGCGCTGAGTCCTTATAACCAGGAATATAAATATTGCATTTTATAAAGTTTTTTACTCAAAGTATTTAAGAGTTATTTTTACAGCAGAGTGCTTTGTTTGCTGACATCTTGAATAAATATGTTTTGGGGATGCTGAGTTTTATAGATTCCTAGGCCAGAAGGGACCACTGTGATCATCTAGCCTGACCTCCTATATAACACAGGCTATAACCATACCTATGTAGCACTTTTATTTTATCGGTGCTCCTTTACAAAAGAGACCAGTGTCATTATCCCCATTTTACAGATGGGAAAATTGAGGAACAGAAAGGAGAAGTGACTTGCCAAGGTCAGTCAGTGGCAGAGCTGAGAACAGAACCCAAGTCTCCAGACACCCAGTCTTGTGCTCTATTCACTAGGACACACTGCCTCCCTATGATGCTACTCCCTAGGGTCAACCTGTATCTAGCTCCCTCAGGGCCATGCAGGGCAGTAGAAGGGAATCAGGATTCCCCACTCACCATTGCATGACCGCATAGGACTGGCTACTTGCCCAGGAGCTCTGGGTACTTAAGGGATTTCAGGAGTCCCTCTCAAGCTCCCAGTTCATAGGCCAATAAATAATAATACCTAGCTCTAATATATTGCTTTTCATCCATAGATCTCAAAGCACTTTACAAAGGTGGATAGTAGCATCATCCTCATTTTACAGATGGGGAAACTGAGACATGAGGCAATTAAATGATCTGCCTAAGATCTGTTAGTAGGCCAGTGGCATAGCTGGAAATAGAAGCCACATCTTATGTGTCCCTGTCAAGTCATCTATCCAGTAGGCTATACAGCCTCTCAAGAGATGTTGCAAATTCTTCCAGCTCCCCAACACAGCAGGGGAGACATTTCTGATGCACCAGGCCCCCTGGTGCTACCATTTGAGTGGTGTGTCTAAGTACCACCCCTTGCTACAGATAGCATGCAATGGTATGATCTAGCCTTGAATCATTATTAATAGAGATGTTATATCCCAGGCAAATTGGAGGTGATACAATTCCCATTGAATTCAGTGGCAAAACTTCCACTGATTTTAACAGGAGCAGGAGCAGGCACCGATTGTTTATTACTGTCCACCAGTGCTGCCCTTCAGTTGTAACTGGGAAAAGAGAACATTGCTTCAGAAAATATAAATGTATGAGAAATCCACTTAGGCATCCCCAGCCTTGATATTATTACCTTCTATCACCACACTCATCCTTGAAGTAATCTATTTTCTTGCCCTTCTAGAGTCTTTCACCCATCCTTTATCCACTGCTGTACAATAAACAGCCTTAAACTTTAATTGGCTGCAGGGACTTTTATTTCCTGCTCTTTTGCTGAATTTCAGCACAAAAGTTGCTACATGTTTTATAGTGTAACACAAAGGTGCTTGGAGAAGAGATTGTGCCTGGAAGATTGGAAAATGTCTACCTATAAGCCATATTATACACATATGAGGACCTAATACTATTTAGATAACAGTTAAAACCACAGCCTTCAAATACAAAGCCAGCTATTAAAATATTGCCGGAGGCAACATGGCAAGGTTTAGACTAGCTTTATGCAAGATATGGGAAAGGGAGAGAAGGTTGGGTCACTCGAATGACTTCACTGTATTTCTCTCTATTTTTAATTATCACAGATTTAATCAACTTGTCCTGGTTGTATATTTTGCAATAACCTCTTCCCTGCCCCCCTTTTTATGGAGTGGGAGGGGATTTATATAACGAAGCCAGTTTAAAAAATATGAGCTACATGGAAGACAGAACAGCAACTAAGATATTGTGATTAATTTGATAGACTTCCAGTAGGAAGTATTTAGTTTATCGTCACATAGTAAATGAATATTAAAATATGCATACCCCAAGGCTACAAGCGAAAGTAGATAACAGCTGTTGGTCTAAAATGTGGTTTCATAATGCAGAGAGATTGGAATAAGCTTGTAATTATGAATTAAAGCTAGACCAGTAAAAAAAAAAAAAAACATTTTGAGTAGACTGTCTGTAGCCCATACCATTTAAAACCAGTTCTCTGTATTAAAAATAAAAAAGATTGTTCACTTCAGCTTCTGAATTAGTGTTGGAGTGCCATCAGCAACTACAGGCATCCTTTGGCTCAACTTTTAGAAAACAAATGAAAATCTCATTGTATGATCAACAGTTCCATAACATTAAAAAAAAACAACTGCAGAGAGGGATTTAGCCTTGCATGGCCAATAGTAAAGTTTAACACATTTTTTTAAAAATTGTAATATTGCATAGATGGTAAAGCAGGAAAAATTCAGGGTCAAACAATCATCTGACGACAAGTATACTATATACTGGTCTGTTATACTTTAATTTTGCATGGCTACTATATATGGAGGATTTGAGTCAGTATAAAGGATGCAGCTCTGTCTCACATTGAAAAAATGCTTTTTCTCTGTGGGATTATATATACTCCATATTTTTTCTCATGTATGTTCTGGAGCTATATTATTTATCATCTCCATTAAATAAACTTTACAAATCCAAAAGTCATACGACTCTCTAACCTTACCTAAAGTCATTAACCACAGAAGCGTTTTAAAGTCTTTGTATTCAAAACAGTGCTCTTCAGGAAACAAACACAAAAAAAGATCTTTCAAAGCTAAGCAAAAAATTCACCATTAATTTACACAAATAGGGCCTGATTTAAACCCTGTTGAAGTTAACGGGAAAAACTCCCATTGACTTTAGTGGGCTTTGAATCAGGCTCATACTGCTGTAGATATGTTATGATGCTTGTGAAGATCTGATAGAAGCAGCTTCAAATTATGACTTGTTCAACCAGTATGTCAGTCAGCAGGAATATAAGGCATGCTGGGGTTAGATTACCCTGAAAAAGAGCAAAAGGTGATGGGAGAGAACAGCAGATGCTCAGACATAAAACTGTTTATTAGTCTGTTGGCTGGGAGTCAAGCTCTGGCTGGCGTCTGGCTATATACTTTTAAGGAAAACCAGAAAACTTTTATATTCATAGATTCTGAAAGAGGATGGTGCAGGGATTTTCAACAAAAATAATCTACATATTGTTGGACTCATCTTTAAGGAACAGAGAATCTCTAAAAGCAAAGTGTATCACTGTGACATTAATACAAGAAATGATTCTACTACTATGACATTGACATAAATACCTGGATGTTACTACGTGATGATGATGAAAGTTCCAAACTGGTGTTTGATCATCAAGTCTCAATCATAGCACTTAGTTGTAGGTTTGTGCAATTGCTTACCATAGGTTGACTTTTGTTTGCAGGCTTTGCTTCAGGAATACTTTCTACAGCTATGGTGCAATTTTTAATGTATATAATTTTCCTGACAAAAAATACAGCTTTATCTAATTTTTTTGTGAGAAAATGTCAGTTCCAATGAAAAATTTTGATTTTCCAGCAAATATCAAAACAAAAACTTTAGTGTTAAATTGACATTTTATTTTTGTTTAGTTTCATCCTAAAATGATGTTTTGTTTCAGTTTTTTGCTTTGAAACAAAAAAAAATACATTTTATGTTGAATTATCAATCTGAAATTACAATTTTTGTTTCGATTAAAATGTTAAAAGGTTTCGCTTCAACATTCCTGATTCAAAACTTCAGAATTTCCACTCCACTAAATATTTTGATATTTTTACTCTCCATACCGATTAGGAAAGGACACTGATTTTAAACTGTCAGAATGTCCCCTGGCACAAAAAATTTCATTTTCCAAACAGCTCTAATAATTTCCTACCAGAGTAAAGAAGAGAGGAATTGGCTGCATCAAATACTGAAAGTAAGTATTTTCCCAGGAGAAATGGGGATACATAATTTTAAAAGATATGTATTTCCTTTCACACTGCTTAGACCACATCAATCCCCTGTGAATCTCTTAACTAGCCAGCCAGTGTTTTCCACATTAAGTTCAAGTTCCTGGACAAATCAATTTCTGCTTTCATTTTCTCCCACTCTCCCTCCCGCACATTTTACTCTATCCTAACCTCCCTTCATTTCCTTCTCCCACTCTCATCTATGCTTTTTTTATGCTGCACCTGATGCTTGGAAAAGCATCCCTTCTATGCCAAATGTCACCCTCTCCTCAATCTAACTTCTCATCAAAACTTCTGCCACAAAGCCAATTAAACTCCGATTCTTCCACTGAAAGACAGTTCACTTCTTTGATTTTGACCACAAGGTTATTAATAGGGCTAGTCAAAAAATGTCCATCTAATTTTTTTATGGGGAATTTATTTTTCAACTATACAAAAATTCTCATGGAAAGCATCTGCTTTCCTCAGAAATTTTCAGTTTTTCATTGGAAAACCAAAAACTGAAATATTTCTGTCGAAAAAATAATTTCTGACCAGCTCTAGTCATTGATGATATTATTCACATTACAGAAGCACCTCATAGGGCCCACCAAGATCAGGGTTCCAGTACCCTTGGCACTGTCCAAACAGCTAGTGTGATACAGTCCCTGTCCTGAAGAATTTACAATCTAGACAAGGAAAACAAAGGGCAGGGAAAAGGAAGTATTATTATCCCCATTTTGTGGCTAAGGGACTGTAACACAGAGAAATTAAATAACTTACCCAAGGTTACACCATAAGCCAGTGGTAGAGCAGCCTATAGACCCACAGTGCTTCTCAACCCCAGTCCACCGCCTAAACCACACAACCATTCTTCCTCTCTGTTAGCTGGATATTTAGATATCTCTGTATTCTGCGTACTTAGAAAGTACCATACTGTACATTAACATGAATTTCACAAACCCATCCCCAACATGAATAGAAACATTTTAAACAAATCACTGTAATAAGAACTTATTTCACTGAGTGTATTTGAACTGTGTTCCTATGAAAATAAAGTTTAAACACATTCTCTGAAATAACTTCCTTTCTAAGGTGTAGTAACTAATATTGCGCATATAGACAATTCAAATGTTCATTCAACCATAACCAGCTTCTCTGAATGACACATTCCTCCAGTAACTCAGAGTTGCCTCCTGAAGGGCACTTTTAGAGCAACTGCACATTGAGCCATTTCTTTTCTGGTCTGTGAGCTACAATCCCATTCATTTACCAGATATCCCTTTGTACACCCCTTGTTCCAAGTCATAGTTCTCTGAATTTAATTAGAATATTTGCACCTATTATGCCAGGTGCAGAAATAAGTTTTAAACTAAAAATGAAGCCAGGGACTAATCTTTTATCATCTTTTTCAATTTAATAGCCTTAAAAATCTTGGGTTCAGTTTCATTGAATAAGTTAATTTTTAAAATGCAAGTAATAAAACCCACTGAAGTTCCAGGGTGAAATCGTGGCCCTCTTTGATGTGAATGGGAGTTTTGCCACTAACTTCAGTGGGACCAAGACTTCACAGTTAAAGGGCCCCAAATTGGACCATCCGTCCCCAAGCTAGTATAGCCGCCCCTTTTTTCCAGCTTAAGAAGATGCTTGTTATGAAGACCTTGGTTTTTTGGGCCCTCAGTTTTCAACCCAGTCAGATAACTTTGAAAATACTCTTGGTTCTTCACCTAAGTAAATGTTTCAAGATTAGAACAGGTTGACATTATGGTAGCATGAGATTTCCCCATAACCAGGTCACCAACTTTCAAGAGACTCACAAATCCAATGACTAGTGCACTTCTGAAATTAAGAAATGTGGAAGAGACTTTGGAGTATCCAGGGACTATTACAATACCTGTTTGTTTGTTTGTTTGTTTGTTTGTTTGTTTGTTTGTTTGTTTGTTTGTTTGTTTGTTTGTTTGTTTGTTTTAAATGTGTACTATGTTATACATTTTTATATTTGGAAAGTTTCCAGGATTCAGGTAAGTCCCTGCATCACAACTTTGTCATCATCACAGGGCTATTCTTTATGCCAGAAGATGTCTCCATTACAATATCAATTCATTGGGAGAAAAGGCAGACTTTTAATCTTTTGCTTGTCTGTATTTGCCTGTTTATTATTTCAAATAAGTACATAATTTGTAGCGGACTCTTAAATTCAGCATCTCCTTTACAGAGGAATTCTAGAGAGAACAAATGTAATTTTAAACCCTTATCGATTATGACATAGCTACTGTAAATGAATGAATTTTATATGAAGTGGACAATGTGCAGCCAGTTGATTTTTATCGATAAACAAAATCAATTAGCCACTTGTTCTTTTGGACTAGAAGGTTTACTCTATTGGATTGTTCTTTCCAAATGATTGTTTGATTAAGTTTTCTACAAAGGAAAGAAAATATAGTGACAGGAATTAAATTACAGAAATTTAGTAAATCTTCACAAGTATTTTACACAATACCATTCTTTACTTAATAAAGGGCAAGCAACATATTTTATGATTTCCCATTCATTCGACAAAGCTATGGAGTTTGTAATTGTGTATATAAAGCCATCAGTCTTCTTGAGCCATCTTTAGCAGAGCAAGCCCCAAAGCGTCGTCCATTCTGCTCAGATCTGATCAGCATCTTTATAGTTTATCAGCCTTGGGGTTCAATTTTGTTTTGGATGCTTTTATAAATGAGCACAATCACTGGTGAATCTGTTCTTCCAGATTGCAAAGAGAAAAATCGAGAGAAGAACTTTAGTAGATTACTGTGTCAATGAGGATAAAGTACAAGCACAAATGCACCTCCAGTAGTCTCAGAGATGATTTTGTTGGGTGTACATTTTCAGTTTTATTTCAGTAAAATTAGATGATTGTCTTAGTTATTATTGTTTTTGAAGCTATTTTCTGTCCCCAGGCAAGGTACATGATCAATGCACTATCTAGCAAAATCAATTGTTCCAATGTACTATTTATTTAAAAAAAAGGAAAGGGAAAGAGGAATAATGCATAGCAAATGCAAAAACAGTTATAAGACTTTCTTCTAGTCAGATTTAGGATGTGTTGTATAGTCAAAGCATGGAAGTTAAGAAATAATGTAGCTGAATTCACAATCCAGTCGAGAATTAGTTTTTATATATTTAAACTTTTAGGCGACCAATGAAAAGCATGCACTCATTTGTTTTATTTTTACTATAAATGTAAGGGCTAAATTGCTAACACAGAATTAATGGAGGATGTGCACATATAGATATTTCCTCCTACACTACACTGCACTTAAGTGGACCCATTTCCACATGAAGCAGACAATGGAAATGATTTCTCTTAAAATGTAAAAGATGTTTAGTTTCTTTTGTATAGTCATATGAACTCCACATTTGTTATGCAGTAATTCAAGAGACAATGAAGTTCACTGAATGTGATGAGTCAAAAGGAACAAGATTTTCCAACCTGTCATCCAAGAGAGTTGCAGTTTCATAATATATGGAACCAATTTCATTATCAGAAACTGTTGGGGCCCAAGAGGTATCTCTGTCTTTGTCATTGTCCCATATGAAAAGGATAATGGCAATCAAATGTCAGTGATTGGAGTCAAAATATTTGTCACATTGAATATTGATGGACAACCCCCAGACTTCCAATCAATCAAAAAGTTAGTAGTCAGATGTTTAATATATGAAATATTCTAGCAAACATGGCCGACTAGAGTTGGACTAAGTATTGTCTCCTTAATATTCAGCAGCAGTGCCGCGGAGTGAAGATGAAGGGAGGAATGTAGAAATGTGTGAAGTAATAACAATGAAGAGATCAGTGGAAAGAAAAATGTTGTTTCTTCTTAACTGCACTGTGGATCTGTACTCTCTATAATTTCCTCATTCACCAGAAATAAAGCAACTAGCAATTATGTTTTGTAGAGGGGGCAGCAGTGACACACAGTTTTGGATATCTGGCACATGGTTGCTTAATTTTGTAATTTAGACAGGTAAATAGTAGGAGGCAGGGAAAAGAGATAAACTATGTTTGAGGGATGGTGGATAGGGGCACTGGCCCACATTTACAGGTTTTATTACTTAAAACAGTGACTGCACAACTTGATTCTGACTTAGACGCTTTACTCTGTCCACAGTTGACTAGAAAAATATTTTAACTAGAATTAATCAATTATACATAACACCACACACTTCAGTAAATCTTGCTGTCTACGTCTCAACTGTTTGCTGGAGGGAAGAGAAGGGTCCGCGTTCTTGTTCAATAACATGAGAAATTCCTCAGGTTGACATTCCACATGCATTTGTTCAAGCAATAATGCTCAGAATATATGCCCATTGCCACCTCATTGCTTTCACATTGCCAAATGGCAGGTAGCATAATATAGGTGGTCTCACATGAGCTTCAAGTATCAGAGGGGTAGCTGTGTTAGTCTGAATCTGTAAAAAGCAACAGAGGGTCCTGTGGCACCTTTAAGACTAACAGAAGTATTGGGAGCATAAGCTTTCGAGGGTAAGAGGTTCTTACCCACGAAAACTTATGCTCCCAATACTTCTGTTAGTCTTAAAGGTGCCACAGGACCCTCTGTTACTTTTCACATGAGCTTGTGATGTTGAAAGGGGTAGTTTTAAATTCTTCAACACCTAATAATTTTGTTTTAAAAATTACTTACAATATTAAATTTATAGAAACAAGAAATGGTAGGCCAGTTAGTTTTTCTTAATTTTTTCTCTTATTGCCAACTCAGGGGTGTGGCTCCCACTATTTTAGTCGCAACTGTTTTTGGTTTTGTTTTTTTTAAACTTACCTTAGGGGTCACCATGATCAAGACAAAGCAAAATAATTAGTTATTAAACATGCTATTTTATTATTAAGGACAATAAAATAAAATATAAAACACAATGACTGAATGCAACTGATAAGTTGTTATTTGTTACAATCCCTTCCATGTGTCTCTGTGGAGAGCTTTTAACAGAGATTACATCCCTCAGAGTGAACATCCCTGAGGTGTACTTTCCTCTTGGTAAGCTAAGACCAAACTATATGTTTCGTAAAACTATTGTGAATTCATTCTTTAGTATATCCTTAGATAACTAAGAATGTTTAAAAATGGGGAAAGGAACTTTGTTTCAGGGCAGACAGACCTTGTCATGACTGGGTCATGGGTGGTCTGACCTAGTGGTCAGAGCAGGACTTAGGCCAAGTTGGGTACCAGAAGGTCAGAGTCTTAGACAGACCAGAGGGCAAACCAGGAGTCAGGCGTCAGTAGGCAAGCAGGGTCAGAAGCTAAAGACTGGGATCTCTCACATGCAGGGTCTGAAGCAAGATAGGCAGGAAGTCTGTATTGTTGCTCAGACAACTCTTCGTCATGACTTCTTGGCTTCAGTATGGTGCCAGCCAATCAGTGGGTTGCAAGGAACTACCACTCAGGTCCTGGTGGGCGGTACTTCCTGCTGGACCCGGCCTCCTGCAGGAGCCCAACCTAAGCTTCCTGTGGCAATGTGGAAGTGTTAGCAGCCAAGACACCCCATGGTCCCAGGTTTTAGCATTGCAGGTTCTTACATCCCTGTTGGTTATTAATAGATAACCAGCTAGTTTATAGTTGGCAAATAACTTAATTACATGCTGTGAAACCAAAGAAAATATTTAGATAAATTACTTGGTAGAAGTCATTTAAGGGGCTGTCTTGAGACCAGCCAATTAACCAATATTTAGAAACTTAAAACCAATTCAATATCACTATTTCTCTGTTTACCAATGTCTAGTCCCGTCTCCTGTCCAGGAATACCTGTTCTAACCACTTGATTAATAGGAGAAACTGTTAGTCTTTTAAATTAAAACATTTCAACCTTCCAACAAAATCATTACAAGAGTTTTGAATCTAATTCCTTGGCATGGTTTAGTTAACTTCCTCTCACCAATCCATGCTGAAGTCTTGGGGATGTTTCCTTAGATTGGCTTCTTCTTGAGCCTTTTCTGTTTTCTTTATCTGTTTGTGGCAACTTGCCTACAGAGATGGACAGGATGAGTTGTGGAGTTCTTGCTGTCTAACCAGAGTAGCAGGGCCTGTGACTGTGGGGAGCTCACTTCAGAGTCTTTCATGCCCTTCTCCTTATTTTAATGAAATTATAGAAAAACACACCTCTTTCATGCTTGTTCAACTTGGTTGTTGTTACTCTTTCATTGGCTCCATGCCTTCAGATTTGGCTTAGAGCCTTAAATGACACTTTCAGTTCCTGAATATGGAGTTTGTTTAAAGAATATGAAACATTTCTTTAATTGACTTTGTTCTTCTTGTGGCAAGAAAGCTCCAGATAATTTTTAAAGTTCATTTTAACTCATTCTTTTTATTTGGTTAATTTTTCTGTTTTTTGTTTGTTTGTTTTGTTTTGTACTTTTATTAGTGTTTGACAGGAAACAAAATTTGTTTTTCAAAAAATCCAAGCACTCTTATTTTTAGGGAAGAACTTTTAGTTCAAAAATAGAATTTTTAATTAAATAACTTTTAGAAAGTCTCTAGCCTAAGTTTCTGACTCTACATAACAATTTTTGGAATGAAGATTGTCTTGTCTTCCTGCATTGGATGGGGGTTTGCTTTCAGACTTCCAGTAACTGATTAATTAATTCCCCATCACTACAAATATTCTATACTTAAATGGCTTCTTATATTAGTATTAGTCTAGAATCAAATGACCTAGCTGTATTTGTATATAAAACATTTTAATATTTATATCATATACAAATCATATCAGACAGTTATTCTTTGAAGGCTTGCTTTTAGGTACAGAATATTTGCAAATATATATATGTTAAAAGATGAGTATGCCTTCTTAAGCATTTGAGGAACAGCAAAAGTGTTTCCTTTAAGTGGAAACATGAGTTGAAAGTAAGCAGTATCTTCTGTAAGGCATTTCCCACCATAAGTGTTCTCCAGGTTTAAAGAATGAAGACTTAAGTGTGTTTACAAAAAAAAATCTGTTTAAATAAGGATATTTCTAGGGCTTGCTCTACACCAGCAACTTATGTCAGTATAATTATGTTGCTATGGGGTGTGGAAAATCCACACCTCTGAGCAATGCAGTTATACCAACCTAACCCCCTGCTAAACAGCTCTATGTCGACAGAAAGATTTCTCCCATTGACCTAGCTACTGTCTCTCTGGGAGATGGAGTACCTACACTGGTGTAGCTGCAGTGAGGTAAGTGTAGACAAGTCCGAGAATTCTTTGTGTGGGTTTAAACTCAGGGTTTGGTTTGGTTTTTTAAAGAAAGGGGGTGGGGGGAATATAGGCCCACTTTACCTCTAGATTTATTGCTCTGATAACACAAACCTGCATTCCTTTCACAATAAGCTTTCTTCCTAGAAAGGTTTACATGGTTTGTCTGCTTGATGTTTGCTTGTCCTTGGGAGATCAAGGCGGAACCCTTCTGGAATTTATTTGATTAGCTTCAACATCTTGTAACATAATTAGCAAAATATGTGTATTTTATATTTCCAAGCATCATGGCTATAATGCTCTTGTATATCTTAATATTCCACAAGGGTGCAAATAAGGTGGTAATGACTTAAAGATTAGTTATAATAATTTTATTTAAATCATTTTTGCATTTCCTCCTCCCACCCCAAAGTCCTGATGATGTGAGGTATGAATGAGCTTTTTCACATAGTAGCTTCATTGGCAGATTTTCAACATTATGTGTCTCAGTTACAGCTACTTTCTGAAGTAATGCTAACAGTGCTCCCCCCAGGTTATCACATAAAGCTTGGTTCCAATGGCCCTGATGTCCCCTGGCTAGAGAAGTTACAAGAGTTGGTACTTAGTGATGGATGGGGAGTATTTATCTATATGTTTAGGCAACTCTGATCTTAGCCCAATGGGCAGACCCTGGAAAAATCATTAAACCCAATAGGTGAGGTCAGTGTTTTAACCAAATCTTCCCTGAGATGTTCCCTTCAGCCTTCTCTAATGCCTTTTAACATCTCTTTGTTGGAGCATCTCTCCAAAAGAAAAAAAGTCATATAAAGATCTTTTTTCCAGTGACAGACCTCCACTACATTACACCATCTTCTGTTCCATTAAATATAATTTTAAAAATCTATCCTTTAAGGACGTATTACAAAGTGAACAAGAAGAATCACAATGTAAAAAATAATATTGGTGATAGGTAGTAAAAATTTGACAGGATTTCTGAGATTAAAAATTCAGCTCTGTCCCTCTCTATTTTCTCTTCACTGTGGATTTCAATCCTTCTCATAGACTCAGAGACTTTAAGGTCAGAAGGGACCATCGTAATCATCTAGTCCAGGGGTCGGCAACGTTTGGCACGCGGCTCGCCAGGGTAAGCACCCTGGCGGGCCGGGCCAGTTTTATTTACCTGCTGACGCGGCAGGTTCGGCTGATTGCGGCCCCCAGTGGCCACGGTTTGCCGTCCCGGGCCAATGGGGGCAGCAGGAAGCCGCGGCCAGCACATCGCTCGCCCGCGCCGCTTCCCGCCGCCCCCATTGGCCCGGGACGGCGAACCGCGGCCAGTGGGGGCCACGATCAGCCGAACCTGCCATGTCAGCAGGTAAATAAAACTGGCCCGGCCCGCCAGGGTGCTTACCCTGGCGAGCCGCGTGCCAAACGTTGCCGACCCCTGATCTAGTCTGACCTCCTGCATATTGCAGGCCACAGAACCTCACCCACCCACTCCTGCCATAGACCCATAACCGCTGGTTGAGATACTGAAGTCCTCAAATTATGGTTTAAAGACTTCAAGTTACAGAGAATTCACCATTTACACTAGTTTAAACCTGAAAGTGACCAGTGCCCCATGCTGCAGAGGAAGGCAAAAAAACAACAACAACCCAGGATCTCTGCCAATCTGACATGAGGGGAAATTCCTTCCTGACCCCAAATATGGTGATCAGTTAGACCCTGAGCATGTGGGCAAGACCCACCAGACAGACACCTGGGAAAGAA
Organism: Emys orbicularis; assembly: GCF_028017835.1. NCBI lineage: Eukaryota > Metazoa > Chordata > Testudines > Emydidae > Emys > Emys orbicularis. Next base: position 117,155,067 of record NC_088684.1, read on the forward strand.
TTCTCTGTAGTAACTCAGAGCTCTACCCATCTAGTATCCCGTCTCCAGCAGTTGAGGATTTTTGCTACTGGCAGTTGCCAATGGGCCACATGCCTTTTGATCACATGAGAATGATTTAGCGTGCACACACACAAACTACCACCAGATAGGAGCACCTGAAAAATTCTCTTTTGACCTACAAAGTAATGCACATGTTGCATTTTCTTAGATTATTTTATTCATGGAGCAAATTTGTGAAACTATACTAAGATGTGAATGATTGGACTCGCCAAAATCTAACATTTCCTGGGTTTGTCTGACACACAAAACTTTTCACAAATCTCTAGTTAGCTACTTGTTGACTTATTGCATTAAAGATTTTTTCATTAACAAATAAAGGGTTAAGATATAAGGTGGAAGGTCAACCCTAGTTTTAATCATAATAAAAAACAAAATGAAACAACTACACCCAAAATAAATCTGGAAGGGATATTCAGGGAATAAACCAACTAGCACCTGAAGGGGGTTAGGAAGAAACTTCCCCAATGGGCCAGTTATTTCATAATTGTCCATTTGAGATTTCTTGCACTTTCTTCTGAATCAAGGATGGGCCACTGGTCAGAGGCAGTTTGACAATTCCTGTGTTACTATTGCTATAAATCACCATTTCAGGCAAATCTCCTCAGTTCACCTGAGATCCTGTTTTAGAATGGAACATCTGTGACAGATCAGATTCAAGAATCCTCAAAGAGTGGAAAACACAAGCTGCCAAGGAGGGGCCCCATCTGCATTCTGCTTGCTACTGTACATAAAGGAAAAGAATTGATAGTTCACAATCTGCTGCAGATGATAATATCATCTTGGCCTGACAGTTTTAGGTCAAGGACAGAGAAATCAGAATGTAAAATAAAATCGGTGAATGTAATTTTTTTTTAAACTGCTGCAAAGGCAATGTCAGAAACAGAGACTATGAACAAGAAATCATCTTCCCATTATAACACCCAGTACAGAGTCCTCAGCAATCTGCAAAACACTTTCTTGATAGATCTATGAAAAACTCAGTGATTTCACTTAAGAAGGTTTTGTGCAAATATTTTCTTTACTTTCAATACACATGCATTTTCCTCTCCATCAAACTTCATTTTGAGCTTTGGGTTTAAACAAACTCAAAATTTCAAACAAAACTCAATCAAAACTGCCAAATTTTTAATGAGTTTTGCATCACACCCAGGGGAAACTGCAAATTTCATGTGATTGCTATGCAAAATCTTAAACTAGCCCATGACTGAAACGGAGGGGTTGGTCCAACTCCCATTAAAGTCAGTGGCTCCACTGAAGATGGACCAGGGCCAAAGAGAAACCAGGCTTTACTAGGTGGGTCTTAGTGTTAGACAGCTTCCAGATTGCAAACTCAGTGTTGCCAGCACCTGTGGATATTATCATAAGTTTCATGATATTTTGTATTTTTTGTTAAAACCACAGCAGCTGCAATCAATAGATTGCATAAGAAATGGAATCTCCATTTTTTTTTTTTAAGTAAATTTCTAGTCCTCATGGTGGCAGAGAAAAGCTTGGAAACATGAAACGAGTGCACCCTAAAAGCTCTGAAACCAGAAGTCAGGTATAAAGGCAAAATGTTTTGTTTTGTTTTTTAACACACACACACAAATCTCATTATTTTAAGCCAATCTCACAAGTTTTTAGGGGCCTGGCCTCATACTGTTGGAATGCTTGGGGTTGGCAGTACTCAAGGTTATGTAGGACTGATAAAGTACTATAAGCATCACCATGCATATGCAGTCTAATTTTCAACAGTGGTAACTGATCTGGGGTGTCTCCGCATTTGGGCGCCCACCCTGAGACACCTTGGACCTGACTATGCATCCAAATAATGGAGGTACCCACATAAATGGCCACTATTGAAAAATTTGGCCCTATTCTTTTAAAGTATACATACACATACTCACTGATATAAATGGCTCAGATTATCTAAAATATGGAAATGTCCCTTAAATTAGAATTTCATTTTTTCTGAAACTCCAATTTTCTGAATGTTGGGCATATTCATGGTTCAAGGTTTATATGTCTGTGCAAGTGGGTAGGGGACACAAATATATCATAAAGCTCATCTGATGAGCTTCAGGATCCACCTGTACACAGTTAAGCAGACTGAATGGATGCTAATGGTCCCAAGGAACCAAACCGCTACCAGAGATCAACATAGAGAAAAGGAGTCCTGCCCACATACACTTTTCTCCACCTATCCCTCTAACACTGGCAGCAGGGATGGGAAGCATAGGAGTCTCTGCACTGGCTTTTCTACATGTGGATGCCCCTGGCCCAATGTGATCCTTCCAAGACTTTCCATATCCATATACCACCTCTAGGGCCAGTTTGTACAAGCAGTGCTATGCAACGTGGTTATACCAAATTGGAGGATCTGACCCACAGACTTTAATATACTCTCCTTTTGCATATTGAGACTGATCATATATTGTAAGTCACATCTGTCCCAGTTTTAAGTCTCTGCAGAATTGTTCGGGGGGTACAAAAGGGTGTAACTAGTAACCGAATAACGAGCAAAGATGATTATAAATCACCCTAAATGGCTGATTAAATACATCTTCTCCAGCTCTAATTTTCATGATTTCTTATTTGTACTGGCTAGTGCTCAGAGTTATGCATCACTGGCAAATATTATCATCTTACTGTATTTTCCTTCTGTTGACTTAGATCCAAAGAAACTTTAGCATTAATAAGCTTATAGTAATAGAAAAGGGATACTGGCTAATCAATCGACCAAAAATACAGGTGGCTTTCTTTGCTACCACCATCCCACTAGATAGATAGATAGATAGATAGATAGATAGATAGATAGATAGATAGATAGATAGATATAGTTAACTTTTAAATGAAATGTCCTAAGCAGATACAGATAAATCCTAAAGTCCTTGCTCAGTTTGCTCAGATAAAGTCCCCATTAACCACCTTAGAATTCAATTCAGCCCTACTGAAAGCACGTGGATGTCTGTTACAGCTGTCCCCCTGCTGGATTCTGAGTGGCCGCCCCCCCGGCCATGGAACTGACCAAAGTCACAGCCTGGCCCTGCTCATGGAAATGGCTTCTGCAGACTGACTGGAGCCATTGCTCTGCTCAGGGAGGGGGGGGGGGGGCTTTTCGCTCCTTTGTCTAGCTTTTTTGTTCAGACCCGGCTCGGTGTAGGGCAGTGGATCCCAAAGTGGGGTTCGCGAACCCCTGGGGGTTCGCAGGACGTTTCAGGGGGTTCGCAAGAAAAAATTCATTAATGGCGGCCAGAGGACCCCGGCACTGGAGGCAGCAGGTGGGACCTGGTTGCAGGGCAGACAACCAGAGCCCCAGGGAGAGCAGGGCCATGCAGTTGGGGCCGGCAGCCCGAGCCCTGCCCGTCAGCGGGGGAGCCGGCAGCCCCGAGCCCCAGCGCTTTGGCGGGGCTGGCAACCCCGAGCCCCAGGGAGAGCGGGGCCAGGCACTTGGGGCCGGCAGCCCGAGCCCTGCCCCCGTCAGCGGGGGAGCCGGCAGCCCCGAGCCCCTTGAGATCGGGGCCGGGCAGTTGGGGCCGGCAGCCCGAGCCCTGCCCCCGTCAGCAGGGGAGTCGGCAGCCCCAAGCCCCTTCAGAGCGGGGCCGGGCAGTTGGGGCCGGCAGCCCGAGCCCTGCCCATGTCAGCGGGGGAGCCGGCAGCCCGAGCCCCAGCGCTCCGGCGGGGCTGGCAGCCCCGAACCCCTTGAGATCGGGGCCGGGCAGTTGGGGCCGGCAGCCCAAGCCCTGCCCCCATCAGCGGGGGAGCCGGCAGCCCGAGCCTCAGCGCTCCGGCGGGGATGGCAACCCCGAGCCCAAGGGAGAGCGGGGCCGGGAAGTTGGGGCCGGCAGCCCGAGCCCTGCCCCTGTCAGCAGGGCAGCTGGCAGCCCGAGCCCCAGCGCTCCGGCGGGGCTGGCAGCCCCAAGCCCCTTGAGATCGGGGCCGGGCAGTTGGGGCCGGCAGCCCAAGCCCTGCCCCCGTCAGCGGGGGAGCCGGCAGCCCGAGCCCCAGGGAAAGCGGGGCCGGGCAGTTGGGGCCAGCAGCCCGAGCCCCAGCGGTCAGCGGGACCTGCAGCACAAGCTCAGTGGAGCTCAGTTGACCGGGGCGGTCAATGGGGTCCAGCAGCAGGAGCCCCAGGGAGTGTGGATCCAGCAGCCCAAGCCCTGGTGCGGGACCAGTAGCCTGAGCCCTGTGGTGGGCAGGTTGGCAGCTGAGACCCCCAGACCTGCAGGTGGCAGCTCAGACTCCTGTCTTTGTCAGACGGGGAAGTTGGCATGGAGGGCAGAGTTAGCAGGAGCAATGCTGTACGTGGGGGGTGGTCCAAGCTAATTTGTCCCTCGCAGGACACCCTCCTAGGGAGAAACCTCCTGGCGGAAGAAAAGCTGTTTGGGAGCCAAACCAGCCGGAAGCACGTTGTAGCCAGTGTAGCAGTGTTAAGGTGCCTCTGTAATTGTCATTCTCTCTGGAGTGCTGTTTTGCTTCAGTGAGACTTGAGTGAATCTTCTCATTTTCTAGTTTGTTGGTTGTTAGCAGTCTCTCTGTGTTGTTTTTATTAGAACTTTTGTATACAAGTTCAATGGATAAGTGGCTGAAAAAGGAAAGTGTAAAGACGCAAGAATCAGCTAGTGTTTCCTCAAGTCCACACTGTGGAAAATCTACGTCTAATGATCATGATGGTCCTGGAAAGTCACTTACAAAGAAAAGAAAATATGATGATGATTATATAAAATATGGCTTTACATGCATTGGTGATCAAGAATGTCCAAAACCACTGTGTGTGATTTGTGGTGATGTTCTAGCAAACAGCAGCCTCAAACCTTCTCTACTTCGGCGCCATTTAGAAACTAGGCATCCTGCACAACTCGACAAGCCTGTTGATTTTTTCAAGCGAAAATTAGCTGAGAGGAAAAGTGACATTACCAGTTTTATATCCAAAGCAAGTACTGATAATGAAAATGCACTTGAAGCATCATACCGTGTAAGCTACCGAGTAGCTAAAGCATCAGAAGCCCATACCATAGCAGAGAGCTTGATTGGTCCATGTATAAAAGACGTAGTTCATTGCATGCTCGGAGAAAAGGCTGCAAAAAGGATTGACATGGTACCTTTGTCCAATAATACGTTGTCACGAAGAATTAATGACATGTCAAATAACGTAGAGACCACAATTGTACAGAGAGTGAAAAATAGTCCATATTATGCTATACAGTTGGATGAATCAACTGATGTAACTAATCTAGCTATTTTGCTACTGTTTGTACGTTATGTGAATGAAGGTCTGGTTGAAGAAGACTTGTTGTTTTGCCGACCACTGGAAGAACGTACAACTGGAGAAGATATCTTCAATCTGACTAATGCATATTTTCAAGAAAAGGAAATAGACTGGTCCCGTTGCCTAGGCATTTGCACTGATGGGGCCACATCAATGACGGGGAAGTATACTGGATTTGTAGCTCGAACAAAAAAGGTTGCATCAAAAGTCTCTTGGACTCATTGCAGCATCCATAGACAAGCCCTCGCAACAAAACACATGCCTGAGGGACTGAAGGAAGTGCTGGACAATGCAGTGAAAATGGTGAATTTCATAAAATCATGGCCAACAAATTCCAGAATATTTCACATACTTTGTGAAGAAATGGGTAGTATACACGATTGTCTGTTGACCCATACTGAAGTTAGATGGCTCTCACGGGGCAAAATCCTGGTTTTTTTTCAACAGCCACCCTTTCCACCTTGCCAGCTGTATGGAAAATAATGTCTGGCTCCAGAGCCTAGCTTATTTAGCAGATATTTTCTCAAGAATTAATGACCTAAATTTATCTCTTCAAGGTCTCAATATAACAGTTTTCAATGTGCAAGACCGAGTTGAATCCATGATAAAGAAGTTGCAGTTCTGGGAAAGTTGTTTGGAAAACAATCAAACTGAGTGTTTCAGTAATCTTCATGACTTCCTGGCAGAACATAAACTTCAGTTGGATCACTGCACTAAAACCAATATAACTGCACACCTAAAAGGACTTTGCACAACATTCAGGGATTACTTTCCAGCTATATCAGGCGATAATGACTGGATTCGCAACCCTTTTGATGATACCACTTTCTCAACACAGATATTGAACACTGAGGAAAAAGAGAAATTGATTGAGATCTCCTGTGATTACGAACTGAGAAGGAGTTTCAGAAATCTGTCATTGATCAACTTTTGGCTGAGTTTAAGAAACGAGTACCCCCTTCTGGCAGAAAAAGCTGCTGCAGTTTTGTTACCATTTTCAACAACATACTTATGTGAGAAAGCGTTTTCCTCGTATGCACATCTGAAAACGAAATACAGAAACAGACTTGATGCCGAACCAGACCTGAGACTTTATCTTTCTCCAAAGATTCCGGACTTCAAAGAGCTATGCAGAGCAAAGCAAGCGCATCCATCACACTGAGGAAATTTAAATTTAAAATCCTGGAAATATTCATTTTTAGAAGGGGGTTCACGAGATTTCACAATTTAGAGAAAAGGGTTCGCGGGCTGTTAAAGTTTGGGAACCACTGGTGTAGGGTGCTCTGCCCAGGTATGCAAGACCTAAAGTGGCCACATAGCTGAGCATATGAGTCATACCTGTGACTCAGAACTTGCCCAGGCATGTCCTGTACCTACCTGCAGTTTCCCTGCCTTCTCTCCTCCCCTGGATTAAGGGGAACCAATCAGAGTTACTGGCGGGAAACTGCCTGAGTTTGCCTATAAAACAAGACATTTTCTGATCAGACCCCCGGAGAAGGTCCTTGCTTTGCCACCTGGTCTGATCAGCTAGGGGTCTTTGGGGGGCCCTCTCCCCGCTCTCGTTTGTTTTTGAGCATACCCCCGTTTTTAAACTCCCCTCCCACGAACAACGAATTTGTGCCTGGAGATCTCCTGATTATTGTAAGCGAATCAAGTCCTCTCTGTGTCCTCTGATGTTGAAACTGCTGTTCCTGCTGCTGCTTTGGGGATTGGTAAGGAAAAACCTCTTGCACACTCCCCTTGTTTTAGCTGCTGGCTTTCTTTCCCCCAGCAGGCAGACCCAAGCTAACTCCTTGGTCTGTATCTGTAATCTGTTTCTTGCTCCGCAGCGCCTTTGCTGCTAGAAATAAGCCTGTGCCTTCCTGGACTGTATCCTGGGCTGCCAGCTTGCAGCCACCCCACTGCTGTAGCCACCACTAGTTTAGGGTTACCATATTTCAACATTGAAAAAAGAGGACACTCCACGGGGGCCTGGCCCTGCCCCAACTCCGCCCCTTCCCCACCCCCGGCTCCACCCCAGCCCCGCCCCAACCCCGCCCCTTCCCCAAAGCCCCTGCCCCAACTCTGCCCCCTCCTCTGAACACCCTGCATTCCCCCTCCTCCCTCCCGCTCTGATCTTGGTTGGGGGTTGCTAAGTGCTTCCCTGCAGCCCCCCCGCCCCTGCAGCCTCTGTGACCCCTGCTCCCCACTCACCCTGCAGCCCCTGCACCCCCCGCCCCTGCAGCCTCTGCACCCCCCGCCTGCCCTGCCCCTGCACCCCCCGCCCCTGCAGCCTCTGTGACCCCTGCTCCCCACTCACCCTACAGCCTCTGCGCCCCCGCCTGCCCTGCCGCCTCTGTGACCCCTGCTCCTCACTTGCCCTGCAGCCCCTGCACCCCGCCGCCCCTGCAGCCTCTGTGACCCCTGCTCCCCACTCGCCCTACAGCCCCTGCACCCCCCAGCCTACCCTGCCCCTGCACCCCCCTGCCCCTGCAGCCTCTGTGACCCCTGCTCCTCACTCGCCCTGCAGCCTCTGCGCCCCCCTGCCCCTGCAGCCTCTGTGACCCGTGCTCCCCACTCGCCCTGCAGCCCCTGCACCCCCCTGCCCCTGCAGCCTCTGCGCCCCCCACCTGCCCTGCCCCTGCACCCCCCCGCCCCTGCAGCCTCTGTGACCCGTGCTCCCCACTCGCCCTGCAGCCTCTGCACCCCCCAGCCTACCCTGCCCCTGCACCCCCTGCCCCTGCAGCCTCTGTGACCCCTGCTCCTCACTCGCCCTGCAGCCTCTGCGCCCCCCTGCCCCTGCAGCCTCTGTGACCCGTGCTCCCCACTCGCCCTGCAGCCCCTGCACCCCCCTGCCCCTGCAGCCTCTGCGCCCCCCACCTGCCCTGCCCCTGCACCCCCCCGCCCCTGCAGCCTCTGTAACCCCTGCTCCCCACTCGCCCTGCACCCCCCTGCCTGCCCTGCTCCTCCTCGCCCTGCAGCCTCTATGCCCCCGCCTGCCCTGCTCCCCCGCTCTCCCGGCATCTTCTGCCTGCTGGGGGCTTCAGACGCTCGGCAGCGCGGGTCCCTGCAGACCCGGCCGCAGCTTCCTTCCTGCCGCCGAGCACGTTCCCCGGCCTGTCTGTCCCCGCCGGAAACAGCTCCCGCGGCGCCGGGTTCCAAGCTGCGCGGGGCAACGGGGCCACAGGAAGGGTCCCCCAGTGGCTGGAGGGTCCCCGCCCGCGAGGGAAGCCCGAGCCCCCCCCCGTTCCCCGCCTGAGCATTGTAGCTGGGGCAGCTGGGCTGCGCTGCAGACCCGGCGGATCGTGCTGGGCGGACCCTGGCTTATGCCTCCCTATTTCCCCGGACATGTCCGGCTCTTTGGAAATTCCCCCCGGACGGGGATTTGAGTACCAAAAAGCCGGACATGTCCGGGGAAATCCGGACGTATGGTAACCCTACACTAGTTAATCCCCCTCCCCCCCTTGGAGCTGTATCCTAGGCACACACCACTCTGCCCTCTGGAACTACCCCTAGGATAAGGTGCACCCATTAGGTTAGGTTTAGCCTTTAGTCTAGATAAATTGTAATTTCATTTTGCATAGCTGTGGTTAAGTTAGGTTTAGAAAATTGCTTGCATTGTACTCTGTAAGTTAGGTTTAAAGAATTGTTGCATTGTGTTTTGTTACTTGCTAATTTGTGTAGTCTTGGTTAAGTTAAATCATAGATAAGATTTTGCTGTGTTCTGTATAATTGTCTCTCTGCTGTTTAAACTTGCAGCCTGTCTGCTCTCTGTGTCTCCCTAAGTTTAAATCTCCCTGTTTAGAAAATTGCTTGCATTGTACTCTGTAAGTTAGGCTTAAAGAACTGTTGCATTGTGTTTTGTTACTTGCTAATTTGTGTAGTCTTGGTTAAGTTAAATCATAGATAAGATTTTGCTGTGTTCTGTATAATTGTCTCTTTTCTGTTTAAACTTGCAGCCTGTCTGCTCTCTGTGTCTCCCGGAGTTTAAATCTCCCTCCACCACGTGCTCCTCTTCCCCATCCCCCAACCTCATTCCTCTACCACTTTCTTCCCCTCTCTCTCTCTCTTTTAATCCCTTCCCCCACGTGCTCACCCTGCTCCTACTGCTACCAAACCTCAATTGTATTACTGAAGTCTAGCATAAAACCCCATTGGTTACCCCTTTTCTCTCTAACACACCTCACATTTTACATTTACACCACTGTGACACATTTTTACCTAAAGTGTTGATTATTTAACACATTTTACCCATACTGTTAGTTGGTTATATGCTGCTGTGACACACTCTTTACATAGAAATTGTTAGCTACCTGTTACATTTATACGTCAGTGTTAATTGGTTACCAACTATATTGTACCCCACTGTATTGTACCCCACTATTGAAACCCCCTATCCTATTTACTAAAAGAAACCCCTCCCCGATTGTCTACTTTAACAAACCCCATACCCCTCACTATTGAATTTTCCCTGTTTTTGCATTTTCTTAATAAAGTTTATTTTGCACCCCACCAGTGCAGTAGTTGTCCCCCAAGATCCCCTACCTGCTGGCAGGGTCAGGGGAGTGTTGGAATTGGTTTAAACAGTAACAGGATGGCAGCCCTAATGCACCCCACTCCACTGGAATCTCACTGTATTTAAAAGTCCTGTCAAACCCTTAAACACTTAATTTTAATTTACTGCAGGCAAAATAACAGAAAAATATCAATGTTTGGAATATGCAAGCTCTTTTCAGGATAAACTTTGATTTGCTATTTAGGTAATATTAGCTGAAATTTGTAAATACAGCCCCTCAGTCCATCCTGCAAAGGCTTGTGTTCTGTTTAACTTTACTGTCTGGAATAGTGCTGCTGAACTCAATGAGACTATTCACTGTGCATAAGTCTTTGCAAAATCAAGACCTAAGATACCTAAATGAGTGGCCTTATTATCAGAGCACCCAGCAGCTCTCATTCACTTCAAATATCAATCTGACAATTTGGGCACTGTGTGTTTTGTTTTGTTTTTTAATGGTCTTTGGTGGGGAAAATTATCATTAAAAATGACAATATAAATATTTTAAAATTGCTTTAATAAAATTAAAGGTGGCAGTGCAAGCCCAGCACTGACTGCATCTTACTTTACTAGGGCTCCCTTGGTGACATTTTTAATTTTCTTTGCTTTATTTGCCCATGGAAACTTACTGCTTTTCAAAGAACATTTTACTTGGGTGAGGAGGGGGAGAGGCGGCGAGGCAATAAATCTACCGTGTTTATAATGCTGTTCTGCTCAAATCAAAATCCACACATATAAAAAGAAAACCCACTTGCACTCATAAGAGCTATCTACACACAGATTTTGTACCACATTAAGGCCTGATCTACCCACAGTGTGTGCACCAATATAACTATGTCAGTTAGGGATGTGATTTGTCATCAATATAGTTCTACCAGTACAACCGCTAATGTAGATGCAATTATACCAGTATAAAGGTGCCTAATACTAGTATATCTTGTTCCCCTTCCCATATGAAAATAAGCTGTACTGATATAAGCACCTTTATATCATATAACTGCATCCACACTTGTATATTTACTGCTTTAACTAAACGGGTATAGTTCAAGTAGTACAACTTGTGTGTATAGACAAGCCCTTACTATATCATTTTGAAAATGGCATAATTAAAGTGGTGCAAGCCCCTAGAGCAGATGCAGTTATACCAGTACATGGGACCTGGATACCCATGTAACTGTACCCACCCTAGGAGTTGCACCACTTTAGCTATTTTGGTATAATAAACCCAACAAAGCACACCCCTATCCAAAAATAGTTAAATTGGTACCAAAAAATGTGTGTAGACTAGGCCTAAGGTGACTTGTTTTTAATTGTAGGAAAATTGTTCTGAATCATCTAATGAACTGTGAAATTCTTCCAGATAGCTAGATAAAGAATAACTAGAAAAGAGAGAGAAGATAAATAACAGGAGGCTAGAATAGATCATCACCAACATAACGTAAAGTAAAACTTGTTTCTAGCAGACGTTGATGTCTTTCCATCCTCCCTGTCCCCCTCTCTCACCCTGGAAAAGACGCTCAGGAGGGAATGTAAGGTTCTCCAGAGCAAAGTTATGTTGAAACAAACAAACAAAAAGTGCCGCTGAAATTGTACACTTTAATTACTGCACAGTATTAAGTTGAAGAAAAGCTTCAAAGAAATACTGAAACATTTTGGCAGCCTGTCAAAACTATCTAACATTTACAAGAGCCAGCCGAGTCTTGCTGAGATACTTCTTTCTCCCCCATCCCCCTTTAAGGATTTTGCACCCCTCAGAGTCCTTGCAAGCTGATATATGTACAGCATCATTGCCATATTTCCCCCTTTTTCAGACACAAAGGAAACATCCAGAAGTAGCGATGCCCACTACATCCTGATTTTGGAGCAGCCAGGAAATGAAACTTCTGCAGAGGGTTCCGTTTTAATTGGATACGGTCACGCTATCCAAATGGGAAGAAATCTGCTACAGATTAGCCATTTTCTTCCTGCATTAATAGTCAGACAAATTAATTACATTTTATAATCATTCCCACTATTGTTTTTTTCTCCAGTTTGGAGACTTGTCTCAAAGAATTATGCCCAGATAGCAGCATGTAAAGTCAATTATAATGGGGGGGAGGTTAAAATAGCAGAGAAGCACATGCCCCTCTGCCTCCATCCCACTAGGAGGTCTTTTTCTGCTCATGCCATTGCAGGAGGTCATGTACCACAGGGAGTTCAGAGAATGAGTTAGGTAATTTAGTCTTGGACGAGGGCCTATTTCAAAATGAAGAAGGGAAGAGGGATGATGGCAGAGGGATTCCCTGCCTCTAGATACAAGCTAAATCATTCTGACAGAAGTATCTTATCCTAGGCTCATAAAGCTATTTCTGAAGAACAGTTTCTTTGCTTTTGGAATTTGCTACTTGCATCAGGTGGCAGGAATTTTTGACAAGTACGCCCTGGGGAGGTTGTGCCTGGAGCCTCCACCATCAAAAAAGGCTTTGTGCATCCCCATTTTTTTTAAAGCAAATTGCTCATATCAAACACCGGGGAAGGAGCCACACACCAGAGTTTCAAGCAGCATGTTTTAGTTTACACGTTGATGGGCAGTACTTCACAGCACTCAGCTGGCTGTCCTTGAAACCCTTCCTTTGCTACTTCTCCTTGAAATTGTCCCAGCCCTGTCATGATGGGAGCGGATACTAAATGAAAGCAGGGAGCCCTAATTCAGGCAGCCAACTTCCAATAGTGAGATGGAGCTCGTACACTATATGGTTGGCACGGCATAAAAACGGACACAGACAGACACAATTGCATAGGGCGTTATAATTGGAGCTACGGAACTAGCATTTAGTTACTTCACATTTAGGACGTGTTTACACTACAGTTATACTTGAGTCAAGAAACCCATTCCAACGCTATCGTCCCTTGACTGGGTTATAACAAAGTTAGATGGGTCTTAATTGGATTAAAGCCTTACAAGTGACATTATGTGGACACATTGCAGGGTCCATTCGGAGCCCCAGTTACATGTGCAGATGCAGCAATCTAGTCAGACACCATCATTTCAGGGGCAGGACCTTGGTCTGTCCAGGGCTTTATTCCCAATAGATTGAGAGATTCCATCTATACTGCAGCTTTAAGTGTGTTGTACCTGGGTTGGGGACAACTATCTTGTAACCAGATTCCGTGATTTGTTTACAGATCTAATGTAGACAAGGGACTTATATAATACATAGGAGGGTTTTATAGAAGGATGTGCACTGGTACCACATCTTGCTACCCAGTCTACCAAGAGATTGTTTTAGACATACACAATGGAGCATTCATTGCAGAGATACATTTTGCTTTGCACCACTCCTTTAAGACCAAGGAACGTTGTTGGTTCATAAAGAATGATTAAAGCACCAATTATTTTGACTAAACATGTATTTGAAACCCTCAGGCTATCAGGGACATTAAGCCATCAATTCATTATTTAGTTGTCAGGATGGAAAACTGGCAGAGCCTTAAAGATTTAACACGCTTGCAAACATTTGAAATTTCAGACAGTTACAATTTTATTTATTAGATCACGTAACTTACCTTTTGCACATGCATTGTCTGTAATGTGTCCTGTAGCTCTTCTTCTCATGTTCAATAAAACCTCATAGCATTTTTAAATTTAAACGATAGGAAACTAAGAAGGGAAGAAAAGGCCCCTTCAACAATGTCTGGGAAACCATTTACAAAGTCTTCCAGGCTCAGGTGAAACAAGTTGTACTGTGGGATTTAAAAGCTCTGCAGAAGTGTAAGATATAAAATCACTTCATCTTGGATGCTTAGAGAGGTGGTATGAGAAAGAAACTCCACTTTTTCAATGCCTTAGTGATAGATGACACTGACACTAATGGCTATAAAACCTTATTAGGGAGTGCTGTGAAACTCAAATATATGAGTTCCTTATGTAGAAAGATTTGAGTATTCACATTACAGTGGAAGAGAGGACATGTCCATGTCTGTCTCCTGGAAGTGGATTGATTCTGGCAATCTATTCAGGTACACACAAATATTATCGTTCTCCAGAACTGTGGCAGAGACAAGTAAATGATAGAACAGTCATTCCTAAAGCCCGGGCAAAAATTTCTGATGATCTGATACAAAACTTTACACTAACTCTCAGCCTTTTAAAATGAAATAATGCCACTAATGTATGGCTCAATCCTGACAGGTGCTGAGCACTCTAACCCAATCCAGCAAAACCCTTTAACCTGTGCTTAATTTTAAGCACAGAAATAATCCACTGTCTTCAGTCCGACTACTCACCTGCTTAAATCTAAGCACAGGCTAGTGTGTTTTGCTGGATTCGGTTACAGTGCTCAGCACTTTGCAAGATTAACCCTTTAATGCTGGGCAGTTGTAAAGGACTGCTCTTAGCTCAGTTTGAAAGACTCAGAGGGAGGCTCTCTAGGGGAGTACAAAACCCTGATGGAATGCCTGCCAGATGTGAAGCACTGCCCAGGCAGGAGAAGAAGTTGAGCCCAGGATTGGGGCCACAAAAGACCTGAGGAAAAAGACTCTCCAAAGAGGCCAGGAGCTGGATTAGGAACAGCAGCGCTCTCCTGCTTACAGGGGACTGGGAGCAATGGTCTGAAGGTCAGAATAAAAATAGACTGGAAGCCCTGAAACAAAAGTTAAACTGGAAGACCCCAGCAAGAAAAAGGCTTGAGCCAGGACAGGTCAAAAGAAATATACGTTTGAGAGGACTTAATAAATTGGATCCCAAGGAGAATGCTATGTTAAATCCTCCTGGCTGTGAGTGAATTATTGGAAGAACCAAGAAGGAAACTGAGGCAGGATGATTACAGTGCCACACCACAAGGTAGCATGCTCCAGGACTGCACCCTGCAACAGGCAGTAATGGCTAAAGGGATTAGAAGCTAATTTGAGACACTCTGGCATTCTAGAACTCTCGCTTCATACTGTATATCACAGGGCAAAGAGCTGAACATTTAGCATAAAGGCACATCAAAAGAGTTATCGCAATACCTGGCCAGGACAGGAGATGTTGCGTCGCAGTGAGTTCTCATATCCAGGAGCTGCTCTCATCACTTTTGTTAATCCAGCCAATACATCTGATAAAACCCACAGAGCATTTTCAGGGTTTTTACAGTATCTTGCGAGTCTTATTAATATACAACAAAAGAGTCACGCAATCCTAGAATGCACACAGGTTATGTGAATTCACAGTAACGTTAATAGCACTAGTGCCTCTACTGGCATCCATCATTTACTTTTTTCACGCTGTATGTATCTGAAGTGCTTCTATAGTACATAGTTTCTAGTTCATGATTAACATATACTACTAACGTCTCTGAGAGACAGAGATAATTTCAGTTTGAGCAACCTTGGTCCTGGGCAACACATCCATTAAAAATGTTATGGTTAAAAACTGTCCTGGCCAGAGCCATAAGGTGGAGAAATGCTAATGGTGCATCCTCTCTTACCAGTGAGGACAGAATGCATTCAGTAGGCAGGGAGATGCACTCTAAAATGCCTTTTGCTGCTCTTCTAAATAGGAGCAGCATATATCCCAGCATTAGTAGGTACTACTGACAGCAGCACAAGCATCAGATGGCTTGAAGAATGGGACATGCCCTCTGAATAGCAGGCCATTCCCAATTTTGGGAAATGTGGCATGACAAAGCACATTACCTAGCCCTCTCTCCTGGCTCTCTCTAAGCACTATGGAGAGATCTGCTCCGCTGTTTGCACAGGGTAGAAGAGGTTCCTTCCCACCGTGTCCAACACTACACCACAAGGCTGCATTTTACCCTCAATTGGGCTGAGTATAAGATGTTAATTCTGAGATGTGGAAACATCAGCTACAAGGAAATTAACTGAAACTACCCCCTCCTTCTGAAACTCTAAAAACCTCAACATTCTGTATTCTTGAATCAGGAGCTCAGGGGTAAAAGAACTGTGTGTTATCACGGAAGCCCCCAGCAAATGTAGCCATCACTTTTAATGTTAAGGTTAAAAAAATAGTTTTCAGTGAAATTAGATACTGTTTGCATCCTAGGAAATCAAAGACGAGGAAAGACCAATTTTTTAATGCCATCTCCAAAGCAGCGAAAAATGCTGTAAGCAATTTCTTGTTAAAAATTTAAGTCCTGGAAAAACAAAAGCCTTAAAAATGCAAAATGTTACTAATGTCACTGGGAGAACCAATTTAAAGATATTTAACAGGTTCTCGCTTTCCTTTCTAAATCCAGAAATAGGAGATTGCAAATCACAGATGATTACAATCATATAAAAGACTCACAGTTATGAAATAGATAGATAGATTCATGTGTGAGTAGACAATGTAACTGTTCTTTAACACTGATTGTAAAATCTCTTGCAATGACTAATTGAAAGATGTGTTATATGGACATATTTATAGCAATTTGTGTAGGTTTATTTCTACCACAAATATAAGCATATAGGTGAAATCCTGGCCCCAGCCAAGTCAATGGCAAAACTCCATTGACTTCAATGCAGCCAGGTTTTCACTCTACATATTTACACATATACACTGAATAGTCCTGATTTTCGGAGGTGCTGAGCATTCATAACTAAGTCAATGGGAGGTAACAGGGTCAAATATTTTTCTCTGTGATAAGATATCTGTTCTTTGTTTATACAGTGCCTAGCACAATGGGGCCTTGATCCATGTTCGGAGTCGCTAGGTATTACCACAATACAAATAATTAATAAATAAATAAATAATAATAAGTACAGAGAACCTTGTAAGTTGTTCAGCGATCACTGTTGAGTTGTTTAGATGTAAGATTTGACCAATGGCCTATTCTTGCAGGGGACAAACTCCACCCCTCAATAGCACAGTTAGGGAGAAAATCCTATAAGGAGGACCTTGATGAGATTTCCTCCACTTTAGTAGATGAGATCAGGCCCTGAATAAAGATAATAGGATCAAGCCCCATGCTAAAAATAAAAAAAAAATGTTCATGCTTGCATAGCTTTTTCATTCACAGATCTCAAAACACTTTACAAAGACAGTATGTATCCTTATGTCTACGTTACAGACAAGAGCATCAGAAACAGAGCATTATTTTGAAGAATGATTCTAATACAGAAGGCAAGATCATCACTCAGGCTCCAGCCCTTCTACGACAGGTAAGAGGGATGGAACAGCATGAAAGGGCCCTAAACTCCCCACATGGGGCCAGGGAAAGATTCTTCTACCACAAACCTACAGAAGATAGCTATATAGCTGCCTTCTGTGGATCTCCTTGCAATCCTTAGCTAACAGGTTTCATATGCATCCAAAGAAGTGGGCTGTAGCCCACGAAAGCTTATGCTCTAATAAATTTGTTAGTCTCTAAGGTGCCACAAGTACTCCTGTTCTCTTAGCTAACAGGAAATACCAAGGACATGATTGGGAGCGGGGTCTGTATCACACAGAACCAGAGAGTTTCCGAGAAGTAATGTGACCCATAGGGCAGCCCAGGGAGGCTGCAGTCATTTAAACAGGCCCTCAGGGCTGTCTAAATATTGCAGGAGCCTGGATCAGGCAAAGATCAGAATAGTGCAAAGATAGCTTAAAGCTGTATCAGTGCCTTCCCCCAACCTCCATGGGCCACAAGTTGTGTGCTGTACCACACAGAATCTCACCCATAGTATGGAGCAATGTTTGCTTTATTTATCTACTTTGAATGAGAACCAATCCTTAGGCCCTCAGCACACTGCTAATTAATTCCTTTCCCATGAGAAGAAAATTAGTCCCTTCCTTATTTTTAACAGGTTTCATGTGATGTTGGGGCTTTCTAGTTGCAAGGTAATTATAGAGTGACTGCTCACCTAAATCTTTTCTTTCCGTTTGTATCGTACATTTTTAGTATGCCCTACATCCTTGTCTTTCTTCAAGTATTTCTGTAATTAAGTACAATATTGCCAAAAAGATGTTCCAGGTAGGAAAATATGTGTATATGCAATTGCACAAACAAAACCGCTAATTACTTGTGAAATCTCACATAAATACCTTTTCCTTAAGTTATATTTAGGCACAAAAAAGGTACTGATATACCCAAATGTACATATATCCAAATAAGACAGCAAAACTAGTCTTGGAGGATGGTCATTTGTTTAAACAGACATTACTTTCCCTGAGGCATCCCCACCCTCTGCACCTTCAAAACCTGGTCCTAAATAGTTGTGTTTTTTTTAAATCTGAAAATATTAGCACTATACATACATGCATACAAGGAATTATTCAGACTACCTGTCATCCAATTAATGTTTTAATGTCTAACTTAAAGTCATTCCTTCCTATCACTTGGCTTCCAGACTATGTCTGACGCTTCATACCCCCAGCTGGTTTGTTTGTGAAGTTTCTCTTATTTATTTGAAAGGATTGGATACTAATAGGCAATGTTTCCCTTCCAACACTTTCCTGTTTCTGTTATCTTGGTGGTCTCTTATCTAAGCCCATTCAAAGGATAGCACGGCTTGCTAGGTACAGAATGCCCTTAAGCAATGTTACATCACCCACAACTGCAAATGGTTTGCAATGATCCTTCTTGGCCCAGCTTAAATAGGAGAGTTGCAGAGCGGGGTCAGTGATTCTGTTTTGGATTTTAGTGTTTGGGTTACTCATGTTTCTCTAATAGTGCACAAAAGTCAGCCTATTACTGCTGAATTGTATTTATAAGTTCTGAGGTCTAACTCCTGCATCAGCCTGAGTTTTGATGGCTGTGAGAAAGCTGTGCTGCCATGCCTTTTTTGGGGAAAAAAATCATTGAGGTGTATGCCATGTTTTTACAGGAACTACCAATTATACAGCTGTGGTGAAACCAAACCACCTTGGGCTTATTATATCTTAGCTAAATAGGATACTCTGATGGGATACCTCCAAGAAAGCCCAGGGCTGAGTGTTGTGGGTGACTCACTAAGTTGATGAGTTAGCAGAATCTATTTCTTACCAGGGTGGGGGGTAGGGCAGCATAAAAGGCACAGTACTAGAGGAGAGGGAAAGATTCAACTTTGGGATGATGTTATTAAACCAAGGCAGGCCATTTGTGATCATTAAATACCCCATGGCACATTTTGCAAGATGTTAACCCCACTACCCTGACTGAATTCCATCCCAGGCATTTACAGTCAGATTTGATAGGTGTTTACCTACTTTGCGTAGGTTAAAATAGCTATCAAAGGAGCCAGGAAAATCAGGCCCAACAGACTTCAGCAAGGTAACACCAGTGCAACTGAGGCATAATTTGGCCAAATATCTTGAACTTTTATCAGTCCAAATGTTTACAGAAAAATTCTCTAATAATAGTGATTTTGGTTAGAATTCCTGTTCACTTAGGACATTTTAGAAGCCAGATGATATAATTAAATCCCAATGCACACATCTGTATCTTAAAAAATATATATACACACTAGAAGTTCAATGGAGTCACACCAGCAGAGCATTTGGCCCTAAGCAGTTAATGAGTCTGTTTCTTGAAAGATTGTGGGTCAGATCCTCAGCTGGTGTAAATTGGTATAACTTCATTGTCTCCAACGGGGCTATGCCAATTGGCAACAGTTGAGGATCTGGTCTTAAAAGTAATGTAATTTTGTCATTACAAGTATTGTATAGCTCATGTGTCCGACTTGTCAAATCCAGTTAGAGAGATCAAATATGGCCTTTGTTACACTTTCATCTAAACCTTTTTCCTTGACAAAGTCCAAAATGCTATTAGTCTTATTTTTCTGAGTCAGTCGGATTTTTACCTCCTGAGCTTTGTAAGGATCCCTCTAATTCAGGTGCTTAGGGCCCAGCTCACTTTTGCCTTGCACATTGTGTAGTCATTTATGCCAGTGAAAAGGGAGTTCAAAATGAATGTAAAACACTATCCAGTCCAGATGGTAAGAGTTTATAGTCACTTTAAAATGGAGCAAATGAATCATTTCAGTAACTAATAAGAGTAATCATGGGCAGAATTACAGGAAGTATATCTGGTTCTGCCACAAACATCCTATATGATCTTGGGACTAAGTATCAAGTGTCAGCTTATTGGGTATATCTCAGGTTTTGATAATCAACTTGAGAGGTATCTCCCGCAACGCTGAGGCAGCTAAAATTTGAAATGTACCTCTCTGAGAACAAGTTTCCCCATCTGTAAAAGAAGGAATAGAACCTGTCCACCTCACAGGGGTGAGGCAAAACTGATGGTTTGTAAAGTACATTTTGATTCTCTGATGGAAGGTACTGTAAAAGTGCAAGTATTATTATATTGCAGTTCTGTGCATCTATAGTCTCAAACCTAATCCACATAGTCTTTTTTATGTTATATAAAGGATGTGTGTTCAGGTAACTTAAAACACAGTTTTTACTCAGAGTAATAAGACATTCTGGACCATGAGTGCAAAGCCTAACCCAGATCAAAAATTTATACTATGGCATTAGTGATGCAATAAATGACCCCAAACATGTCTTTCATATTTTTCCATCTCAACAATCCTATTTAATGTAGGCATGAGATATCTGGCCCTTCTGGATCAGAATTCTAATTTCTCTGGCAAAGATGGGCTGGAAAACAAAGAGCTAGATCATCAGTTGGTGTAAATCAGCCCAGCTCCACTGAAGCCGGATGACTTACCCCTGCTCAAGATCTGGCCCCAAAAGTTTAAAGTCAGTGGGCTAATTACATCCTTAGTGTAAGGGGACACAATTCTACTGATTTTAGTATCATCCTTGAAGGCTAAAGTGGGACATAAATGATGCATAGTCCTTGTCCAGAATCACTGGTCAGGGGTGAATTTCACCCATAGTGCAATTTCGAAGTGAAAGAGTCTGACTGGAAGGGACAGGGACAGATTAACTCTCCTGTGGGACCGGGCCTATTAGATTTTTTGGAGTGTGGGAGGGGGTGCAGCTTCAGTTGGGGGGGGTGGGCTCTGGGGTGGGGCCAGGGATGGGACAGGGTGTTGGGGTGCAGCAGGAGGTTCAGGGTGTGGGCTCTGGGTGGGAGTTTGGGTGCAGGAGGGGGCTCCTGGCTGGGACAGGGGGTTGGGGTGAAGGAGGGGGTGCAGGCTCTGGGAGGGAGTTTGGGTGCAGGAAGGAGCTCCAGGCTGGGGTAGGGAGGTGGGGTGCGGGGTGCAGGCTCCGGCCGGGAGGTGCTTACCTTGGGTGGGCTCCTGGGCGGCGGCGTAGCAAGGCTAAGGCAGGCTCTCTGCCTGCCCTGGCTCCGTGCTGCTATGCTCCCTGAGGTGACCGGCATGTACACGGCCAATGGGAGGTGCGGAGATGGGAGCAGTGCACAGAGATTCCCTGAATGCCCCTTGCCTAGGGGCTGCAGGGGCACATCGGCAAGCCGGTGCTCGTGGCTCCAGCCCCGGGCCGGGCGCCGAGGCTCGGAGACCGGTGTCCAGCCCACGGTGCAGACACTTGCTGTGGGCCGGATGAAAAGAAGCAGAGGGCCCCCCCTTAGCCCGAGGCCCGTGGCTGCAGCCCCTAAAGCCCCTGCATTAATCCAGCCTTGGGAAGGGATATGGAGAAGAATTTATAGAAAATAAAACCTTTCAATCCAAATTGTTTAAGTGGATTTTAGGAATGTCTTTATGACTAAGAGGAAACATTCAGTCTCAATACATAACAGGATGTAAAGGAACCAGGGTGTGGACAGTTTATAGCGTTCTAAGCACAAGGTAGTCCATCAGTCAATTGAGAATATCCTAGATAATCAGTTTAATAACTCCAGAATAGTTGTCTGTTGATAAGAATTGGGATAAGAATTGTCACAGTATTTTTAGTTAATTGAAGATTTTCTAAAAATGTGTGAAGAAGTATGCAAACAGTACATTTATGTAACAGAAATAGTAATATAGCTTTAAGATACTTATGGGCATGTTTTACTGGTTCATTAAATCTTGCCTCAGGTGTGTTCAACCACTCGAGGCAAGTATTAATGGACCAATAAAAAAGGCCCTGGGGTGTCTTAATGCTATAATACTATGGCTGTCTACATTTAAATTAATATTTTAAAATACTTTTTAAAATAATTTCCCCTGATATTTAATATATCCTTCCACTATTTAAAACTTTATAGTAGAAAGAGAAGAAATAGCGAGGAGGGGAAAAGGGTAGTAAAGCCCTTTTTGTCTAATCATTGTTTGCTATTTATAAAATATTTTTATTTCTACCTCTTCTACTTCAGATGGCCCCCTCATTTTTCATATCTCCTTTCTCCTCCATTTTTCTGCCTCATTTTCCATTCAATAAAAGCCCTATAAAGAACTGCTGAGCAGAGATGTTGGAAAAAGTCAGACAAAATATTTTTTCATCTGAATTTTCCAATTCATTGAAATCAAGCTGTTTTGTAGGAAAGGTTTGATTGTTGCAAACTACTGATGGACCCCAGGCAGGTTATCATCAGAAATCTGCCGGCTTGCCCACCCTGCTCCTCGGCAGCACACTGAGCCAGGAGCCTCAGACCTCTCCGAGCTCCCCTTCAGCAGAATTAGTTGCGTGAGTTTGGTTGCACAGGCATAGCTGAGAGCAAAGCATGGTTTTAACTGAGGGTAGACTATAGCCTCTATGTGAAGCCAATCATATTAATAATTTTGAGCCAAGAAATGCCCTCATTTACTACAACCCTGTACCTAACGTAATCATTTATACCAGTGGAAAATGAGGACATAGTGGGTGTAAAATGTTCCAAAATCAATATGGTAGCATTTTATACCCATTGTAAACTGGTGTAAATAACTACAAAACGTCAAGGTTATTGGTAACTCAGTTCCAGTGATTTCAACAGGATTGCACGGCAGGTAAGGACACAAACAGTTGCCCAATGAAGTCAACAAGAATTTTGCTATTGACTTAGGGCTAGATTGTGATACTCTTACTCACATTGAGTGCCTTACTAGTAGTCTTATTGAAATCAATGGGACCACACATAAAATAAGGTGTTACTCAATGTGAGGAAGGGTATCAGAATCCGGCTCTTAAATCAGAGTGAGATTTGTCCCTAAATTCGAGCAGTACTTGGATATTTATCCCAATTCTTGTGTATTAAAAGAAAATGTTTCTGCTGATTTTAGCATGAATGCATTGGCCAAGAGAAGAGCGTATGATCTAAAACTTCCTTTTGTGGATCATTCTAATGAGAACAGACTCAGTACATATTTTTAATGACTCATTTCACACATAAACAAACAGTGTTTTAACATTGCACAGAAGTACAATCAACAGGGCCCAAAATGTTCCAGGATTCTCTTATTTCAAACAATGATCAGTGTTGTGACTGTGCAGTAGGTATACCGCGTCTATTACAGACAGAGAAAAACTCCTCCTTAACTAGCATTATATGGGAAAACAAAGTCTGCCAAATTTGCTTGGAATGAATGCAAATCAATTTTGCATCACAGTTCTAGTAATAGAACAATAACAACCCTGAGATTGGATGAATGTGTAAATTGATTTTTAATCTCCACAAACACCTGAAATGTGTCTGTTTTTACTTCTATAATTAAGCTACAAATGTGATTTCTAATTCATACACACATACACCCCCAAAAAAGTAAGAATATATCTGGGGTTTGTGTTTTTCCAATTCTTTTAAGATACATATATAACACAATACATCTTAAAATGTATGTAAGTATTTACAGTACTCTATTCTGAGCCTGAGAGGCATCTCCATTGCTTACCACAGGTGGAGTGTTTCTGAACGAAACATACCAGCATATGGCAAAAAAAATTCTTTGATTTATTCTTTGAAGAAATCTCACCAAGAGCTGTATTTCTAGTGCAACCACTTGAATTCATATTAGATTTATCTCACCCTATAGAAGCACAATTCATTAAACAGACTGATAAAACTGGTCTGTTTAAACTAAGGCAATTTTATCACAGACATTTCAATTATTTAACGCTGCTTTCTTAAATCAGTACTTACAGCTTTCTTTTGACAAGTATTCCTTCAAATAAATGAGTTGTAATTTAAAGAATGAAAGAGTCATGATCCATAACAATATATACAATTAGTTTATATGAATAGGAAGATATATTTTGAAAATATAATTGCTTACTAACTTTGAAAAGTTATACACAATTAATCAGGCAGTGGGCTCTTTAAGACTAAAAAAAATGGCACATACATTTGGTAGTAAAGTCATCCAAAGCAGTTCTAACTTAAGGAGTGATTCCCAACTCAAAACTCTGACTGGGTTTTTGTGAAAAGGTTCATGCATCTTTCAATGAACGTAGGTTTTTGTCTAAGCCAGTCTGCGCAGTTATTGGTTTGGCATAAAAATCAGGTGAAAATTGTTATATTGACATGAAGCCAGGTGAAACTCGGCAGTTTTAAAATTTCACTTTGAGATTTATGGGCTCATTTGAATCTGAAACTCATAGGAGCATTCAAGGGTTGCAAACGCACATTGATTGAAAGCAAGAGGCATCTATGTAAATCCCTGAAAAGTAAAACGTTTGGGCTTGCACAGCTCTGATGAAGATCTTTTTTCATTAGAAATGATTGTTAAACAATGGGCCTGTGTTAATAGTGCATGACTCCAGGTTTATAATGGTGCAAATCCACTGAAATCATTGGAACTACACAGGTGTGAATCTGACGGGACACAGTGATGAATCAGGCCCCTTATGTTGGCTTTGACAGATTTGAACATTGTTTTCCAATTTTTAAAACAATCTACACTAATTGGGGGTCAAACCCTGAAGTCCGTTTTTACTCAGTCTTTATTCAAGCAAATCTCCATATTGATTTCAATGACACCATTAAGCAAATCCTCAAATCAAAATCACACCCACTATTGGAAAGCACCTTGCTGATTACATCTTAAAATGTTTACATAATTATCAATGGAAGATAAAATTAAAACTCTGTATAACATATTTATTTTTCTTCCTATCAGACACATGAACATCCTATGACACGGTCATTGTCTACGTATTCAGTGTGCTATACCCATTCATGCTTCAATTATGAAATTCATCCCTTTCTTGTCCAAAACCAGAGTAATCAGGCTTTATGGGAGGTTCTAAGTGGACAATGGACTTCACCCCTAACTGGCAGGCAGGCTATGGGTCTGCAGTAGAGAGGTGTAAATTTTTTCAGTTGACTGGCAATTCCAAAAAAGAGTCAAAAAAAATCATTTCGGGAAAAACAAAATGTTTCATTTGATCCACATTGAAACATTTCATTTTTATTTAAAACATTTCATATTTTTGATTTTTTAATATAATAAAAAAATTGGTATGAACAGTCATTTCGAACCAAAAAACCAGAAATATTTCAAAAATGTCTACATGAAGAGTTTCCTTCCAAAAGCTTTTAAGTAGGTTTTGTTTTTACCAAACTAATTCGGCAAAATCAGCAGGAATTCATTAAATGTTTTGGTTTCATCAAACCTGATTTTTTAACCAAAAAACCTGTTGGGGTTGAAAAATTTCACCCAACTCTTGTCTGCAGCATTGCCCCTCTGTGGCTGCTATTGCAGCTTTCCTTGTTTTTTTTCTCCTCATTGGTTGTACTTCCTGTACTTAGGAAATGTTGATTGCAATCTGAATCATGCAAAGCACACCCTGACATTAAGGTAATGGAGACCATATAAATGCCTTTAATAATTAATCTCTCCACATTCCCCCACATCTGAATCGCTCTCCCTTGTCATGTCTTTGTCTTGTCTATCAGAAGGCCTAATCCTGAGTTCCCTTGACTTCAATCAATCAGAGTTGAGGTCACTCAAACTTTAGGAGGCATGCAACATGTGGCTTGATCAAGGCCTCAGTTTTTAGACTGATTGGTGCAGGGTACGTTTATTATTAATAGGAGAGTAGGAGCCTGATCCCACTGAAGTAAAGGGTGAAATGTCCATTGATATCATTGGTAGCAGAATCAAGCTCTATATTTTTAATATTTTAATTTATTTATTGTAAAATTAATGCACTATACAAGGGACCAACATAACCACTGTTAACAGGACTATAATGTATAGTGCACTTTACAAGGGACCAACTGTTAATGGTTGTGTTGGTCCCTTATATAATCATATGAAGTAGATTGTTACTATGCAAAGAGTTCCATCGAAGTTAGTGGAACTACTCATGTAGTAAGGTATTGCTCAATATGACTAAGGAATGTGGCCCTCACTGATTATTAAATAAGCGGCAGAATCAGATTTCAAACTAGGATGTTTCTGTAAGTGATTTTGAAGAAACAGAAAACTTACACATTTTGGATAAATGCCTTTAAAATTGTTTAGAATTTTCACTCTGGTCTCAGCTTCTCAGCACAATCTCCAGTTTCCTTTCAACTCAAAGTCTGTGACATAGAAAAGAACTGTATAAATAGAGTTGACATAGAAAGAAAGAATATTTATACATTGTTGTTTACACATACCACTTCTATGCCATCAATCATTGAGATATAGCCTTTGAAAAATAAAAGGATTTATGTAATGGTAACATGGGCCACTTGTGTGGTATAAATATATATATTGCTAAATATATGGCATACACACACAGAAAATATACATAACACTAAGTCTTAGTTATACAAGAGCTAAAGGAAAGACAATGCCTTCTGGCTTAACTGGGAAAATGTAATTTCTACAATGAATCTTTTTTTTTTCTTTTTTAAATTCAGGCAATAATATAGAAGTTTTCAAAAGAGAAAGGAGGACAGTGGCAATACCATCAAAGGGAGAATGGACCCAAACAAATGAATGTTAAATAGGCAGACATAAAATGAAAACACACAATTATTTCAGGAACATAAAAAAAAAGCCACACCATTTTCGGCACTCATCAGTAGCCAAAAAAACAATGACACAAAACCACCATTAGTGTTTATTGATGATAACTAGATATGTTTATGTTAGTATTCCAAAGCCAGCCCTGCCATGGGAATGTTTATTATTACTCATTGTAGCTGTAGGCTGCTAAAAGCTAACTATGTCTATCCCTTTCTCATCATTTTGGAAAGATTAATCTTTAGACAATGATCTCCTGATATCGTTAATCTTAGTCTTGAACTTGTTTGTTGTTCTTTGCCCGGTAATCAAGAGAGTGTCAGAAAGTATGCCTCACTTTAGGAAGGGGTAGAGGACCTGCTTCATAGTAGCAGTGCACCTTGTGTAATCTTTCACAACAGTGCAAAGTAAGCAGAAAATGCTAACAAATGAGATGGCAGGGCCTGATTTTGCACTCCATTGCACACGTTTTACACCAGTGTAATTCCATTTATTTCAACAGAGATACATTGATGTAAAGAATCGGGGCTGTAGGGCTTTTTACGCATTTTGCCCTGATGTATATGATTACACAGTGTACAGGACAACGGTGAGCTTGGCCCTGGGACAGCTGTGCCAATCTTCTGTATTTTTAGAGGAAGAAAGAATATTTCTTGGAGGAGAGGTGGTGGGTTTCCCCACAAAGAGGCTTCAAATGTTTACCCACCCACATGTTTCCAAGACCCCTCAATAAGGCTCATGAACTCCATGAGGTTTTTGCAACTTCTGCCCTTTCCATTTACTTCCTGTTTTCTACTCTCTGCTAGAACTGGTTGTAAAAAGTATCTTCCTCCTACAGAAAGTGTGGGGGGAAACGTTTTTGTTTAAATTTTCCATAGAAAATTCTGATTTTTCATCCGTAATTCAAATACTGAAAAATTTCCACTGAAAACCAAAATATTTCAGTTTACAGGAATTCTGTTTTTCAACAACAAAATCAAATTTTTCCCCTGTTGACAGACGCTTGTCACAAAAAATTTAGTTTAGTTGAAACCCCAATTTTCCATCAAAACACAGCTTCAGTGGAAAAATTTCAACAAGTCCTACTCTCAGTTGTTTGGCCATTTTGGGGGCACTATGGGCAAGGGGATGCCATAGGAGATTGCACAATTCACACAACACGTAGATATGCTCTGGCGCAGTGCTGAAGAAAGCAGATTCTCTGATTGAATAGACTTTCACTAAGGACCTAAGCTAAGGCCCACTAAAAACAATGGGATTCTTTCCACTGACTTTTAGTAAGCTTTGTAACAGGTCTTAAAGAGATGACAGTTGGGATGGAAGCATATTTCTAGAGAAGTTCATTTAGGACTCAGTCCTGGATCCTGCTCCCATTTGCCCAACAACAAAATGATCAGGATCATGCTCTTAATTAACAAAAGACCTCTGCCATTTTGTCCAATACCTTTTACAAAAAAAACCCACAAAAAAGTTTAAAACTGTTTCCCGAGCAGTTAAATTCATATGCACAGTCAAGCAATATGACAACTTTTGGTCTTCCTCTCCACTATCCTATCACTACGTTAAGGTGGGAAATGAGTTATATTTTCACAGTAATTTAAATTTCGAAAAAAGAACAGGAGTACTTGTGGCACCTTAGAGACTAACAAATTTATTAGAGCATAAGCTTTCGTGGGCTACAACCCACTTCGAAATCAAAATTTCGAAATCACTTGCTAGAGGTGATAAATATGCTGTTTTCAAGTTAGCGCTATATCACGTACTAGTTAATGCATCCGCAGCTGATCTTTCTCCAGGAAGGGAATTTTCACAATTGACACCAAACTGAAATTTGAAAATGGAACCCTCTTTTCACACTAGACATCTGTTTTTCACCGAATTAAACAGGCTGTGTGTATTTCTGTGGCAAAATAACTGCAGAAATTGGAAGGAGTATTTCTCTAGCTTGAGGAATGAATGACCAGAAAATAAGGGCTCAAAAAGAGATTAGTTTGGACTTTAGGTTTGATGTGACATGAATACAATAAGAAAAATAATTAGGGCCAGATTTTTGATGATTATGCCCGATAGGCACTGGCTGTCTTGAGAGGCAGTACAGAGCTGCATCACCCATGGGGATCTCCTGGAGAGCAACTGTGATTTCAAATGGCATAATCCCTCCTAGAGGTCCCAGGCAGGGCTGGTCAAAAAAAATTTTTGATTGAACAGTTTTATGTCAAAAAGGCAATGCAATAAAAATAAAAATGTTTCACTCGAATGTGTCAATTGAAATTTTTTAACAGGAAGATGTCAAAACATTTCATTTCAACAATTCAAAACATTTCATTTTGACTTCATCCTGTCAATTCATTCTGATTGATATTATAAAATCAATTTAATATTCATTATATTTAATGTTATGTAGAGAATATCTATTAGACATAATATTTTAATGTAATATAAAAGTCTAATCAAAATGAACTGAAACAAAACATTCGGACAGTATCAAATGAAATGTTTCTATGGTCCCAAATCAAGTTTTATAGTATTTCAGGTTTTCATTCTAATTTGGAACAAAGTGTTTTTTGAAATGTGGAATTCCTGTTTAATGAGAAATTCCAATTTCCCAGCCAGCTCTAGTCCCTGGTATGCGGGGGAAGTGCTGCTGCTGCGCCACTCCTTAGGAAAGGGCACTATGCTCAACATTGTGCATCAAACCAACTTTGCTGACCGGTGTATGTAAAAGCGGAAGGGAAGGTGTATGGCTCCACTTCCTCCCAGCATCTCCCTTCCCACTTGGAAGTGACTAGCTCTCCAAAAGAAACCAAGAGGGAGTAGTTCTTGTGCTCAGGGGAGTGCAGCAACTGCAATTTTACCTGCGTCTGCATAGGGGAAGACTCCTTATGCCCTTAATTTTTCAGGGAGAAATCCCACAGACTTTATCCAGTCCTGGCTCAGGCATATTTCCCTCTGAAGTCAGTGGTCCAGAGCCTGCTCTCAGTTACCCCCCCCCCCCATGTCAATCTGGAGTAAATCTACTGAATATGTTGGAATTGCCTACTGTTACTAAGAGCAGAATTTAGACCAAAGTAAAGGTTTTAGAATTTAGCCCAAACTTTACATTTTACACATAACACAGTGCAAGCATTAATTAAGAGGTGGTAAGTATTCTGCCACATGCTCAGTCACATCTGCTGTAATTAAGGTTACAGAATAGTTTCTCATGCTTATCGCTTTCCAAATTACCTGTCTTTTGGGGTATAATTTTCCATGCTTGGTCTTTGCCTGCAGTTGGAATAGTTAAAAGATTGGACCAAAATCCTCCAGCCATTTTTGATTTATGGAAAAGGAAGAAAAACACTGTTGTAACTTCGTAAGGGAAAAGAAAATCTAACCACTTTTTTGCTACAGCAAAAATGATTGAAGCATGAACCTTTACACTTGTTATGCTATGGTAGAATTTACAAGTACATAGGCTGTTTTCACAAGGGTTATATCACTTTGCAAGGAATTCAGAGTTTTCAAAGGATCTTCCCTTTTACATGCATAACTAATAGTGCAAAAATGCATGGTCAAATAATTACACAGGCAAGTTTTACACACATACAGAGGATGATATTGGACCTCCTCCCATTGTAATCCATAGCAAAACTCCCATGCACTTCAGTGGGAGATGGATGGGACCCATTGTATTTAGGGGAGAAAAAGTAGACAGATCCAAGGTTAAAACACAGAACAAGTTCTTAGTAGAGCTGGACTCCATTCTTGGCTTTGCAACAGACCTCTTCCATGATCTGTGGGCAAGCCACTTATGGCCTCATCCTTTCCTATATACAGGTATACCATGGAGAGGGAGGGCATAAGGAGACTTCCCTCTTTTCCTTGTAAGGGTCAGGCAGGCCATCATTCCCCAAGGTCTGGGTAGTGTAAGGACTGCTCCATCCCTACTTCCATGCAGGTGCATGGCTCCCCAAAGAGGCAGAGAATGGTTTCCCCTTCTCCCATCACCCTGTGCACTGGCCAGCAGTGCTGGCCTGGCATGCAGGAGATTGAAAGCTTTACCTCACAAAGGAGCATAGTAATAGGCACTTGGAATGCCTCCCTGTGTGGGGGGCAACTCTTACTAGAGGATGTACCAGAATGGCTCCATCTAGCTTTTAATATCTGTGTGTCCAGTTCCCCATCTGTTAAGTGGGGATAATAATACTGCTCTGCCCCACAGGTGTTTTACCTGGATAGCTCAGATAATCAGGTGATGAGCACCAATGAAAGGTTATCAATATATCATTTTGATACTTTGGCCCAAGAAGTCAAGAAATATGAAAGCTACGTTTCTGATAGCAATAGTGGTTTGCCTGCTTTGTATTTTCTGTACTTGTTTTTCTTGTTAAATGTGTAGCTACTTTTTATGTAATAAGTTGCACATAATACATCAGATTTTTTTTGCATTTCCTGATGTTTTGTGATTTTAACAGCGCAATATTAATGTTGCATTAGCACATTTTCGTACTTATAGTACATATAGCACATGGTACAAGAAAATCATCTTTGTAAGGACACACATGGTGTTCTTGAAGGAAAAGAGTCCTAATAAAAGACAAACATTTGTGCCCACACTGACATACTACTTATATGCACAAAATTAAGCATACGTATTACATGATTGCATCCTGGGAGGATTCAAATGAAAGGTGAAAATAAACAAAAAGCCAGAGTTTAAAAAAAAATAAGATTAGAAGAAAAGAGATGGGGATGGAAACAATGACATAGGTAATTAACTGAGTCAACACTGGACAAACTGTTCAACTGCTCTTTGTAATGATATAGATCCCGACTAAAATAGGACAAGACAAGACCCTGTTGCAAGTTTTGTTTTTATTTTTAGACCCTGTTAACATACTTCTAAAATATGCATGCAGTGACTTTGAAAAGAAGTAATTGTGATATTAAATTTTATTGAAGTTTCCTGGGCGCTGATTTGTGTACAGGCTCCTGCTCTGAGTTCCCACGAAGCCATAAAACGTTTAAAATACTGTCTGTGCAAATGCAAAATTTATGAATTCACACATCTCTGGTTGATTTATGTGAAATAATAATGCACTATTTAATGCTTAAACATGGCTAGGAGCAATGCTAGGCTATCAAGATGTACAATGGAATAATAGATTTATAAGACAGATAACCTTCCTGCCTAGAGAAGCTTGTTTAAAGGTGTTGTACAGATATATTAAACTATATGCAATTTTATACCAACTTAATGCTGTAGGCCTACACTGCATGCAATAAAAGATTACTGCCACTGTATTTGCAATAATAAAATGATCTAGCTATTCAACATAAGGTATCAGAGTAAAAAAAACCCAAAGTTCTTTATGATTTCAAACTTTTTACTCCTGTCTTTTGACTTAATTTGAAAGCCTGTTACCCATACGATCCTTGCATTTCAAAACTTGCTGTAATTACCTCTTATTGGATTTAGCAAAATTGTTTTTGTTTTGTTCCTTTAGGGCCATATTCTGCCACCCTTTCTTATACCGAATAATAAATTATTCCATCAGCATTCCTGTTGAAATAAATGAGGGGGAGTAAAGTGCATCAGCTGGTGTAAATTGTCATAGTGGTCTTATAGTTAGTGGAGTCATGATAGTCTACACCAACTGAGGATCTGCCCCAAGATGCATAAAGGTAGCAGAATCTGGACCTTAGTTAAAGCAGTAGGATGGGATACTGCATGGAGGCCCATGGTAATGATTAAATATTAGCCAGATTGCTTGAAAAAAGACAAGGGTGAAAAACAAAGTCACTTAACACTAGAAATACTGGACTATTGGAAGTACTGCTTCAGTGACAGACCTTAATAGGTACCTCAGGATCCAGCTCAGAGTTTCCCGCGTTCTAGTTAAACGGAGGTAAAATATGATCTCTTATTTTAGCAGAGGGAGAAGCCTTCAGTTCTTCTCAGGAACAGCCTGCAGTAAGATATTTTTACTGCAGATGAAGGGCCTGATTCTCATTTACACTAAAGCCCCTTGTGGACCATTCTGGCAGTGCAATTGGGCTTGAGAATCAGGTGCATACTTTCTAATATTGGAAGGAAATTTGCAATTAAAGCTGGCAGACTATTCACAGCAAACAGTATATTCTGTGATTTTTTCTTTACCCTGAAATTTTAGTCCTGTTCATGAATTGTCCTTGAATAGACTCCCATTTTTAAGAATCTGTATGCTATTCAAAGATGTTGGACTCATGTTTTGTGAGAACCAGTTCTAACCTTTGGATTTCTCACGAGCTGTTCACTGCGAGTTTTCAAGAATTCAGGCCAGATTGTAAGAATTTACTCATTCAAGTAGTCTCACCGAAATCAATCATTTAATAAGCATCTGAAAAGAGCTGCAAACATGCTCAAAAATGCAGTTCTACTAAACATTCACAAAAATGACTGCCTAATTTTTCTTACTATTAATCCAGTTCTGTTCATCACCTAAATAAGGTGCTGGATAAGGGCTTGTCTACACAGTGAAGCTACTGTATCAATTTGAAGCACAATTGCTCTTCCTTACTAGCTCCTCATGTGGACACTCTTATTCCAAACTAAGGTTACATCTCAACTGCAATCAGAGGTGTGACTACAGCATGTGTAGACATACCAGAGCTAGCTTGACCACCACTAGCAGTGAAGCCACAGCAGCGCAGGCTAGCCACTTGAGTATAGACCCAGGATCCAGGGCGGAATTGTGGAGCTCAGCTGCCACAGCTTCACTGCTATTGTTATTCAAGCTGTCTAGATCAAAGCTAGTTCAAGTATGTCTACACCTGCAGTCACACCTCAGATGGCAGTGTAAGTGTATCCTAAAAGTGTCTTTTTGTAGTTTAACCCACTTTGTGGCTGGATTAAGCTAAACTGCACAAAGGCACTCCCAAGGTATGTCTACACTACACACTCCTTTCAGCAGTGTGTAGAGTACTTCCAGTACCTGCCCCCCTAGCACAAGTATAAATAGCAGTGTAGCCAGTGAGGCACAGGTAAAAACATGCCTGAACCCAGTGGGTATGTATCCTACACAGCTCTCTACTGACCCAAGCAGAGCCTCCCCCACCTACACAACTAATTTTAGCAGTGTAGTGTCCCGCTGCCGGAACCTTTCCCCACAATCTCTCCCCTGCCAGAACCTTTCATTGACACATCCAGCTGCACATTGCAGTGTGGACCCAGCCTGCTTTTCACTGCAGAGTGTAGCTACATATACCCTACATGCCGCCACCAGTGGTGTGCTGTATATACCTAGCCTTAGTGAGGAATAAGAGTGTTCACATGGGGAGCTATGTGGAACAGCTATTATAGAACATCACCCAATCCTAGGAACTGAAGACACTTATTGTCTGTCTAGGAAGATCCCAAAACCCCAGTGTCACCTCTGAGCTTAACCCACATTTGTAGTGTCAAAGGAAGCTATGTGAATAAAAATTATGCTATGCTATAAATGCTGTATTTCCCTAAATAAATACATATCACTTTTAATTTATATTACTTTCTTTTTCTTTTTTTTTTCCACAATTTGCCACAGACTTTCTTCCTCACTGAGAACTAGACACATCTAAAATTTGATGTCTAAGGTCAAATTCTGATCTTAGTTACTCAGGTGTAAACCCAGAAATCAAAGGAGTTACTCTGAATGTATGCCAATATCAGAATCAGCCATTTCAAAAACAGCTGAACTTTCCAAGAAAATGCTCCATTAAGCTATGACTAAGCATGTAAAGTTTCAGAGCCCAGAAGGGAATTTCCTGCGAAGTTACAAGCAATTGAACATTTCCACTACAATTAATCATGTCCCCTGAGAAATGCCTATTTCAGACAATTAAATTTTCTGCTGCCTGCTTATGGTCAGTACAGTATTTTCAAATGGTTGTAAGACTTTGTTAAATGCACACCATTTTCTAGTTTCAAATTTAGCAAAGTGGATGTTCCTCTCTAAGGAGGGTTTCCAGGCCATTTTTGCATATGTTATATCAGAGAGAGTACTTATTATTTGCATACATGAGTGCTTAAAGTTAGACTCCTAAACACACGTTAAGGGCCCTACATATAAGTGACTTCATTTTCAGAGCATCTGCTGAGCACCTACAGCTCCCACTGACTTCAATGTGTTTTGTGGGTGGCTGTTCAGTTTATCTTGAAAAATGTTTGAAAATTCTGGCCAAGGTGAATAAAATCAGAGCTGTAATTACAATATATCTAATGGATAGTTATTCATGATAAGGGCGAACTTTTAGTTGCTTCTATATGGGAGCAATGGGAGGATTTCACTAGTTGAGTTTCTGCTCCATGAGATTTTGATTCAGGTCCAATCCTATAAAGTAGGTCAGTTAAGCAGTGCACTGCATGGCTGGTCACCTGTTATCATCTCATCACACGTAGTTGAAAATTTAGCTGAGGTCAACTAGTAAACAGAAGCCTGAAAACAAAATGAAAAACAAAACAAAAGAAACCTTGACAAAATACACTAATGCATTCCAGAGTCGTCAGAAATGTAAGGCCATGCTGTCCTGAGGGCAAGATGAATGAGCGCTCCAGCTACTCATCTCAGTCCCAGAATGGCAGCTTGACAAGTGGATAATCTTGGGCACACAATGAAGCTCAGCAAGAAAAGACCAGTTCAAAGCCAACTTTTACAGAAAGTTACCTTGGTATTTAGACACAAGCATTACTTAAGCCATGGATTAGAGTTTGAAGGTTTGTGAAAAAAAACATTACAATGACATGTTTCACTTCCCCTGTTCCAGAATTGCTTTGTTTAGAATCCTGGTGTATATAAGAAAAATATGCAGGGTGATTTAGGAGGGATGGGGAGGTAATGTGTCTGTCTACCTACAAGCCACATTGTCCCCAGCGTAGGAAAAACCTACATAGCAGCAGGAAACTCGGAGTCTTCCCTCCCCCCACCTGCTTCCACAAAAGGAATTCATGAGGTTCTCAGGAGATCTGTAGAGGCCACAGACATCTGCATCAGCATCTTCTGCCTCCTAGTCTCAATAACAATTACTATGCAACATATGCAGCAAGGAGAGAGAGAGAGAGACTCACTGTGCAGAAGCCCACACACCACATAAGAGAAATTGGAACAGCATTGTCTATATTAATATTGCCCATGGAGTTTAGATGGGATGATATCACCTTTCTCCCTTTCCAGTCAGTGGAACCCTATATTTGCAGGGCACCTCTGAGGGCATTTCTGTCAAGTGGGGTGGGGGGAGGATTTATTATTATTTGTTTATGGCAAGTGTTATCCTAACAGCAAGATCCCTGCACTTAAGAGCTCATAATCGGTGGAGCATGCTCCGACCCCATCCATTCCATTCCCTGGCTCAAATACACTGGGACCCTCTGGAATACATGATGAAGTAGTGTAGCTTAAAGACTGTATTAGCATGAATTTGGGATGTCTGATTGCTTATGAGCACAAGTGTGTACAACCCGATTCTGCTTTCTTTGTATATCCTGTTCTCCCACTAAAGTCAATGGGATTTTTGGGGTGCACAAGGAACACGGGAGTAAACCTACAATGTACAAATAAATCAATTTAGCAAGCCAACATTTGACTATGTGCAGATAAAAAAAAACCCAAAGTAGTGAATGCAGTACAAGAGAAAGCAAACATTTGTTATTTGCAAGGTGTTAATGAACCCTCAGGTAAATAATTATATTAGTGATCCTGAAAAGGCTTGGTGAGGCAAATTCCAGAGATGGTTGTGTACTTTTAGGTCAGGGGTTTGCAATGCAGGAAGAAATAAAGAAAGCAAAAAGTTGTGAAGGGTACAAGTCACCTAAGGTGCTGATGCAGTGAGATGGTTCCCTCTTCTGGCCAAAGCTGGAGGAGACTGAGCTTTGACTTTACTGTTGAATCAAAATAGGATAATCAGGAAGAAGGGGGGGGGGAAGTCATATTTAAGTTTAAACATTATCACCTATGCATTTTTCAAGACAGAACTAAAATACTGAAATACTAAAATACCGATTAAGGATAGGGAAAATAATATTTCTTGGAAATTGTTTAGCATAAAGGTGATGAATCGTAGTTTCCCCAAACTAATGCTTCTTCTTCCCGTGTATTCAATATCAGAATCTAGCTACTCTGCTAACAGTGCCAGAGTCCATTCGGTAGTATATATAATCTTTTTACCTGAGGCAAATAAAAATAATTTAACATCTGAATTTGTACTGAGAAGTCAGGAAATACCAAGTGAAACTGAAAGTGAGATTCCATGGGCAACTAGCAAAAAAAATTTACATGAATTATATAATTGTAAAGTTGAATACGTCATTGTCTGGTTTTACATGGTCAGAAGCTAATTTGAACCTCATCCAAGGAAATAAGATAAGTACCATAAATACTGTTGAAACTAGGGAGGATTTAAGAGCGACAGATAACTATCATTTGCTCTGAAATACTGACGAAGGGAAATCACTAAAAAAAAAATCAAACAGTAGTTTGGGAGTTTATATAAGCTGCCTGAAAAGATTCAGAACACTGCTAGGACACCAGTCAATATTTCTATCATCTGTGGGGGAAGGATGGCAATGCTGAAGCAAGAGTTGGAAAACTGCAAGTAAAATATATCCCAGTTAATTCTAACAAATGGAAAGGACAAAAGAGAAGGGTGCACTTACACAGGGCCTGTTGTTTACTATGATTCTGCAGCCATGATAAATACTGACAAAAGCCACCAACAGGGTTCCCATAGCTAACAACGCTTACAGTTCCCCAAGTTTATGATTTCCCCTTCTTCCAACCCAGCCTCTGATAAATTTCTGACACCCTCCATTCCCTGAAAAAGACATTCAGCTCCTTGCAACCTTCCCTCCTGCTACACCCTACCAACCATTGGTACTATATAAAAATGGATGGAGACAACAGGGAAATTGCACAGTGGGAGAACAGGACCCAAGCAAAATAATTATTTGGTTAATGACGGCAAATTGGGGAAGGAAGCGATGAAGCATTCAATCCTGATACTCTTCTACATTCTGACTTGTGATCTCGCTATATCTTGGATTTCTGTATAATACCAATCACTATAGAATCCAAGTACTTTATAAGAGGGCTAACAAAAATTTAATTGCTGCAGGCAAGTAATTTGGAATTCATTTAGTGCATCTCCTCTCCCTTTGGCTTGCCTCTCTTCATTCGTGGGACATTATTCAGGAACTGTTACCTCTGGGCCAAATCCTGATTTTCTTGCAGAGTCAGAACATTCAATAAGTCAATGAATGTTTTGCTTGAGGAAGACCTACTTAAAAACAAAAAGCTACGCTGTGCCATTTTGACACTGTAGCAACCTGCATGGAACCTGGGGATCGTGGGTTGCTGAAGCGAAGAGTTTCAAGAAGGACCAAGAAGTCAGTCTGTGCGTAGATCACTAGGAATGTTAACCTGCAGTTGGAATAGCTCTGTAAACTGTTGCTTTACTAAAGAACCAGCTATAGTTTAGTATGAATGGAGTCTTCTCATTCATACATTCCAAGGCCAGAAGGGACCATTGTGATCATCCAGTCTGACCTCCTGTATAACCTAGGCCATAGAACTACTTCAAAATAGCTCATGTTATTTCCCAGCGTATGGTACAGGAAACAGGAACAGCCTTGTTTTGTAAAGGGGTGGGGATATTGTGGAGCTGTACTATCCTGGAGGGAGCATCCGGAGGCATTCTGCTTCAAGAAATCAAAATACCTCCCCCTGTAGCTCCTTGCCGTGCACCTTGCCCTGTGCACACAGTGCTACCGTTGAAGGGATGCACCACACTCCCCCTTTGTTCAACTAGCCAGTTCTGCTAATTGACACAAAGGTATCAACCTCTCCTTGCCCTTTCTAGAGTGCAGAGGACCCTCCAGGGAGCACAGTTAGCAAGAATTTAGTGACTTCAGGCTTTAGACTATTTTTTTGTTTGTTATGGTCTTATGAGTAACATAGGACTAGGAATCGGAAGATCTGTGACTTTGGGGCATGAATTTCCTGGTATAATACCTCTCTATGTCTCAGATTTGCTACCTGTAAAATGTGGATCAGAATATTCAGCTGGGAAGAGTACAGACATTCTGTTTCATGAAGGATTTTGAGAAATTTTGTTTTCATTCTGATTTGGAACAAAACATGAACATTTTGAAATTCTGTGCAAAAGAACATTTTAAAAAATTGTTTTCGGTCAGTCAAAATGTTTCAATTTTGACTTTTATTTTTAATACATAATATAATGCAATAATTAAAAAATTGAAACACAATGTTATTGCAAACAGAAAGACTGAAAAGTTTTGTTCCAAAAATATCAAAATGGGACATTTTGACATTGTAAGGGTTGGTTTTTCCCTTTTTTCCTCTCTGAAACAAAATTTTCATTAATCAACATAATTTTGTGAAGAACTTAGACTTTGATGGAACTGGATTTTCTGACAAAACTGTTCTGTTGAAGCTTTTTCTAGCCATTTCTGTCATAATACCTATTCTCACAGAAGTGCTGTGAAGATTAATTTTGCAAGTATTTAAGTGATCCTCAACTAGAATTTGCTATAGAAATTCAAAGCTTAATTGCTATTGTTATGAAACAGTGCTCTACATGTCATAATATATTTTTTCTAGTACTGAGGAAAATTAGACTATGACTCAAATGACCACATTCTGCCTCCCACAAGTGATTTTACCCTGAAAGTTCAGAGCAAGCCATTTTGATAAAAATATAATCCAATAAAGAATATCACAATGTCTTGTCATTAAAAAATTACAAAATATACAAAAAATGTTAAAAGAAAAAATATGTTTAATACATTTTGGTTGAAATTAACCTCAAGATAGGGCTTAAGTAGGGCTTTATTCAGGCAAAGGCCTTGTGTGAATACTGCACAAAAGTGACTTTCCATCTATATGATGCTTCTGATCTGTCATTAAAAGGCTTCTCCTCAGATACATGGTACAAATATCAACACACATTATACCAATAATATCAGTAATATCAAAGCTTTTCACACATGCTCTTTTAAGAAATCCATATACAACTCACTACTCCAGGAAACTTGAATTTAGAATTTAAATACCATTCTGTTGCAGAAATCTATGTACTTTGCATTCCTTTTTTGGGGAGTGCGGGGAGAAAAGAGAGAGAGAGAGAGAGAGAGAGAGAGAGATGGGGGTTGTCTAGTGGTTTAAGCAAAGGACATAGAATCAGAAAGTCCTGAATTCTAATACCAACTCAGACATTGTCTCTTGTCCCAGGTGATTCACTTAATTTCTTGGCCTCAGCTTCTCCATCTCAAAATAAGGATCATACTTATTTACTTCTAAGGAGTCTTGTTAAGACTTATTAGGTAATTCGGAGCCTTTATTCATGCAAGGAGTCACACTGAACTAAGTAGAAATAATGAGCAGCCCAATTCTGTTACCTTTACTCATGATGAGTAATATTCCGAGTAAAGTATTCAACGAAAGTGAAGAATCACATCTAATGTGAGTAAAACTTTCATGACTGAGTCCCTAAATTTGTAAAAAGCAACAGAGAGTCCTGTGGCACCTTTAAGACTAATAGATGTATTGGAGCATAAGCTTTCGTGGGTGAATACCCACTTCATCAGACGCATGTAATGGAAATTTCCAGAGGCAGGTATAAATATGCAGGCAAGAATCAGTCTGGAGATAACGAGGTTAGTTCAACCAGGGAGGGTGAGGTCCTCTGCTAGCAGTTGAGGTGTGAACACCAAGGGAGGAGAAACTGCTTTTGTAGTTGGCTAGCCATTCACATTCTTCGTTTAATCCTGATCTGATGGTGTCAAATTTGCAAATGAACTGAAGCTCAGCAGTTTCTCTTTGGAGTCTGGTCCTGAAGTTTTTTTGCTGTAAGATGGCTACCTTTACATCTGCTATTGTGTGGCCAGGGAGGTTGTTGGGAGGGTATCTGTGGGTATTTTACACAGATACCCTCCCAATAACAACACAGGAAGAAGAACTCAATGGACTCCTCCTGAGGGTCGAAATGACAGTCTGGACCTATACATAGAATGCTTCTGCCGACGTGCACAGGCAGAAATTGTGGAAAAACAACATCGCTTGCCTCATAACCTAAGTCGTGCAGAACGCAATGCCATCCACAGCCTCAGAAACAACCCTGACATTATAATCAAAGAGGCTGATAAAGGAGGTGCTGTTGTCATCATGAACAGGTCTGACTACCAGAAGGAGGCTGCCAGACAACTCTCCAAAACCAAATTCTACAGGCCACATTCCTCAGATCCCACTGAGGAATATACTAAGAAACTGCACCATCTACTCAGGACACTCCCTACACCTACACAGGAACAAATCAACATACCCTTAGAGCCCTGACCGGGGTTATTCTATCTACTATCCAAGATCCACAAACCTGGAAATCCTGGACGCCCCATCATCTCTGGAATTGGCACACTCACTGGAGGACTATCCGGATATGTGGACTCTCTGCTCAGACCCTATGCCACCAGCACTCCCAGCTATCTCCGTGACACCATTGATTTCCTGAGAAAACTACAATGCATTGGTGATCTCCCAGAAAACACCATCCTAGCCACCATGGATGGCACAAACATCCCACACACAGATGGAATACAAGCTGTCAGGAACAGTATCCCTGATTATGACACAGCACAACTTGTTGCTGAGCTCTGTGACTTTATCCTCACGCACAATTATTTCAAATTTGGTGACAATATATACCTCCAGACCAGTGGCACTGCCATGGGCACCCGCATGGCCCCACAATATGCCAACATTTTTATGGCTGACCTGGAACAACGCTTCCTCCGCTCTCGTCCACTCACACCCCTTCCCTACCTACGCTACATTGATGACATCTTCATCATCTGGACCCATGGGAAGGAGACTCTGGAAGAATTCCACCATGATTTCAACAGCTTCCACCCCACCATCAACCTCAGCCTGGACCAATCTACACGGGAGGTCCACTTCCTAGACACCACAGTACAAATAAGTGATGGTCACATTAACACCACCCTATACTGAAAACCCACCGACTACTGTGCCTACCTTCATGCCTCCAGCTTCCACCCCGGACACACCACACAATCCATCGTCTACAGCCAAGCGCTGAGGTACAACCGCATCTGCTCCAACCCCTCAGACAGAGACCAACACCTACAAGATCTTCACCAAGCATTCTCAAAACTATGATATCCACACAAGGAAATAAGGAAACAAATCAACAGAGCTAGATGTGTACCCAGAAGCCTCCTGCTACAAGACAAGCCCAAGAAAGAAACCAACAGAACTCCACTGGCCATCACCTACAGTCCTCAGCTTAAACCTCTCCAACGCATCATCAGTGATCTACAACCCATCCTGGACAATGATCCCTCGCTTTCACAGACCTTGGGAGGCAGGCCAGTCCTCGCCCACAGACAACCCGCCAACCTTAAGCATATTCTCACCAGCAACCACACACCGCACCATAACAACTCTAACTCAGGAACCAATCCATGTAACAAACCTCGATGCCAACTCTGCCCACATATCTACACCAACAACACCATCACAGGACCTAACCAGATCAGCTACAACATCACCGGTTCATTCACCTGCACGTCCACCAATGTTATATATGCCATCATGTGCCAGCAATGCCCCTCTGCTATGTACATTGGCCAAACTGGACAGTCACTAAGTAAAAGATAAATGGACACAAGTCACATATCAGGAATGGCAATATACAAAAACCTGTAGGAGAACACTTCAACCTCCCTGGCTACACAATATCAGATGTAAAGGTAGCCATCTTACAGCAAAAAAACTTCAGGACCAGACTCCAAAGAGAAACTGCTGAGCTTCAGTTCATTTGCAAATTTGACACCATCAGATCAAGATTAAACAAAGACTGTGAATGGCTAGCCAACTACAAAAGCAGTTTCTCCTCCCTTGTTGTTCACACCTCAACTGCTAGCAGAGGACCTCGCCCTCCCTGGTTGAACTAACCTCGTTATCTCCAGACTGATTCTTGCCTGCATATTTATACCAGCCTCTGGAAATTTCTATTACATGCGTCTGACGAAGTGGGTATTCACCCACGAAAGCTTATGCTCCAATACATCTGTTAGTCTTAAAGGTGCCACAGGACTCTCTGTTGCTTTTTACAGATCCAGACTAACACAGCTGCCCCTCCGATACCTAAATTTGTAAACCATTTTGAGAAGTGTTATACAAATACTATAAAATACTTTACACCTTTTTCCATCATGTTTTGTACATTTCACCTGCTGCTGAAAAAAATTCTCAATGTATTTGTTTTCACCAGAATATATTAATTTGGTTGAAGGCATAATATTGCCATTTCCACAAGGAAATATATGATCACCATCACAAAAACAATGGCCACAAACTATGTTTACTTTTTCACATCTGAAAACCTTCCACCATTTTTGTGGAAAACATGAAAAAAAGTTGAAGGAAAGTTTGTCAAATGCTCTGATATTCACAAACTTGTGGAAGCAAAAATGTAAGACTTTTTCCCTCTGGTGTTGTTTATGTTTTCCACATATTTCTAATGAGAGAGGGGCCAAAATTGGAATCTTGAAGATGGGCCACTGCAAATTTCAGAGGAGGGATGGTGGTTCTGAACCCCAGATCTGTACCCATCTCTATTGTTTGGGTTGAATTGAAGTGGCCTATTTTCTGATTTCAGATCAGACTTGTCCGAAGTGTTATGAGAACAGATAGCAAGGTTTTGGTGCTATTAGAATATGAACTCAAACCCTAGCCCTCAATTGCCCTCAGACCAGAACTTTAAACCATAGTGTAAACCTAATCTAGATTTTAATTCCATCTCCTATTATCAATGGATCATATCATACTTACAAACTCCTTACTAACAAGAGGCTAGATCATCCCATCAGTATTTACTCAGAACTAAATGACTTCAGTGGAAGTTCTGATTAAATATCCATGGTACTATTTGGCCTAAGGATATTATTTTTCATATCTCAATTTCTCATAATTCGAGTGAGAACACTTTTTAAATAACCTCTTTGGGGAAATCCTGGCCCTATTGAAAACAATGGGAGTTTTGCCATCAACTTCAGTGGGACCAGGATTTCCCCCTCTCATTCTTAAATTACCCAGCAGGCCAAATTCAGGAGAGCATATAAAAAGAGTATAATTTGGTGCATTTTACACTTTCTTCTGGCCACCAACTTAAATTCCAGTTAGATTCTCTTAAATTAATTTACTAAGGCCTGGTCTACACTAGGAGTTTATGTCAAATGTAGCGCCGTTACATCGAATTAACTCTGCACCCGTCCACACCACGAAGCTATTTAGTTCGACATAGAGGTCTCTTAAATTCGACTTCTGTACTCCTCCCCAACGAGGGGAGTAGCGCTAAATTCGACATGGCCATGTCGAATTAGGCTAGGTGTGGATGGAAATCGACGCTAATAGCTCCGGGAGCTATCCCACAGTGCACCACTCTGTTGACGCTCTGGACAGCAGTCCGAGCTCGGATGCTCTGACCAGCCACACAGGAAAAGGCCCGGGAAAATTTGAATTCCTTTTCCTGTCTGGGCAGTTTGAATCTCATTTCCTGTTTGGACATCGTGGCAAGCTCAGCAGCACTGGCAACGATGCAGAGCTCTCCAGCAGAGATGGCCATGCAATCTCAGAATAGAAAGAGGGCCCCAGCATGGACTGATCGGGAAGTCTTGGATCTGATCGCTGTGTGGGGCGA
The DNA here is from genome assembly GCF_028017835.1 of Emys orbicularis. Classification (NCBI taxonomy): domain Eukaryota; kingdom Metazoa; phylum Chordata; order Testudines; family Emydidae; genus Emys; species Emys orbicularis. The sequence goes on from NC_088684.1 coordinate 117,199,343, forward strand.
TGAGTCCGTGCTTTCCGAGCTGCGATCGAAAAGACGGAATGCAAAGATCTACGAGAAGATCTCTAAAGCCATGGCAGAGAGAGGATACAGCCGGGATGCAACGCAGTGCCGCGTGAAAATCAAGGAGCTGAGACAAGGCTACCAGAAGACCAAAGAGGCAAACGGATGCTCCGGATCCCAGCCCCAGACATCCCGTTTCTATGAGGCACTGCATTCCATCCTAGGTGCGGCCGCCACCACTACCCCACCACTGACCGTGGACTCTGAGGATGGGATATTGTCGACGGCCGGTTCCTCGGACATGTTAGCGGACGGGGAAGATGAGGAAGGAGATGAGGAGGACGAGGCAGTCGACAGCGCTTACAACGCTGATTTCCCCGACAGCCAGGATCTCTTCATCACCCTTACAGAGATCCCCTACCAACCGTCCCCAGGCGTTAACCCGGACACAGAATCAGGGGAAGGATCACTCAGTAAGTGTTTAAAACATCTAAACATTTATTTTTAACAGAACAGGAATATTAACAAGATTAACAATGGGTTTTGCATGATTACTTTGCCCTTTGCGCTTAACTTTTCAGTCCCTGGCAGTGCAACTACTGAAAAAAATCTAACAATCTCTGGTTTAGCATGATTGTTCTGCCCAAGCCGCTCTACTGTTTAGTCCCTGCCAGTGCAGCTACAGTAAAATCCGGTCTATATGTCCGGGGCTAGAGCTGAAATCCTCCATGGACATCTCCACGAAGCTCTCCTGGAGGTAATTGGAAAGCCTTTGCATCAGGTTCCTGGGGAGAGCGGCCTTATTGGGTCCTCCGTAGTAGCAAACATTTCCGCGCCAGGAGACAAGCAAGTACTCCGGGATCATTGCCCTGCAGAGCATGGCGGCATACGGCCCTGGTCTTTGCAGGCTTTCCCGAAGCATCCTTTCTTTTTCCGTCTCTGAAATCCTCATCAGAGTGATGTCGCTCATGGTGACCTGCTTTGAATTAGGTAGGGGAATGTTAGTATTCGGACTGCTTGCCCGTTCCTTTACAGAACTGTAACCGGCAGTTTACAGCCACGCGGTGGAGGCGGGAGAGGGGCAGCATACAGGGATCTTTCCCTGGGACAGCCGCGAGGGGGTGGGACAGGGGCAGAGTTCATGCTTGCCGGATTGCTGGCAGCAGGGACTGGCATTGCTTTCAATGTGAAAGGAGGCCAGTGCTACTATTAAAGTTTTAAGCAGCCACAAGTCTACGGCTTACCATGTCGGCCTGCTACACAAATTCCGGTGTCCTGCCCCACTTCTCTGATCTGCACTGCAAGACCCCAGGCACTGAATGCGAAGGCCGAAAATTCGACCTTGTCCTGAGTGCGCATGTGATAGGTGCTGTGCATGGTCTTGTTCACAGAGAAAGACTATGTTCTTTGTTCACAACTAAATTTATCTTTCTGAGGAATTCACTCCCTTTTTCCCATTCCCACAGCTGCGACTGTCTCCCAACCTAGCCTGGCATCACACTCCCAGAGGCTAGCGCAGATTAGGCGTAGGAAGAAGAGGACACGGGAGGACATGTTCTCGGAACTTATGGGCTGCTCCCGAGCCCAGGCAGCCCAGCAGACCCAGTGGAGGGATAACTTGTCCCAAATGCACCGATCACACATGGAACGGGAGGAGAGGTGGCGGCAGGAAGACCAGCAGGCGACTCAAACGCTGCTTGGACTAATGAGGGAGCAAACGGACACGCTCCGGCGCCTTGTGGATGTTCTGCAGGACCGGAGGCAGGAGGACAGAGCCCCGCTGCAGTCTATCTGTAACCGCCCTCCCCCGCCACCAAGTCCCATACCCCCCTCACCCAAAGTCCAAAGAAGGAGGGGCGGCAGAGTCCGTGAAAACTCTCACTCCACCCCTGCAGACTGCTCTAGTACTAGAAGGCTCTCATTCCCCAAAATTTGACAAGTCCTTTCCTTCCCGCCTCACCCAAGCCCCCGTCCAAGTTTCACCCCCCAGTTTCATGTGTAGTTGCTAATAAAAAATATGTTTCTGTTAATTACTGTTTCCATCATGTTCTTTTGGAGGAGAGTCTGTCTGAAGGGGGGAAAGGGGGTTGGTAATTGGACAGGACAGTCACCTTTAGCAGGGTACAGAGGCGGGGGCAGGTTCAGCAGCAGGGCACACACACAGTGCAGTCACTAGTTACCCTGGTTAGTCTGGGAGGTGGTTTTCATGTTCTGTGGGGTGGGGGGTTGCTCTGTGACTTTGTGGCGGGGGAGGGCAGTTAGAGATCTTATGCAGCGGTCCTTATCCTGGATCACAGAGCCACGCAGCAGGGGATCTGTAACCGTCCTCCCCCTGCCACAAAGTCACATAGCCCCCCCACACACAGAGTCCCGATCAGGAGGGGTGGCAGGCTCCGTTGAAACAACCAGTCCACCACTGCGGAGCCTGTCATTCCTGGAGTTTAGAAGCGTCATTTGCATCACTACACTACACCCGCTCCCCACCACAGTCTGCGTCCCAGGTTTAAAACATTCCCGCGAAAACAGTAATAAAGAAAACGGTGTTAATTAACAAAATTCAAGTGATTTTATTTTTAAACATGTGTTGGAAGGGGGGGAACGGGGTATGTAACTAGAGAGGATACTGAACATTTAGTGGGTAAAGAAACGGGGGCAGGTTCAGCTTCTCTGTACACAAACTTAAAAGTCACAGGTTACCCTGCTCACTCAGGAACCTAGCTTTCAAAGCCTCCCGGATGCACAGCGCGTCCCGCTGGGCTCTTCTAATCACCCGGCTGTCTGGCTGGGCGTAATCAGCAGCCAGGCTATTTGCCTCAACCTCCCACCCCGCCATAAAGGTCTCCCCCTTGCTCTCACAGAGATTGTGGAGCACACAGCAAGCTGCAATAACAATGGGGATATTGGTTTCGCTGAGATCACAGCGAGTCAGTAAGCTTCTCCATCTCCCCTTGAGACGGCCAAAAGCACACTCCACCACCATTCTGCACTTGCTCAGCCGGTAGTTCAAGAGTTCTTTTTCACTGTCCAGGGCGCCAGTATAGGGCTTCATGAGCCAGGGCATTAGCGGGTAGGCTGGGTCCCCGAGGATGACTATAGGCATCTCCACATCCCCAAGAGTTACTTTCTGGTCAGGGAAGTAAATACCTTCCTGCAGCCGTCTAAACAGACCTGAGTTCCTGAAAACACGAGCGTCATGAACCTTGCCCGGCCATCCGACGTTGATGTTTGTAAAACGTCCCCTATGGTCCACCAGTGCTTGCAGCACCATTGAAAAGTAGCCCTTTCTGTTAATGTACTGGCTGGCCTGGTGGTCCGGTCCCAGGATAGGGATGTGAGTTCCATCTATAGCCCCACCGCAGTTTGGGAATCCCATCGCGGCGAAGCCATCTATGATGACCTGCGCGTTTCCCAGGGTCACTACCTTTGAGAGCAGTACCTCAACGATTGCGTTGGCTACTTGCATGACAACAACCCCCACGGTAGATTTGCCCACGCCAAAGTGGTTCGCGACTGACCGGTAGCTGTCTGGCGTTGCAAGCTTCCAGAGGGCTATGGCCACTCGCTTCTGGACAGTCAGGGCTGCTCGCATCCGGGTGTCATTGCGCTTCAGGGCAGGGGACAGCAACTCACAAAGTTCCATGAAAGTCCCCTTCCGCATGCGAAAGTTTCGCAGCCACTGTGATTCATCCCAGACCTGCAGCACTATGCGGTCCCACCAGTCCGTGCTTGTTTCCCGGGCCCAGAATCGCCATTCCACAACATCAACATGACCCATTGCCACCGTGATGTCCTCGGCGCTGGGTCCCGTGCTTTCTGACAGGTCTGTGCCACTCTCAGACTTCAGGCCCTCACCGCGCTGCCGTAGCCTCCTCGCCTGATTTCTCTGCATCTGCCTCTGGGAAAGGTGGATGATAAGCTGCGAGGTGTTGACAACGGCCATAACTGCAGCGATGATCGCAGCGGGCTCCATGCTCGCAGTGCTGTGGCGTTCGCGCTGTCACTGACCAGAAAAGTGCGCGAACTGATTTCCCGCTGGCGCTTTCAGGGAGGGAGGGCGGTAGTGACGGACGGATGACGACAGTTACCCAAAAGCACCCTCGACACATTTTTTTACCCAGAAGGCATTGGCGGCTCGACCCAGAATTCCAATGGGCAGCGGGGACTGCGGGAACTGTGGGATAGCTGCCCACAGTGCACCGCTTCCAATGTCGACGCTTTCCCTGTTAGTGTGGACTCACAAAGTCGAATTACTGTCCTTAGTGTGGACACACACGTTCGATTTTGTAATATTGATTCCACATATTCGATTTAAGTAAAATCGAACTACTCTCGTAGTGTAGACATACCCTAAGACTCACATGCACATAGTATATAATTTATACTCCCCGCTTTACACATCCCCTCTGAATTTTACCTCTGAGCCTAATTGAATGAAAGGAAGTCTATATTATAAGCAACACTGGCAGCAACAGAGCAAGAAACGCAACTAATAGGAATGGGTAGGACAATCCCAGCAGGCCTCATTAGAGTCAGGGGCAATCTGACCCTTAGTGATGTATCTTAAGCCTGAAAACCACTTTGGGTGAACAACAAACAAAAATTTGCTCACACAAATGTCTGCAAAAACAATGAACAAAAAAGGGATGCAAACACAGTGGAAGTGAAATTCTATTTAGAAATTGCCTAAAGATTCACAAATAAATTCTCACAATTTGCCTAGTTCTAAATCTATGCAAGTGGATAGTGGCATAATGAAAGCAGAAAGCAGACCCAGGTTGGGTGTTTGGGTTGTTTTTTTTGGTTTTGGGTTGTTGTTTATTTTTGTTTGATTGACAGCCATGCCATATGCACCATTACATGGAAGCAACGTGTAACGCTTAAGATACGAAATGTTAACTGGTGTTCCCTCACATATGTTACTGAACAATGACTGACAAACAGATTTCCTCAAATGCCTCCTCAACAAGGTCTGAATTATCAAGGGATGATGCCAAGAACTTTTCTATTGTATTTGTGAGTTTTTTATTCTGAGAGGTGCCTCTTGACATTTTGGCATACTGATGTGAAAAGCATGGATACAATTTCCTGGGGTTTTGCATAAAACATACGGGAGTCAGACTGTACCTGTCACAAGTTGCCAACCATAATATGTGGCTTGTAAGGAAACATAACCTCTAGGGAATATTGAAATGATATTAATGTAGTATGGCTACACAGACAGAGGCCAAACTCACCCTGGCATAAAAAGGAACAGCTCTCATTGACTTCAGAAAGAGTTACACTTGCTTATACCAAGGCTGTATTTGTAAATGACCATCTATCTCCTTACATACTTCACATCTGAGGTAGCTGTTGTCCATTAGTTAATCCACCTCAGTTGTGTAATTTTTTTTTTTTTAGCCCAACATTACCTTCATTTCAGTTAGGGTTAGGATGGTAGGATTTTGAACACAACGAAGCAAAATGACAGTTTGGGGCCAAAAAAAGAACCTTCCTCCTCCCTCCTTCCCTCTCCCTCCCCCCCCCCCGCCCCCCCCCCCGCCATAGATACTGTTGACTCAACACAAAACAGGCTCAACTGGTGCCTATTTGGGGCAGGCAAGCATCCACAGAAGGGCTATTTCCACACTAAAAGAAGGATAAAATATCATTACTGCTGTAGATCTAACAGGAAGATTTTGCCCTAAAAACAAATCTGCAGAGGTCTTAGCTACCAGGGTGCACGAATCAGCCTGGATAAAAATTCCTGTGCAGGAGATGGTTTTGAGGACACAAACCAAGAAATTGCCCAGTGATTGCATAGATCTTTGAGGGATTACAATGGGTTGAGGTTATAATGATTGATATTTTAATTTAGGTTATGGAGCTTAAAGAACACAATGAAAGACTCTGACAATTTTGCAGAGAACTAGAGAAAGATACTCTGCAATGAACTTATTAAATTAAAAACTGGTCTCATGGAAGCTAGCTATGTAATGCTTAATTTGAGAAAAGATGGTTTGCTGATTCTATAAAAATAAATACAATAGTTGAAATGCCTAAACCATAACATAAAGCAGATCTACAAAGATTTAATTTGGCAAAATTAATTCAAAATCTATCTATGGTCATGGGAAGACAGATATAAATAAGCATTCGAGCAGTTTTAAAATATGAGGGCCTGGTTCACTGCTGAGTTACTCTAGCTTTGTGCCAGTGTAACTCTATTTAAATCAGTGGAGATCTTTGAAGGTGGAGAGATGTAAAAATGTATATGTTGAGTGCTGAGGACTGGGGAAACTGGGATCCTAGGGAACTTCCTGAAAGACAAAAGATCAGGCCAGACACATTGGAAAATTTCTATACATTATTTGGTCAGATTTTTGTTGTTGTTGTTTTGAGCTTTTTTTTTGCGTGGAATGCAAGTGCAGGGGGTCTTAATGCTGTATTTATTTCCACTACTGTTACCATAAAACATCAAAATATTCATCAGTAGCTGTTGGCATTGTGCCGCAAATTCCTAGCCATGCTTGCATTGCTGATCAACTCATGAGTGTTTCATGAAATACAATGTAACCCAACCAAATGGCTGCATTGACATAGTCTGTATCAGGAATGTGACATGAGTATACGTTTTGTACAGCCTATGATGCTGCTCACTCTAATTAACATTTCTGGTCCATGGAGTAACGTACCTGGAATGTCTCGCTTTTGTTGGGACATCCTGTTTTTCAGCCATTCTAATGACTGTGACTCACTGACCCACAAGCATATCCAGCATGTACAGACAGGACAACTGCTAGAACAATCCGACAACTTCCACATTAAAAGCCTCCAAAACCAACATCCCTACCAGCTGCCAAAATTCTCCCTTACACACCCCAACCACAGTTGCTCCCACTCCTTTTATCTAATCAAACCTTCCTACATCTCCAGTGATAAGTGCCCAACCTGACAAAGCCTCCAAATAGCCAAGACCTTCCTATAACTTGCCTCTATAAAGCTTTACATCCTTATTGTTATTTATCACTTACAATTTGTATTGAGATAGCAATCAAGATCAGGGCCCCATTGTGCTAGATGCTGTACAAACTCATCATAAGACAAGACTGCTGCTCTGAAAAGCTTTCAATCTACAATCTCATGATTTTCAACATTATTATAAATCAGTCATTGAATCAATAGCAAAATCCCCATTGCCCTAAAACAGGAGAAAGATCATATCATTCAGTCCCTATACCGCTCAAAGTTAATCATTTCTATTCTCTATAGTACTTCAGTAATACAACTTAACTTCTGATTTATGGTGCATACTTATTGTGTAACATGTATCTTGTGATGTTGTATTTGTGATCACTTGGCATTAACTTGTATAGTCTTTTGGAACACTAGTACCTAAAGAAACACAACTGAGGACTTCATATACATGATGATAGCTCCCACTGGATACTCTTGAACACGTTGACATTTTTATCATCACTGTAATCATTCTGCCATGGAACCTCTATTCCTGATTGTTAACAATCAAGTCCAAAAATAAATGCCTTCCATCCATAAGATGGTACATCTGTAGGTTAATAGTCAGGTCACCCTGCAAAGCTGCTTAATTCTGTGATCTTTTGACAGTGGTTGATTTAAGAGGATGTCTCATAGGGCCATGATGTAAAAGGAATAGCATGTGAAGTGGTTTATATAGTAATTAGCATAAAATACTGTGCAAGAAAAATGGTTCAATTTCAAAATCCAAAGTGTTTGCCTTTCCCAATTGTTCATAAGATTTCTGATTGTGAACTAGATGGTACAGCATAAGGTGTAGAAGACACACACATCCCTTATAAAAATGCATAGCAAATGGGTGAATGATGATCCATTACAGAAAAAATACAACCAACAGGTTTAGCCTTCCATAGAATTCCATGCTATATAAAGAAATGGGGAAAGGGGTGGGGGTTATTTTTTTCAATTTCTGGCTCAGGAAAACAAACTAAAAAAACATCCTCTCCTTCTCCTCTACTGTCACTTTCGTGATGATCTATTGTATTGCCTAGATGATTATACTTTACCATCTGGTTAACCTTATCAGCAAGGCACTAGAAAACAAATCCTGTGCAGTACAATTTTATCTATACCTCAGTTATCCTGATCACAGGCAGTTATCCAAAACTATGACAAATTGTTATGGAGACTTGAAATGTGCTGCATAAACCACTTGTGACTGAATTCAACTAAGGGTTGCTGCACTTTGCAACAAACCACATTGTGTGATGCTGTTGGTGATGGTAAAGAGACAGCATGATCTAGTGGACTGAACATATAGTTGGCGTGATGGTTTTAAGGGATATCTCAGAGGGTCTGCAGGCAAGGGTAAAGTTTTTCATACACAAAGAGCAAAACATACATTCAAGCTGGTTGACTTTGATTTGTGATTAAACAACAAGAAAGAAAGAGCAAATATAAATCTCCATGAGAGAGCACACAGTAGGTTACTTACTCTATAGCAGTCATCTTGGAATGACTCATGGCAATGCCCACACAGAAAGAGTCTCCTTACATGTTAAGGGACAGCATAAGGAAAACGGAACAAGATATTCCATACAATATCCACCACAGAAGCATGGTAACTGTAAGTGACTTGTCATAGTACATATATGAGGAATATATCTCTCTCAGTCGGGCAGTACATTCTGTGAAATCAGAGTCTCCTCAGCAATTGAGCAATTAGAACTGACTCTTCCCAGTAGGGCTACCAAAGTACTAGCACAAACTCATATAATGCCAGCAGGTGAATGTCAACTGTCAACAAGAACTGATTGGTTCTTCTAATTCCTTAGGAAACAGAACTTCTCTTGCTGGAATAGCGATTTCATTTTTTGCTGGCTCGTTTAGAAAGCACCATAATCTTTATTAATCGCTGTGAGAGCTAGAAAATCATGAGGCCTAATTTCTGTTCTGCTATCTGGAAAAACACAGGTCTTTGCAAATGTAAAGCACTGCATTAATTTTAAGTAGTATTAGTAGCTAAACACTTCTAAAAAACTGATTTAGAAATCTTGCTCAGCCAGGTCATAAGATTTTCAGAGCTTCCTGTTTCTATTCCGGCAAAAATATTGCAGGCCTTGCTGATTTTATATTTATAGATCTTCTGGTCCCACCAGCATAAAAGTACGCAAAAATTAGAAGAAAAGAGAGAAAAAGAGAGAAAGTGTATTAAGTAAACTTTCTCAACCCTTAAAAGAAGGTTTGGTTTTGTATTCAAAAGCTGATTGTTCTAAGGAGTGACAAAGGTTTGGGCTGGTTCTTATTTTATCCAAACTGGTTCACCCAGCCCTAAATAGTTGAAACAGTAGTTTGAAAAAAAAAAATTGTATCTTTGATTTATTGACGCATTATAATATACACAACACAAGGCTATAAACGGCAATGGGACTTAGTCACGTAAACTAATATACAGAGCTTAGGGTTACCATATTTCAGCAAGCAAAAAAGAGGACGGGAGGAGCCCCGCCCTAGCCCCGCCCCCGTCCTGCCCTGGCCCTGCCCCTGCCCCTCCCACTTCCCGCCCCCCTCAGAACCTCCAACCCTCCCCCCCGCTCCTTGTCCCCTGACTGCCCCCTTCTGGGACCCCTGCCCCTAACTGCCCCCCAGGACTCCACCCCCTACCTAAGCCTCCCTGCCTCTTGTCCCCTGACTGCCCCCTCCTGAGACCCTCCCCCCATCCTAACTGGCCCCCTAGGACCTTACCCCCTACCTGTACCCTGACTGCTCCAACCCTTATCCACACCCCCACCCCCAGACAGACCCCTGGGACTCCCACGCCCCATCCAACCACTCCCCACCCCCTGACAGCCCCCCACAGAACTCCCGACCCATCTAAACCCCTCTGCTCCCTGTCCCATTGACTGCTCCGATCCCTCTCCCCACTCCTGCCCCCTGACAGCCCCCCCCAGAACCCCCTCGCTCCTTGTCCCCTGACTGCCCCCTCCTGGGACCAGTGCTCCTAACTGCCCTCCAGAACCCCACCCCCTACCTAAGCCTCCCTGTTCCTTATCCCCTAACTGCCCCCTCCTAAGACCCCCCCCAACTGCCCCCCAGGACCCTACCCCCTACCTGTACCCTGACTGCCCAAAACCTTATCCACACCCTCCCCCAGAAAGCCCCCCCCGAACTCCCGACCCCCCCCCGTCTCTTGACTGCCCCATCCAAAACCTCCCTGCCCCTTCTCCGACCCCTGGCCCCCTTGTTGTTGGCCTTCGCCTAATGTCTCTGTGAACTTGCTCGGGAACGGCCTGAGCCGTTCGTCCCGGCAGGCTGGCTGGCAGGGGAGGAGGAGCGGGGGAGGAGCTCCAGACTGCCGGAGGCGATCTGCGAATACAGGGAGGGAGGGAGTGATCTCAGCTGCAGGGAAGAGGAGGAGGGGCTCTCTCTGGCTGTCAGAGCCCCATGTAAGTGGCACCATCCGGCCGGCTGCCCTGTTAGCCGCGCGCGCTCTGCATGGGGGGGGGGGGGGGGGGGGGGGCTGGAAGTCCGGACATTTACAAATTCCCCCCAGACGCTATTTTTAGCTCAAAAATCCGGACATGTCCGGGGGAATCCGGACGAATGGTAGCCCTAACAGAGCTTCTCCCTCCAGAGGGCACTCCTATAAGAACTAAGGAGCTGACTCTGGCCTCTGGCCTGGCTCCCACCCACAAGTGGTGAATTGGCCCATAAATGAGTCACAAGGAGCCAGGGGAGAATTCCTCAGTGTGAGCAGTGTAGGGCCAACATAAGCATCCCTGTATTGCCTCCTAACCAAGCCTTAGCATAGGAGGTATGCCCAGGGCCGGTGCAACCATTTAGGCAAACTAGGCGGCCGCCTAGGGCGCCTAGTGGTTGGGGGCACCTAAAAGCCCGCTCAGGCAAGGAGGTGGAGTGGAGGTGAGCTGGGGTGGGGGTGGGGGGCGCGGGGAGGGCCGCCCGCAGTAACGGGGGGGGGGGCGCACAGGGGAACCGCTCCCCGCCCCAGATCACCTCCACTCTGCCTCCTCCGCTGAGCACACAACCCCCGCTCTAAGTCTCCTCCAATTGGCACCGCAAGCCTGCGAGGGGAGGAGAATTAGAGCAGCGCTGGCATGCTAAGCGGAGGAGGCGGAGCCGAGGTGAGCTGGGGCGGGCTCCCCAGGCGGGGTTAGCTGCCGCGGGGGGGAGTCTCCCCAGGCGGGGTTAGCTGCCGCGGGAGGGAGTCTCCCCAGGCGGGGTTAGCTGCCGCGGGGAGGGGGGGATGGGAGTCTCCCCAGGCGGGGTTAGCTGCCGCAGAGGGGGAGGCTCCCCAGGCGGGGTTAGCTGCCGCAGCGGGGGAGGGGGGGAAGGGAGTCTCCCCAGGCAGGGCTAGCTGCCGCAGGGGGGGAGCTCCCCGGGCGGGGTTAGCTGCCGTGGGGGGGGCGGGTGTCTCCCCAGGCGGGGTTAGCTGCCGTGGGGGGGCGGGTGTCTCCCCAGGTGGGGTTAGCTGCCGTGGGGGGGCGGGGTTAGCTGGGAGAGGGGCAGGGCGCAAGGTTCAAGTTTCGCCTAGGGTGCAAAATTTCCTTGCACCGGCCCTGGGTAGAATGGGTCAGGAGGGGAGCCTTAAAGCTCAGTACTATGGAGATTATGAGGTACACTGCATACCCAGAAAAGGCTGCATTAATTAGAGCAGTCCCCACATCTGCTCTAACTTATGCTGGGGGCTGTTTTGGACCCAGCCCAGAGACTTCAGGCAGAACAAAGCTGAGTGGCATAAAGCAACATTTGCTCCCACCCCACCCCAGACTCTGCTTTCTGTGCTGCTTCTCTCAGGACAGCCACATCACAAAATCTGACCCCATGCGCTGTGTATGTTATAGAGAGGTGTATTGTATAAGGTAGGCAATTAGTGTAGCAGGCAGCCTAATAGTCATAGAGCACTCTCCTTTCTATAAATAATTAAGCAAATACTTTTTTGATAAATACTTGGCACAAGAGGAGTTGAAAGGATTGTTTTATATACAGAGACACAGTCATATGCCCTTGGGTTTGCTAGTATTCAAATTCTTGGTCAATCATGTAGTATAACTTTACTGTTAATATACTGCTTTTAGAGAAGGATAACGGTACCCCATTACAGTTTATTCCTCACCAGAGCTCAAGAACTACCTTAAAGGACCTCTGCACATGATAACATTAAATTTGGTGTACTGAAGTAATGCCATCATAACTAGCCAGTGTTACAGCCTTTCCCTCTCATACCCACAGAATGCCAAGAGCTTTCAAAATGCATTACCATGCAAATATCTTGGGTGCCTTTACTACACATTTATATTGCAGGATAATCAATAAATTATTATTTCAATATTTATTGGAATCTCGGAATAAGAAAGAAGACAGATTACACAAATCCATCTTAGTTGATTAATGGGTACTCCAGCAAAAGCCATACACTGATAGAGTGGGTCAGTATGCAGACTATATTACTGAATATTTCAGCTAGGTTGTAAATATAGTATCTGTTTCTCTTAGGGACTGTCACACTGAGTGCAGTATAAAAGGCAATAAATTTCAACAGATTAATTAACTCTTTGGTTACTGGGGCTGTGTGTCACCTATCCTGGCACCTAATAAAAAATCCTTTAATGCCAAGACATAAAGAAGGGCCTCTTTGGAAATGAGTTATTAACAGCATTTCGTGAATAGATGGAGAAATTGTAGCCCAGCCATTTAAGTGTCATAAAGTGCAGCAAAGGCGGCTGGAGGCCTCTGAGGGACGCCAGGCAATACCATAACAATCAAATCTGAGATGGAAGAGGGATTGAGCTGTCCACTCAGAATTTTTATATTGTCAAAGAGCAGCGAGGAAATAATGTGATCAAGAAGTGAATTAACCTTGTGTGTGAAAGGAAGGGGATGATCTGATGGAAAAGGCAGTAAAGTAAAAATCACTCCATAATGCCTACATTGCAGGCAGTCATGAGGGGGCTCCTAATGTCTGCAGGCTGTCAGAGTACAGATCCAACCCTCTAAGTACCATAAACCCATTACCTGCATTAGTCTGTAATTGGAATATATTTAGTCATGCTTTCTAAGTTCTTAGGGGTCCCGGTGTTGTAAGTCCATAGAGCATCAATTTCTATAAATGCTCTATCTTTCCATACTCTTGAAAAGAACAGACATTCTTCTGGGGCAATTAATACTCAATAAGAGATGAAAGACTTATGTGCAGTATAAAATTTGTATATATTTCCGTATCATACCATAGCACGTAATCTAGTTTCATGAGTGTCAACTCTCTAAAACCTCTCCTGGCATTTCTAGTAAATACTAAGCTGCAGAAACTCTCACTATTAGAAATGGAATTGATGCAACCCCATGTGAGCACTGTATCAAAGCATACTAAGCCTAACAAAGTTGATTTGACCTAGATGTCTTCACTAGGCACAAGCACAAGGCAGTGAAAATCATATATCTGTGTCATGTATTTGTATATCAAGTCTTTACACACACAAAAGACAGTATCCCTCCAACATAACTTATTGCTTATGAAAGTGATGTGTATAGAAAGAGTAGATTACATATAATGAGCATGATTCTCCTCTCATATACGTCTGTGTAAATCAGAAGTAACACCACTGAAACCCAGTGTAAATGAGAAAACAATCAGGCTTAATGAAGCTAGGTCTACTTAGAATAGCCCATAAAAGAACTGATGGATGATGTATATTGTGTGTCCACCTCTGATATTTTGTGTGCATAGAAACATTTCCCCCCTTCATAATGACACTCCACTTCCTCTTGAATGATATCTTCAGTAACTCCACAAAATCAGTGCTTCTGACATCACAGTGAACTACCAATGAACATCTACACAGTTGTTTGTGGCATCACTGAAACAGGCAGAAGCAAAATGTACATTAAAAAGGCCTCTCTTTACGCATCACTTTCTCAATAATCGTAAATAACTTGAATTCAGAAAATTATAGACAAGCTTAATGGAGACTTAGCAAAGTAGAATAGGCTATTGTTGTCCTGATGTGTTTGCACTAGTAGAGAAGAATTCAGCATCTCTTCCACTCCAGCACACTCAGACACCTGGCAACCAAAATCAGAACAGCTGAGCACAAGAGGGTTCTCACTATTCCTGATAGCAGAATTTACTGCCCTAAAAGGACATGTTAGCTGGAACAATGTCCCACCCTATGCACACTAGCAAGTTGCTCCACTGAGAGAAAGCAAACATGACATCTAATGTAATAATTGCTGCTGGTAACCACATTCCCCCAGCACCCAATAGCCTCCCGGCCTACAAAAGCCACCACTTGGATGTATCACCACCACTTCTTACTCTATAATCCAAGGTCCTTCTGACTCTTAGAACTTTAATAGAACCTTATATAATTTTTAAACCAGTGGGGCTCTTTAAGGATAACTATTATATGTAGTTTTTGAGGTTTTTTGTGCTATACCAGTCTTCACCGTACATCTCTTTGCTTCTGTCAATTTTAATCTTAATGTCAGTTTGTAACTTAGGCCTTGTCTACACTGGCAAGTTTCTGCGCAGTAAAGCAGCTTTCTGAGGTGTAACTCCCGAGGTGTACACACGGCCAAGCCACTTAGTGCGCAGAAACTGCGCACTTGCAGTGCTGTAAAAAAAACACCCCGACGAGAGGCATAGAGCTTTCTGTGCCAGGGCTACAGCACCACAGTGCCAGTGTAGACACCCTGATCGCTTACAGTGCTGTAATTGGCCTCCGGGAGGTGTCCCACAATGCCTGTTCTCACCTCTCTGGTCATCAGTTTGAACTCTACTGCCTTGCCCTCAGGTGACCAACCGTGAGCCCCACCTCTTAAATTCCTTGGGAATTTTGAATTATGATACCTATGGACAGATTTCACGATGCATGACAGAAAGGGGCCATGACCGGGACACATTGCAGTGCAGGCTCACAGTGAAGGAGCTGTGTAACATCTACCACAAGGCGGGGGAGGGAAACTGCTGCTCTGGTGCTGCGCCCATGAGCTGCCAGTTCTACAAAGAGCTGGACGTGATACTCGGTAGTGACCCCACCTCCACTGCGAAGGCCCCTGTGGATACTTCAGTGGCTCGCATGTCAGTTGAGAGAGGAATGAACCAGCAGGAGGAAATCTTGGATGAGGATGTGGAGGGGGAGGGGGACCCAGAGGCCGAGGATGACTCGGAGGTCAGAGATGCATGCAGCCAGGAGCCCTTCTCTACCCTGGAGGAGGCTAGCCAGTCACAGCTGCCAGAGCTTGGCAAAGCACAAACAGGAGAGTAGGTTCCTGGTAAGTGGCTTTGATTTTGGGAATTGCTGAAGCGAGTTCTTGGGGGCAGGAGGGTTGCAGAAAGCAGGTTTGTGTCTATATGATGCGCGTACCACCACATGCCTAGTCTGAGCGGCGGAACAGGGTGTTGATTGACTCCCTCACTTCACGGGAATCTGCCTCAGATCTCCAGGAAACTCTCATGGAGATACTGGGCAATCCGCTGCCGCAGGTTCTTTGGCAGAGCTGCTTTGTTTCTTGCCCCATTAAGGGTAACTTTCCCGCGCCACTGTGCCATCACCAGGGGGAGGTGGGGGAACCATTGCTGCACACAGGTGAGCCACATAAGGGCCAGGATGGAAGCCGCAGTCTTGGAGAAGACCCTCCCTTGATTCCCTGCTCACCCTCAGCAGTGAGATATCTTCCATAATGAACACAGCCTGTGGAAAATGTGGCCACAGTAATGATTA